>NW_006921607.1:68990-72551 GCF_000298275.1 Orycteropus afer afer
AAAAAAAAAAAAAATGACAGCAACAAATTCATACTTGTTGACAATTACATATCTGGCAAGGGACTTATCTCTAAGATTTATAGAAAACTCCAAAGCCTCAACAGCAAAAGGATTAACAATCTAATTGAAAACTGGGCAGAAGACATGAATAGACACTTCACTTCACCAAGGAGGATATTCAGGTGGCCAGCAAATACATGAAGAGATGTTCATGATCATTGACCATCAGAGAGATGCAAACCAAAACAACAATGAGATACCATTGCACCCCAGCACTGATGGCAAGGTTCAACAAGACAGAAAATAACAAATGCTTACAGGGATGTGGAGAGATTGGAACTCTCATACACTGCTGGTGGGACTCTGAAGTGATGCAACCACTGTGGAAAGCAGTATGGCAATTCCTTGTTGTTGTTGCTGTTATTGTTATGTGCCAAAGCTGGAATTGGAGATACCATTTGACCCAGCAATCCCGTTACTAGGTATATACCCTAGAGAGGTGAGAGCCAGGACAGGAACAGATATATGCACACTCATGTTCATTGCAGCACTATTTACAAGAACAAATGGATGGAAACAACCTACACGCCCATCAATGGAAGAGTGCATGACCAAACTGTGGTACATACACACAATAGTGCTACGCAGCACTAAAGAATAGTGTAGAGTCTGCAAAACCCTGCATAACATGGATGAACTTGGAGTATATTATGTTGAGTGAAATAAGTCAATCACAGAAGGATAAATATAGTATTCATTCATTGCTGTGGAGGGTCAAGGAAAGGTTTATATATGGAGGGAAACTTTCTTTGTTGGTTGCCAGGGGTGGGAGGGAAGGAGAGAGAACACTACAAAAACAAACAAAGAAACAACAACAACAAAAAATTGACTCATGTCATTCTAGTTCTGTGTATTTCACTATACATAAATTATATTTCAATAAAATGCATTTTTTAAAAAAAAGGAAAGTTAATTATAGTGCCTAAGGCACTTGACTGCTAACCAGAAGGCTGGTGGTTCAAACCCACCAGCCCCTCCTCGGAAGGAAGGTTGGGCAATCTACTTCCGTAGTGATACCACCTCAGAAACCCAAGAAGGGGTCGCTATGAGTCGGGTCCAACTCCACGACATATAACAACAATTTTCATATTCTATTCAGTGGTCAAGGTGCCTGGGTGCCACAAATGTTTTACTCTCAACTGTTAAATCTAAAGGTTAGAGATTCAAACCCACCCAGTGACACCACAAAAGAAAGGCCTAGTGATCTGCTTCCATAAAGATAACAGCCAAGAAAACCCTGTGGAGAAGTTCTACTCTGCAACACATGGGGTTGCTATCAGTCAGCTTTGACTTGATGACAACAGATTTGGTTCTGATGGAATTGAGCCCCAGCGCCCACAAAAGCAACCTTAATAACTAACTGTATGTTAGTTAATGCACTACCCCCCTCACCTCCCCAAGTTCTGCTCCTTGGATCATCTCCAGAGTAAACCATAAGCATCCAAGCTTGTTCGGACTCTGCTTTCGGAGAACCCAGGCAGACAAAGGCAGCATGGATGGGTGTTTTAGAAAATGTTCCTGAGGGGCTGGGACACAGCCCAGGGAAGTGTGGAAGGGCCTGGGAACAGGAATTGAGGCCACCGGAGCTTGCACAAGAGCCTAGGCCCTTGGGAACAGGCCTCAGGCAGCTGGGGAAGCTGTTGAAGTCAGACTGAGGATGTTTTGGAGAAAGGAGGGGGAAGAAGGATGAGCCCCAGAAAGAAAAGGCCCATAAAGACTGCAGTTGGCGTCCTCTGCTCCTATCCACTCTGGCTCCCTGAGGCCCAGGCATTTGGCAGGAATTCCCAGCCCTCTCGCCTCTGGCTTCCACCCTGCCTGCATTCCAGCAAAAGTTCAGTATGGTGCAGAAAAGCAACTCTCGCTTTTGGGCACAGGTATCTCTAAATCAAAGGCCTCCTCTACAAACCTCAAACCTTGTTTTGATTTGTTGGCAAAGATAACTGGAGTCCCTTTGAAGCCAACATAAACGAACTGAACATCTCCTGGTTGGAAAGACCTGCTCCTCGATCTCTGCTTGCACAATGCCTGCAGTTTTAATGCAGTGTCCATATAAGAAAGGTCCATCTGGAGATTACTACCTTCTGGCTTGATGGCCTAGGGTAGTCACTGACCCTCTCTTGGCCATAACTTCCCAGCTATGTAGTGAGAATAAGACTATCTGGCCCCTCCCCATTCAACAGGGTTTTTGCAAAGACATATAGTCCTATAGTTTTGAAAGCAAAGTGCTCAGTGGGGAACTTCAGTATATATACTGTGTGGAAGCCTTGTTCAATTCAAAAAACACTTATTAGTGCCCACCCTATGTGAGGTTATATTCTAGGAATTGTGGGGTATTCCAAATGCCAAGGCTATCCAACCAGGAATCTGTCACCTCCTGAACAATTACCTGAATCCTCAGCCTACCTTCAGACTCTCATCCTTTCCTGTAACACAGTCCCTGAAAACATACCACCCCTCCCCCAGAATCTCATCCTGCCTTTCTTCCCATCAATGTCTCCAACTGTACTGGCTCTTACCTATTACCCTGCAATAACCTCATATTTGTCCCATTTTGGTCATCTTTATTTTTTCCTTCTAGTCTCTCAACCAAGCCAGGCTTTCAGCTTATTTTTAGCCTCTACTTTAGGGCCTAAGGCATTTGACTGATAATCAGAAGGCTGGTGGTGCAAACCCACCAGCCACTCCTCAGAAGGAAGGTTGGGCAATCTACTTCCGTAGTGATACTGCCAAAAATGTAATGCCCTATTCTATTTCTTTCCCAAATTATATCCAGTCATGTTGTCACATAACTAATCAGAAGTTGTGAATAAATTGTTTACTCATATAGTCATTCAACTTTGTTGACTGAGCATCTACTATGTGCCAGGCAGTGTTCTGAGTGCTGAAAATTCATCAGTGAACAAAGAGAGATGAACTTTCCTGCCCTAATGAAGCCCATGTTCCAGTGGGGGAAGACAGATAAAGAATAATAATCATAATAAATAAATGATATTACATGTTTGAAGGTGATTAGTATCATGGAAACAAGAAAAAGTAGAACAGAGAAGTAGGATCAGGAGAGCTGGGAGGAAGGTGCATGCTGCATTTGTAAAAGGGTGTTCAGTGTAGGTCTTGTTGCATTTGAGCAATGACTTGAAATGAGGCATTGGCAATGCAGACTATTAAAGAAATGTGTCTCCTGTGAGGTGGAAGTGAGCTGGGCCTATGCAAGGAACTGACCGACTGAGTGGAGAGAACAGAGAGGACGTGAGATCAGAGAGGTAACGGAAGCCAGATAATGAGAGGCTTGTTTAGAAAAAGGACATGCTCTGATCTATTCTACTGAAGGATCACTCTGGCTATCATGTTGAGAACAGGGTGCAGGAAAGCAGAGTAGAAACAGATACCAAGAGAGAGGCTTTTTTTTTTTTTTTTTTTAATTGTGATTTGGGTGAAGATTTACAGAGCAAATTCACTTTCCATACAGCAGTTCACATACACTTTGTCTCATGACATTGACCA
>NW_006921607.1:72651-99288 GCF_000298275.1 Orycteropus afer afer
TTTAATTGTGATTTGGGTGAAGATTTACAGAGCAAATTCACTTTCCATACAGCAGTTCACATACACTTTGTCTCATGACATTGACCACAGTTTACCATAATGCAACAGCTCCCTTTCTACCTCCTCCCCACAGTTACCTCTTCCCAGTGTCCATCCCTCCATGCACTCCTGCCCCCTGAGCTGTCTCCCTGTGCATAAGGAGCCCTTCCTTCTCCCATGATTGTTCTCTCCAAGGAATGTATCTACTTGAGGTTCAACTCATATGCCTGTCTTTTGTTTGGCTGGAAACCACTGGTGTGGGTTCAATACCAGACCCGAAGGGCAGCTAGGGGCCATAGTCTCAGTGGTTCCACCCGGATCTATCGGACCAGCAAACCTGGTCCCCACCTTTTTTTCCTCCAATGATTTTGAGTTTTGTTCCACATTGTTCTCCCTCTCTATCAAGGATCTCCTGCATAGATCTCCTTCCAACTGGATGACAGTGGTAGCTGGGCACCATCTACTTCTTCTGGTCTCATAGCTGTATAGGCTGCAGATCAGATGGTGTACCAGTCGCTAGGACTAATTGTTTCCATGAATTTTGGTTTTCTTCATTCTTCTTTGCTCTGAATGAGGAGAGACGCATTGTTGCATCTAGATGGCAGCTAGCTAGCTTTTAAGATCCCAGTTGCTACTCACCAAAGTAGGAGGTGGAACAATGTTTTGTACAGTATGCTATGCCAGTTGAGCTTGATGTCCCCTGCAACTATGGTCCCAAGCCCACAGGTTCAACTACTCAGTCCCTCTTGGTAGTTAGCTGTGACCAAGCAGTGACCACAACCTTGCCCCTTGTCAGCTCTACTATACACCTGGAAATTCTGATCATTCACATAAACTTGTAGGACCATTGTTTGCCAACCCTAATTATGTACTTGGATACACTCCCCATTTCATAGACATACCTAATCATACAGTCTGTCCACCCGTTTATCCATCCATATACCCATGTTTGCCTTCATTGACAATGCAGTACTTATATGCAAAAGGGTTCATATTTGTTGTCTGTACCTCCCATGTACCTCTCTATGTCTTTCTCATCCTCAATGCTGTCATATTGAAGAGAGAGGCTTTTGTAGGCAAGAAAGGATGGACCTATGAGGACCAGGGTGATAGCTGTGGAGGAAAGGAGAAGAGGTTGTTGAATCATGGATACAATTTTAAGGTAGTACCAACTGGATTCCTTGATAGCTAGAAGAGAGTCCAGGATTCCATGGTCATCCTTGCAATTAGATTACCGCATATGTAATCATTAAGATACTCAATTTGGGGGACTTCCAGAATGGCAGCATGAGGAGCTTGGGAGATGATTTCCCCCAGCAAAACAACAATTTAATTGGGGAAGTCTATCATTTAAAGTCTTTATAAATTAATCTAAGGGCATGGAGAAAAAATGAAGAAAACATTCATTGAAGAATATCTATATCCCAGTTGGAACAGGAAGCATCCATGGAATACAACTGAAAATCCAAAAATAAATCCATACATCTATGACAAATTGATTTCTAAGGAGGGGGCCAGGATCATTCAATGAAGAAAGAATAGTCTCTTCAACAAATTATGCTGACACAACTGGATACTCACATGTGAAAAAGTGAAGGTAGACCCGTTGATGGGGAACAGCTGGAGAAATGAGAGATGGTGGTGAATGATTTTTAAAGGAGTATCAAAGAGTTTATCTCCTTTTAGGAAAAAAAGAAACCTAAAAACTTCTATTTTCTTAAAAACATGTGTAAGTTAATCAAAGACTCAAGGGTAAGTTTCTGTTTGGATAATGTTTATTTTGGTGCCTTGAAAGCTTGGCAGTTGTTTAGAAATTCAATTGCAACTCTCATTTAAACAAAACCACCCTTGGGAATGGTGGGTTTGAGCTGATCTCAATATATTAACTTGACATTATGAGGCAGTTATGCTGTAGGTTCAGAGGGTTGATTAAGTCTTAAAGTGAGCGCAAACCGGGCGCTGAAAGTGCACACTTGTTTAATTGGCTCCTTCAGTAAAAAGACAAAGGGAAAAAAAAAACAACAACCTATATGGAGGCTATTTTTATTGTTGTTTAAAGGGAGGCCTCCTCTGTATGGGAAGGGAAAATCCAGCAGCAGCTTTTCCTAGGATGCTTTTCTTCAGGACTGAAATGTACACGATGCCAGTCAGGTTTAGAAGGAAACTGGCCAGTTTGGGGAAGAAAAGCAGAAAACCAGTTGTCTATTCTGACTCGTGGCAACCCAATGTGCAACAGAGTAGACTGTGATCCATAGGGCTTCCATGGCTGATTTTTCAGAAGTAGATCACCAGCCCTTACTTCCGAGGCACCTCTGAGTGGACTCAAGCTTCCAGCTTTCAGTTAGTAGCTGAGCTGTGCTAACCTTTTGTACCACCCAGAGACTCCGGTATGAGGAAGAAACAAACAAAAAGCCCAAGAAACTAGACCCACTGCTGTCCAGTCGATTCTGATCAACAGCAAGCCTAGAGGACAGAGTAGAACTGCCCTATAGGCTTTCCAAAGAGCTCTGGTGGTATAGTGCCTAAGACATTTGACTGCCAACCAGAAGGTTAGTGGTTCAAACCCACCAGCTGCTTTGTGGAAGAAAGACTGGGCAATCTACTTCCATAAAGATTTACTGCCTCAGAAAACCAAAGGGAGCTGCTTTGGGTCAGAATCCACTCCATGGCAATGAGTTTGGTTTGATTTGGTTTGATTTGAATCTTTAAAGGAACAGACACCAAAACTTTCTCCTATGGAGCAGCTAATGGGTTCAAACTGCTGACCTCTCTTAGCAGCCACCAGGGCTCCATGAAGAAGAAAGGAATGTTAAATACTGACAACGTGCTCAATCAAAACTTTAACTTGCTGTTAGCAAGTTAGCATTGCATGTGCACACACAGACATAAACATTTTAACTGAATTCATTTGGTTTAACCAATGTGGCAGAGATAGTTATTACTCAGTGATAATAACCAATTGCTCCTCCACATTTCCCAGATGCCTTTATATTTAAAGGAGCTCTGGTGGCTTAGTGGATAAGGCATTTGGCTGCTAAGCAGAAGGTCAGCAGTTCAAACCCACCAGCCACTCCATGGAAGGAAGATGGGGTGATCTACTTCCATAAAGATTTACAACCTTGAAAACCCAATGGTGGTCACTATGAATCAGAATCAACTCAATGGCAATGAGTTTGGGTTTTTTGTTTGTTTGTTTTTTGTCTCCGTGTATTTATATGGGAGCCGTGTGAGTAGTTCTGGGCTGAGAACAGAAATGATGCATGTCATTTGTGAGTTAAAACCTTTAGGAGTCTATATTCTACCTCCATGTTCTCCCCTCCTTGTGGCTTAGATGTCCTGTGTTCTTAGTGAATCAAGCCTGGGTTCCTAAGTTAGTAATAAGCTTTGTTGTGTTAAGGCACATGTGCAGAGTGGAACTGTACTCTATAGGATTTTCAAGGCTGTGACCTTTCAGAAGGCAATCACCAGGCATTACTTCTGAGGCACCTCTGGGTGGGTTTGCCTGCCAATCCTTCAGTTAGTAGTCCGGTGCTTCACCATTTGTGCCACTCAGGAACTCTGAGATATCAGGATTTCTTCTACCACAGCCTAATCTATTCTGACTAATTCATCCCAGTTATCCACTCTTTCTTCCATTCTTTTAGATCCCCTGGTTTGGACATAGTAGAAGCTCTACAAATATTGAATTGAATTGAATACATAGTAACCTTCCCTATTTAAACTCACTACCACCCCTACCCTTTACCCTGAGTTACATAAGCTAATAACAGCTTATGTGTGTTCAATGTGCAGTAATATACAAGTGTCAACTGCCCCAAGTTTAGAAAAAAATTATAGTAGTCTTAAATAAATGAATAGGCATATCTTTTTTAGAGTAGACTCTCTATATATAATTATAAGCAATGAATATGTTACAACTAGAGTTTATTAGAAAGCACAGATTTGAAAATATGACATTTCTATGTGTATAGTCTATATCTATATCTATATGGTAGTGTAGTGCCTAAGGCATTTGACTGCTAACCAAAAGGATGGTAGTTTAAACCTATCAGCCACTCCACAGAAGGAAGACTGGGCAATCTACTTCCATAAAGATTTACTGCCTCAGAAATTCAAAGGGGATCGCTGTGAATCAACTTGATAGCAGTGACTTTGGTTTTCGGTTTGGATCTATCTATATCTGTCTATACCTGTATCTATAATCATGTTGCAATAAAAACTATGCCCCTAAATTCAGTGGCTTATAACAATAAGTATATATTCTCATGTTCATATATCTGCAAGTTAGCCAGTTTGGCTGATCTAAGCCAGTTCCTCAGGGCTTGGTTCTAAGCTTCAAGCTTTGTCCAGGTCTGCTCTACATGTCTCCATATCTTCCTTGGGACAGTGGTTACCCAGAGAATGTTCTTCTCATGGCAAAAGGCAGGGGAAAAAGAAGGCCAGTTCAACTGTGCAGGTGCATTTCAAGCTTCTGTTTGCTTCCTGTCTGCTAACATCTCATTGGCCAAGACAAGTCACATGGTCATGCCAAAAGTCAAAGGTAAGGGAGTACACTCTGCTCACCATGAAGTCACAACACAGGGGTGGATGTATTAAACAAGGAGGAAAGAATTCAGACCAATGTTTCCATCTACCACACTAGGTTGAAAAATTTCAAATGTAAAATTGGGTCATTTTCTGTTATCTTATTCTAATAGGTATCATAAATTTTCAGAAGAAAGGAAGTTGGGGTGTGAAGTCTCCTGAACTTAAGAGTCCTTATGCCTGAAAAACATTCCTCTGATTTCTGAATGAACAACATGTGCTGGGTAAAGGTGGTGAAGGTGTGCATGTCCACTCCCTACATCCACTCCCTACATACCATGTTCTAGATCTCAGTCCTAACTCCATCCTTACTCAAATTTCCAACTCTACCAATTGGGAGACCCTCTCAGTAGTAGAAAAATCCTCCAAGTTAATAATACTAAAAACCAAACTCACTGCCATCAAGTTGATTCCAACTCGTAGCAACTCCCATCAGGTTTCCAAGGTTATAAATCTTTACAGAACGAGATTGCCCCATCTTCCTTCCACAAAGTGATTTGAACCACTGACCTTCTGATTAGCAGCAAGATGACTTATCCACTACACCACCAGAGCTCCTTAGATTAGTAATAGTAACAACAACAACAAAAGATTAACTCTAGAAATCTTATTTACCACCTTCATTCTGGCTGGGAAGATGGTTCCAGCCAGATTAAAAGGTGTCTTGAGTGTTGTAAGGAAGAATTACAGAATCATGGAGGGTTGGGAAACATCAAAGATTGTAACCAGACCCCCACCCAGAGCATGAGTGGCCTGACATCTGACCCAACGAGTGGTTCCCTGGCCTGTGTTGGCTGCTGGCTCCCTACCCTGGTCACTTAAAGGATCCTCAAACTGAATGTGGATAGAAGTTAGGGAGTCTAGGAACTTGAGAAGGAAAAAAGTTAACTGCTATTTAACTAGGTTAACATTTAATTCATGAAAGTTAATATTTAGCAATTCATTTAATTATGAATGTAAGTAACAAGGCACAGTGGTGTTAACTGTACCTATGACCTTGTCACCAATTGAAATCACAGATATTTTCACATCACATAGTTCTTGAAGATATCCTAAATAATTGAGCTCATCACTACTTCAAAACTGCAGAAGCTATTAGACTCATTGCTAGATCTAGTTCTTTAATGTGTTATTAAAGAAGCATATGAGATACTACATCATATATTGGTTTTTCTAATATTTTGTAATTATATTTATAATCTATGTATTTTGTTTTGCATATGTAAAAACATTAATTTGAAATGAGTCCATAGGCTTCCTCAGATTGTCAGCAGGGTCCTCAGCACCAACAAGGTTACAAACTCCTGCCCTAGGGTTTTCCTCCATGGGTGTCATCCTTAGACATTCAGGAGATTCACTTGAGTTTACTGTTGGTTTATACAACAGCAGATGTTATGGCCTAGAATACCTTAGACATATGGGATCAGTTAATTCTCTTTTATCCATATCTCAAGCCCTTCCCTTGGTCTCTGTGACTGTCCTCTACAGAAACTTCCCAATCCCACTCCAGCTTCCACTTCTTTTATAGTTTCAAAATGCTCATTATCTGTAACATTCTCTTATCATTCCTTAGTCTCCAACTACAAGGTAAGGTCAAGGTCAGTTTAATCTAGGATTGTCTCCCTAGCTAAGTTTTTTATTTTCCTTCTTTCTTCAGCCACTGTCAGGAATGGAACATTTACCCTACTCCCTTGTCTAGCAACTATTAGCAACCTTGAAAACAATTGCCTGACAACTGGTCTTCCCCACATTGAGGTTGATTTTATTTTCCTCATTGTTCTCTATCCCCCAGATTAATTTAAAGACAGTTTCCATGTCCGTCCAGAGTCTTTTCTCCTCTATAACAAACATCCACTGACTCCTGATCCATAGCAAAGACCTGCCTGGTGTCCAGACTTCACTTCCACCCTGTCCCCAGTTCAGGCCTTCTCAGTGTGTGGGACCCAGCTGAGAGAGTGACACATTAGTGTCTTCCCAGTGCCACCTGCATCGGAACATCTCTTCTTCTCTGTGCATATGTCATGACTGTCCAGGCAGTCAAAGATGAGTTACCTGTGCAGGTGCTTCATTGATGACCAGTGAGATCATCCAATCAACTAACCATTTGCCTGGTCACTCACATTCAGTCACACATTGACCCTGGGCAGCCATAGTTTTCATCACTCCCTGTAATGAGCACTATGATTCAACCCCCATCAGCACTTATCATCCCAGCAGCTGGAAGTGCTGTTGGATGATTACCTTCAATTGTCATCCCTCCTTGGCAATCACTCTTGGCTGGAGGCAGCTTCCTCACCCAAAAGGGCAGTCCACATCAATTGGGGAATAAAAAGGCCTGATAGTCTCCCTGCAACACAAGACAACTCTGAGGCCATCCAGCTTCGTAGCTCCCCAGAGGGACCACTGAGGCCTTTGTTGGGACTGTACTATAGACCGGCTGTCAAATTCTGCCTCCCTCCTTTCCTCAGAGATTGATCTCAAGCTTTATGATAAATCTGCATGTGAAACTTCATCTCAGAGTCACCTTCTCAGAAATCGAACCTGCAACATTCCCTTACCCTGTCCAGGACCCTCACCCCACTAGACCTTAAATACACCAGTATCTCATCTCCTGATTGATGAAATAAATGGTCAAATCTCCAGTATCTACTACAGGACCTGGCACAGAATGGGAATTTAATACATGTTTAATAAACTGAATTTAATCTACAAATTTGGCCAGCCTGCCAGCAGATCCTTCCTCCAAGTTTCTTATAAGAATCTGGCAGCCCATGGGCTATTTGCCAGTGGGTTGAGCAGAACAACTTGCTACCTGCTGGAGAAGAGCCACCTGTAGATGCTCTCTGAAAGGAGTTAAGAGTCCTGGCAGGTATCTCAGGACACACTGCCAAAGACTGGATGGCCAGTGCCAAGAGCTTTCTTACTGATTTTATAGAGACCGATGGAACCCCTAAGACTATAGCCCTTAGATACCCTTCAGGCCTGAAATTAAACTCATTCCTGTGGCTCAACTTTTAGGCAAACAATAGACAGGCCTATAAGGTAAAATATAACACCAAGAAGAATTAACTATACAAGATCAAAAGGGCAGCATTTGCCCAGGAATAAAGCTCAAAAGGCCAGAAGGGATAGGAAAGAAGGATGAATGAAAAGGAAGCGGGAAGAGTGCTATGAGGATTGCACAAAACAAAATGTGTATGAATTGTTGAATGGGAAATCAATTTCCTCTATAAATTTCTACCCAACTCACGATAAAAAATTTAGAAAAAATGAGAGAAAAGAAAATAAAATCCTATGATCACAATGGTCTGATCTGCATGAATCAGGGGCTAATTCAACAGCAGCTAGCAACAATACATCACTATGTCCTCAAACCTTGTCATTGTCTTCCAGTCTCTCCCTTTTGAGGAAGAAAAAAGCCTCATCCATTTACCTTATGATCAACTAGTACAGTGATTCTCAACCTCACCTACTCATCATAAAAAAAAAAAAAAAAGAGTAGAAGAAGAAGAAATAACAATTCCTAGGCCATAGCATAGATCAACTACATCAGAATTGTTGTTGTTGTTGATATTTACTTGTATTTTTTTTTGACTATGTAGAATCTTGAGGATGGGACCCAGCCATCAGTATTTTTAAGCCCTCCAGCTAATTCCAAGAGCAGTCTAATTTGAAAACTATAGGTCTATAACTTTGATATTCAAAGTGTTATCGACAGACCAGCGCATCAGTGTCACCTGGGAGCTTGTTAGAAATGCAGAAATTCAGACCCCATTCTAGACCCAAAAACCAGAATCTGCATTTAACAAGATCTTAAGGTCATTTGTGTGCACATTGAAGTTTGCTAAGTGCTGATTTTAAAACTACTTGGGTATTTTTTTTAATCATTCTCTTTGTATTTGTTTTTTTAATCTTTGATTTGATTATTTCAGGATTTTTCATTTCAAATATTTGTATGTTTAATCATTTCTATTCTTCTTTGGATCTTCTGTCAATTGTTGTTGTTGCCAGTTGCCATGGAGCTGTCTCTGACTCATGGTAACCCCATGTATACTAGAATGAGATGTTGCCTGGTCCTGTGCCATGTTCATGATCATTGGTATGTTTGAATCCATTGTGGTGGCTATTGTGTCAATCCATACTCATGGACATTTGCAGCTGCTACTTCTTATTTTGAGTCATCCCAGCAACGAGAGTCTGGAAGGCTGTACTCAATCTGTGTTGTTAAACTTGACTCGACTTTGAGGATGCAGCTCTTCCTCAGTCATATTTTGAGAGCCTTCCAACCCAAGGGGCTTCTCTTCCAGAATTATATCAGAAAATGTTCTGTTGTTAGCCATAAGGTTTTCATTGGCTGATTTTCAGAAGTAGATTGCCAGGTCATTCTCTGTCTTAGTCTGAAAGCACCACTGAAATTTGTCCACTATAGGTGACTCTGTTGGTATTTGAAATACCAATGGCATAGCTTTCAGCCTCAGAGAAACGCACAAGCCATTACAGTATGACAAACTGACAGATAGGTGATGGCCTCTATCAATATGAAGTGGTAATCTGACTATTCATGATGAAAATGTCTTTCCCAGGTCAGCTGACTTGTTTCTAACTAAGAAGACAGAGAAAATTGAATTAATCAGAAGTTCGCTTGAGGAGACATGATGTCTGTGTGGAGAAGTCTGCTGGGGTAGAGTGGAGCACCATGATCTGTACTGTTATTGGTGCCAAGACTTGAGAGAAGGAGGGAAAGCAGTTCTACCAAACAAGGAAAGGAGCTGTTGGCTCCTGAGAGGGGGAGAAAAAGAGAAAGATAGGATGCAAGAGAGAGGTGGGGAAAATGGGAAATGGGTTGAGAACTTTCAAGGTCATTTGAAGCTCAAACCATCAATAAGGTTGATAAACCAATGGGACCCTGTCTCCCAGGACAGAAAAATGTGAAACTAAAGAAAAAATAAGAAAAATTAAAAAAAAAAAAAAATCAGAACACTTGATTGTACTCATGAGGAACCTGTACATAGACCAGGAGGCTGTCATTTGAACAGAACAAGGGGACACTGCATGGTTTAATATTAGAAGGGAGTGTGTCAGGATTGTATCCTTTCACCATACTTATTCAATCTATGGGAGCTCTGGTAGCATAGTAGCTAAGACACTTGACTGCTAACCAGAAGGCTGGCGGTTCAAACCCACCAGCCACTCCTCGGAAGGAAGATGGGGCAATCTACTTCCGTAGTGATTCTGTCTTGGAAACCCAAGGAGGGGTCACTATGAGTCAGGTCTGACTCGACTGCACATAACAACAACAACAACAACATTCAATCTATATGCTGAGCAAATAATCTGAGAACCTGGACTGTATGAAGAAGAACATGGCATCAGGTTTGGAGGAAGAATCATTAAAAACCTGCAATATGCTGACAATATAACTTTTCTTGCTGAAAGTGAGGATGACTTGAAGCACTTACTGATTAAGGTTGAAGAATACAGTCTGCAGTATGGATTACATTACAATATAAAGAAAACAAAAAATCCTCACAACTGGACCAATAAGCAGCATCATGATAAATGGAGAAAAGATCAAAATTGTCAAAGACTTCACATTGCTTGGTTCTACATTGGACACCAATGGAAGCAACAGTCAGGACATCAGATGATGTATAGCACTGGGCAAATCGACTGCAAAGGACCTCTTGCAAGTGCTGAAGAGCAAAGATGTCTCCTTGAGGACTAAGGTGCACCTCACCCAAGCCATGGATTTTCAATTGTCTCATAAGGAGCTCTGGTAGCATAGTGCCTAAGGCACTTGACTGCTAACTAGAAGGCTGGCAGTTCAAACCCACCAGCCACTCCTTGGAAGGAAGGTTGGGCAATCCTACTTCCATAGTGATACTGCCTCAGAAACCCAAGGAGGGGTCGCTATGAGTCAGGGCCGACTCAACGGCATGTAACAACAACATATGCATGTGAAAGCTGAACAAAGAAGAAGGACGACTGGAGAACAGTTGATGTTTTTGAATTGTGGTGTTGGCAAAAATGCTGAAAGTACCATGGACTGCTAAAAGAACTAACAACTCTGTCCCAGAGGAAGTGCAGCCAGAATGCTCCTTGGAAGCGAGAATGTCGAGATGTCATCTTACATACTTTGGTCATGTTGTCAGAAGGGACCATTCCCTGGAGAAGGGTGTCATGCTTGCTAAGGTGGAGGGTCAAGAAAAGAGGGGAAGGCCCTCAATGAGATGGATTGACAGTGGCAGCGGTAATGGGCTCAAGTATAGCAGGGATTGCAGAGCTGGCGCAGGACTGGGCAGTGTTTTGTTCTGTTGTGCATAGGGTCTTTATGAGTCAGAGACAACTCGATGGCATCTGACGACAACAACAACAACAACCAATGGGGTACATGATGTGAGGGCAATTTGAGGGAAACTAGTTAAAGGTCTGAATGTGAACAGGTTTCCACATGAAGACAAAATAGAAATTTGATGTTTGGATGCAGAGATTGGGACCAAGAGCATCATGAATAAGGGAGTCCTCAAGAATCCACAAAAATCACTCAGGGCATGTTTTGGGCAACCAGAGGCCATGAAACTAGGGGAAGAATCAAGCTTCTTTTGACCTATAAGGACAAGGATGTTTTAGCTGATAAGTTAAATGTCTTAGTTTCTCCAGATTGCTGGAAATGGGATGGTGTTATTGTTATGTTCCGTCAAGTCGGCCCTGACTCATAGCAACCCTTGAGTTTCCTAGGCAGTATCACTATAGCAACCCTTGGGTTTTCTAGGTGGTATCACTATGGAAATAGATTGCCCAACCTTCCTTCAGAGGAGTGGCTGGTGAGTTTGAACCACCAGCCTTCTGGTTAGCAGTCAAGTTCCTTAGGCACTATGCTACCGGAGTTCCTTGGAAATGGGATAGGTCTCTACAATGGCCTAGAAGACACAGGCTTGACTTGGGTTTGTTTTCAGCAAGCAGACAATTTCTGGCTTCCCTCCAAAACATTTATGCCCAAATGATATTTCAAACCACATTTCTAGTTCCCAAAAGTCCCAGAGGACAGTAAGAGCTCTGCCCTATCTGACTTCAGACTCTCAGAAAGCAGTTGCCATGTTTATTGTCAAACCTTCAGCTAACGGGCCAATACCTCTAGTGGTCAACAGTATGCTAGACTGGGGAGGGTTGCATTTCTTCCATCAACTGGAAGAATTCAAGTTTGGGACTTGTTTTCCCTATTGTGTGAGAGTTGGACAATCTCTACAACTTTGTGCCTCCTATAAGTATTCTCACTCAAACAAACTGGTCATTCCTTTGCTTCAGAGTTTTGTAGGAAGCAATAGTACATTTTTCTTCCTTCCCTACTCAGTCAGACCCCTGACCAGCCTGATCTACATACCCAGCTTCTCCGTAGACTGCTCATGTCCTGGCCAAAACACGTCAAAGCAAGCACACCATACTGTGCCAGGGAGGGTGTTTATAAAACTTGTCAGATGCTTAATTTTGCTCTTCCAAAAACTGCCAGGTTTATGATTTTGATCCAGGTTGTGAATTTGTGCCAGACTCTGGGTCTTGAAAACTGTAAAGAATATTTATCAACGTCAGCCAGCAGTTTTGCTCCTGTAACCACCCACTCTCCTAACTCCCAATAATTATACTGCTCCACGTTTTGATTTGAAATATTTTATGCCCAACTTCCAAAAAACTGCCAGCTTTGTTACACTCTTCTAATTTCCAATCTTAGTTTTGCTTATAAGACAATGACCAGAATGGCTCTTTCTAACGAAATTTGCCTTAGACTCTGGCCTAGGCGCAGTATCTTCTCTGCTCTTTTGGTTGTGTCCAGTCAGGCAGGATTGATTAACTGGCCCCTCAGATCTGGAATCTTAGAGAGGTGTTTATTTGGTTTTAATCTCTGTCTCTCTCTATATATTTCTATTTCTATCTCTGTGAATCAGAATAGGACCTGAGTACTCAGCATGGGATTATGTGGTTCCT
This sequence comes from Orycteropus afer afer, assembly GCF_000298275.1. Classification (NCBI taxonomy): domain Eukaryota; kingdom Metazoa; phylum Chordata; class Mammalia; order Tubulidentata; family Orycteropodidae; genus Orycteropus; species Orycteropus afer. The sequence continues at coordinate 85,255 of NW_006921607.1, forward strand.
GATTCCTGCTCTCTGATAGCTCCCTTGAGGATTTTGAGGGTAGTTTGTTCCTCACAGTAGCAGCACTTCCCCCTTCTCAATGACAAGGCAGAGAGAAAGGAACATAGTATCTGTTTAAGCAGAGAAGAAAGAAAAGTATCCCTGGTACGGGGCAGCAACACTCAGCTCACCAAGGGAGCTAACTACAAATTTAGTGCTCAGAGCCCTCTGTCTGGAATAAGGCACAAAAGAGCTCTGAAACATAAATTTGAAAAGGGAAAGTAGCATCCAATGAGGGTGCCAGAATAAGGTGCCATCATTGAAGAAAATAGGGAGCCATAGAGGATATAAGACAAGTCTAAGTCTAAATCAGTTTGGATGGGAAAGAGTTTGGGTATAAAGAAAATTGCTGTGGTCTGAGTTGGAATCCTATTGGGTCTAGACCCTGGGATTACAGCAGGACATGGGGAACCCAGGGAGTTGGTGGGTGAAATTCAATGAAAGGCCGATCCAGAGAAGGTGGTGACTGGGCATGGGGGAGAATGAAGGCCTCTAAGTTGAGCAATATACAGACACAAAGACCAAGAGAGCAGGGAGCAAGTCACAGAAAGGGGCATTTGGCTGAAGAATTAGCTTGGGTGTTACATAGAGCAGACATTTGTCAGTACCACCCATCTCTCCTCAACACTCATCTCACACAACTCACTACACAGGAGGTTCAGCCCTCACATAGGGCAAGCTTGAAGAGTTAATGACCCTAGCAGTCCTCAACCCAAAATGGGTAGACATGATGGATAAGTATCCAAGCTCCATCACTACTCAGGTGGGAAAATTCTGTGGTACCTGCCCTATACTCCCAGATTTCTCCACCAGGATAGCCTAGTTGCCCATAGTGGTGACTGGTTTGATAGAACATTCCTTATTGACTGCCTTCCTTTCTCTGTATATTGGCATTTCCTTCAACTCCCAAATATGCTACTTAAACTTGAATTCTTGTGTCTGGTCTGTATTAGGGGGAGGACAATCCCCTAAGCACAAGGGAAGGCTGGTTGAAGACACAGTCATACTGCAACTCCCCCTTTACCCTACAAGAAACTTCCAGAGAATTTTGGCTTTCCTCTCACTGTGTAGCCAGAGCCATTGGATGTCCATTGGAGGTGCTCAACACTGGCCCTTGGAGTCCATAAGGCTCCACCCCAGTTCCTTACGTGTGTTCTTCTTAGTCTGAGTAACTCAGACAGGTGAGTGTCAGCTCCAGGGGCTTCCCAGGAGGCAGATGTGTTGCCACATGCTCCATCTCCATAGCATGGCCATGGAGGAACTCAAAAGTGGGAAAAGGCCAGGGGAGCTAAAGCTTCCTACCCTGCCCCAGAGACCACAACATAGACTTGGGCATTGAGGAGCTCCCATTGGGGGTGCCAATGGAGTTCTCTTATTAATCTGTCATGACTCCAAAATTAACTCATCTCCCTTCATCAGACTTGAATTTTTAAGGACTTTGAGGGTGGTTTGTTCCTCATAGCAGCAGCACTTCCCCCTTTTCCATGCTAAGGCAGAGATGAAAGAACATAACATTTCAATCACAGAAGAAAACAAGAGCTTTTAGTGTCATTCATGACAGAGCCATGGCCTCCTACTGCCTAGATGGCAGGGAGGCAGCAGTATGGAGATGAATGGCCATGGTTTGCTCATTAACTAAATTTGTTGAGGACAAAAGCACATGGAGTATTAGGCCTCTCTCCAAATCAGCTGTCATGGGGAATTGGTGCTGGCTCCAGAAGCTTATGGGAAATTAGTAAGGTGAGGGGAGGTCAATCTGGATGCAAATAAGCAATGCCAGACTAGAAGGACATGGCTGCTGCTAAGCCTAATCATTCCCAGGCTAAGCTGGGCCCTGCAACTGGGGCTTCTACCACTTAGCTGTCTTAGCTGTTATGGGGCTGTAGGCCCTCAGAGGCTCAACCATTCATTCAGCCTGGCCCCTAACATTGGGCTGTCCATTCCTCAGCTTCTATCAGGAATGATATCAGGGAGTCCCCTCACCTGGTAACCTCAGTGAGCCCTGGCAGACATGCTTCCTCTCAATCCCTTCCCTCCTCCTTTCTAGGGATCACAGGCAGTTTCCTGGATTTACTTTGAGCCTACCATTGAGCTATCCCAGGACCTATCATTGTAGCCAAGCCCACCACTATTTCTCCTCTATGGTGACCTTTCCCTTTCAGACAGGCAACTCTGTGAGGAAAGGTTTACCTCTTCTACCAGGTGAAAAGCAAGGTATACCCTTCTGCTCTGGAGTTTCCATACCTGTCTCCATCAGCCACATACATCTCACACACCTTCCATTTTGACATAGAGGGAGGCCAGAAAACTGGTCTAAATCTCCAGTTTTCATACCTCATCCATAACTCTTTTCCTGAGCCCCAACCACCAGTGACACCCTCACCTGCTTGTCTCTACCCCATGACTTAGAGTGGGATGACATTGAGCCTGCCCAACATGTAAACAGAATTTTTGAGAAATTTATAAAGTCCTTTTACATCTCAACAAAGCTTGGCTCTGGCAAACACAAATCCTGGCCTTCCACACTATTGCACTGAAAAGAACTTCCTTGGCTCTTATATTGATTATCAAAAGCTAAACTCTAACTCCTTTGTCTTACTGTTCTACCATCAGTCATGAAGAGTGGAGCAAGAATTATCAGCAATCAGGATCACATTTGTGTGTGTGAAAGGTTAACATCAGATCTGGGTTGATGTAAGCCTACTGAAAGTGACTTTGATCTCCATCTTTTCACTTCCCCTGTTTCCTTGGAACTATGAAATAAGTATGACATATTGTGAGTCAGCATGCAGGCCTTAGGCCTACATGGCTAAAATAGTATAAAAATTGATAGGAAGCAACTATTAGGTATGTCTATGAAGCGGGGAGTGTACTCAAGATCATGAATAGGGTTGGCAGGCAATGGTCCTAGAAGTGTATTTGGATGATCTGAATTCCCAGGGGTATAGAGATGACAAGGGACAAGGTTGTAGTCACTTCTTCATCACAGCCAGCTATCCATACGGACCAAGTAGTTGAACATGGGGGCTCGGGACCATAGTCACAGGGGATATCAAGCTCAATTGACATAACATACTACACAAAACATTGTTTCACCTCCTACTTTGGCAAGTAGTGACTGGGATCTTAAAAGCTTGCAAGCAGCCATCTAGATGCATCAATGGTTCTCTCCTCATCCAGAATAAAGAAGAATGAAAAAAACCAAAGATTCATGGAAACAATTAGTACTAGTGACTGGTACACCATGTGATCGCAGCCTATACAACTATGAGACCAGAAGAACTAGATGGTGCCTGGCTATCACTGTCAACCACTCAGAGGGGGATCTATGTGGGAGATCCTGGATAGAGAAGAGAACAATGTGGAACAAAACTCAAAGTCACTTGGGGAAAAAAAGGTGGGGGGACCAGGTTTTCTGGTCTGATAGAGCCTGGTGGAACCACTGAGACTATGGTCCCTAGCTGCCCTTCAGGTCTGGAATTGAACCCACATCTGTGGCTTCCAGACAAACAAAAGACAGGCATATGAGCTGAACATGTACCTGAGGTAGATATACTCCTTGGAGAGAATAATCATGGGAGAAAGAAGGGCTATTTATGCACAGGGAGACAACTCAGGGGGCAGGAGTGCATAGAGGGATGGACAGAGGGAAGAGGTAACTATGAAGAGGAAGTGGGAGGTGAACTGTTGCATTGTGGTAAATAATCAATGTCATGAGACAAAGTGTATGTGAACTGTGTATGGAAAATGAATTTGCTCTGTAAATTTTCACCCAAATCACAATTAAAAAAAGAAATATAGATATCAAAAAAAAAAAAAAAAAAAGGTAGGAAGCAAAGGAAGAACACACTCAGCATTTCTCAAGCTGAAAGAACTGAAGAAAAAAATTAAGCCTTGAGTTGACATACTGAAAGATTCTATGGGCAAAATATTGAATGATGCAGGAAACATCAAAAGAAGATAAGAAGATGGAAAGAATACACAGAGTCACTGTACCAAAAAGAATTAGTCAATGTTCATCCATTTCAGGAGGTGGCATATGATTAAGAACCAATGGTATTGAAGGAAGAAGTGGAAACTGCACTGAAGGAAGTGGTGAAAAACAAGGTTCCAGGAATTGACATGATACCCATTGAGATGTTTCAACAAATGGATGCCCTGCTGGAGGCACTCACAACAGCTATGGCAGGAGATTTGGAAGACAAGTATCTTACTGAAGATAATTCAAAAATGGTTGCAGTAGTATATCATTGACAGAGAACTTCAAGAAATGCAAGCTGGATTCAGAAGAGGGCGTGGAACAAGAGATATCATTGAGGATGTCAGATGGATCTTAGCTCAAAGCAAAGAATAATAGAAAATTGTTTACTTATGTTTTATTGACTATGCAAAAGCATTCAATTGTGTGGATCATAACAAATTGTGAGTAACATTGAGAAGAACAGGAATTCCAGAACACTTAATTGTACTCATGAGGAACCTGTGCATAGACCATGAGGCTGTCATTCAAACAGAACAAGGGGACACTGCATGAGTTAAAATCAAGATGGGAGTGTGTCAGAATTGCATCCTTTCACCATACTTATTCAATATGAATGCTGAGCAAATAACCCAAGAAGGTGGACTATATGAAGAAGAATATGACATCAGGATTGAAGGAAGTCTCATTAACAACCTGTGACACTCTGACAACACAACTTTCCTTGCTGAGAGTGAGAATGACTTGAAACACTTACTGATGAAGATTGAAGAATATAGTCTTCAGTGTGGATTAAACCTCAAAATAAAGAAAACAAAAATCCTCACAACTGGAACAATAAGCAGCATCACGATAAATGGAGAAAAGATTGAAGTTGTCAAAGACTTCTACTTGGTTCTACAATCAACAGCAATGGAAGTAGCAGTCAAGATATCAGATGACTTATAGCACTGGGCAAATCAGCTGCAAAAGACCTCTTTCAAGTGCTGAAGAGCTAAGCTGTCTTCTTGAGGACTAAGATGCACCTGACACAAGCCATGGTATTTTCAATTGCTTCATATGCATGTGAGAGCTGGAAAATGAATAAGGAAGACCAAAGAAGAGTTGATGCTTTTGAGTTGTGGTGCTGGTGAAGAATGCTGAAAGTACCATGGACTGCTAAAATAACTAACAAATCTGTCCTGGAAGAAGTGCAGCCAGAATGGCCCTTGGAAGTGAGAATGGGTAGACTTCATCTCACCTACTTTGGTCATGTTGTAAGAAGATACCATTCCCTGCAGAAGGATATCATGCTTGGTAAAGTGGAGGGTCAATGAAAGAGGGGAAGGCCCTCCACAAGATGGATTGACACAGTGGCTACAACAATGGGCTCAGGTATAGCAGGGATCGTGGAGCTGGCTCAGGACCAGGCAGTGTTTTGTTCTGCTGTGCATAGGATCACAGTCAGCGATGACTCGATGGCACCTAACAATAACAACAAAGGCTAGTTTCTCTGTGTGAGGGTGAGCCACAAGCATGGTGGTTCCTCACATGCAGCCAAACATTGCCCCGTGTAGTCAAGGATGCTAAAGAAGCTGTGAATGTGGGAAGTTGCTGGCTTTCCTGAAGAGAAGATAGATACTCTTTTCCTGTATCCTTTCACAATGCCAAGTAAACATAGATCTAAGTTGATGTCTTGTGAGTTAGATTGACAATTTGAACCTGTGACCTCCACAGTAAGAGCAATCAGTCAGCACTGATCCTCTAAGTTCTAAGCTTCTGCAAGGAACTGTGGAAGGTACAGTAGTCGGGGAAGAGGTCATTTTTTCCCCACCTAACCACCTGCATCTACAGCCCTGCCTACAACTTTGCAGAGAAAATTTTCTTTTTCCTAGAGGGAAGCCAAATAGAATAAGTCCATGGCTCTTGTTTTTCTAGCAGACATCACAGAGTCACGTCTGGGAATGGCACATATCATCTTGCTGATGCCCAGGAGACACCCTTTGCTATAAAGGGCCCTGACAGAAAGTACAACCACTACTTCCTGAGAAGATATCAAATCTTCCATTGTTGTTAGTTGCTGTTGAGTCAGCTCTTACTCATGGTGACCTTCTGAATAACAGAACAAATCACTGTCTGGTCCTGTGACATCTTCATGATCATTGGTATGTTTGAGTCTATTGTTTCAGCCAGTGTGTCAATATATCTCACTGAGATTCTCCATAGTTTTCTCTGACCCTCTATCAACCATGATGTCCTTTTCTGGTGAACAGTCTTTCCTGATGACATGTCCAGAGTAATCGAGACAAAGTCTCACTATCCTCACTTCTAAGGAGTATTCTGGTTAAATTTCTTCTAAGACTTATTTGTTCATTCTTCTGTCAGCTTAAAGTATATTCAATACTCTTCACTAACACCACAATTCAAGTGCATAAATTCTTCTGCCTTCCTTTTTCATTGTCCAGTTTTTGCATGCATATGAGATGACTGAAAAAAAAAATATGCTCATCACTTTATAGTTTGCAAAGCACTTTCACATTCATTATTAATGTGCTCCTTCCCAAATAGTGCAAGAAAAGTATTTGTTTTGATTTCTGTTGCTACCTATGGCAGTTAAGGATGGAGTTTTCCAGATCTCCATTGCTGGCTGGCCAAGTGACTGCCCTCACCACTGTGCTTGTTCAAGCAGCCATGAACATGCAGGAAGCCACAATGAGGTTTGGAGGCTGTAACTTGGAATTTCTCTGCAGCTCCTGGTCTCCAACACCAAAGATGTCCCCAGGCCAGATTTCGAGGTCAAGAGGCAAGCCATGCCCCAGCCTCTACTCAGGAGTAGCTGCCCAGAAAGGTCATGCTGGTTGATATACCACATTGCCTGTTATTATCAAGAAAGTCAGAAAATACAGCAGCAGTTCAATCTCTCACTCAGCAAAACAGCCTTGGAGGACCCTGGGACCACCATCTGCTGAACCCTACTACAGCCAAATGGCCAATGGGAGTAGCAAAAGCACAGCTGTGATTGTGCATGTGAGTGTGCACATATATATGAGTATTTCTGAGAGATCATGACTATTTGTTTATAAGTGTGTCTATGTGCAAGTTTGAGTGTGAGTGTATGTGTGGAAATATGTGTGAGTTTTGTGTGTGTGTGTGTATAAAGACCTCAGAGGGCCAATGCCAAGCTCATCTGAGATTTGAAAACCCAGTTGGTATCACTGATTAAGGAAGCAGAGGATGGTCTCTCCCACTTTTAAGACAGTGGGCCAGGCCCTCGATGAGGCTTTTGGGTCATGCCAAGATGAGTCACCATGGTCCTGCCCTCAAAAAGCATCAACCTGTGGAGGGAGTAGACACACACCAAATAACTCAATCCTGGAGGTTGTGGGGAGTGTTTCAGTTCAGAACTAGAGTCAGGGCAATGGCAGAACTTCCAAAGGAAAGATTGCCTGTTTGACTCCAGGCCTGTGACAGGCTAGAGGAATGTGGTAGAAATTGCCATGCTCACCAGGACCTCAGGCTTCTGCTGGGTCTGCCAATTCCTGAGCTGATGAGGTAGCAAATAGGACAGCAACCAGGAGTACCAGATGGAACCTAACCAAGTGCTCCATGAAAGATGGAATGAAGTGCCATAAGGGCTGCAGGGGCAGGGAGAGGGCTGGCTGGAAGGATTGGCAGTTTGATGTCCATGGGCCCAGTTTCCACAAGAATTTGGGGCCAGGGCTTGGAGATCTGCTCCCAGTTGACAGCACCAACTGCCCAAGCCAGTTCTCAGTTCCCACCTCTCTGCTTCCCATCAGTCCCGGCCTAGCAGGAGAAATCATAAGCTCAGAGGCAGGTTGGCCCCTAATATTTGTGGGGTGATGAGACAAGAGGACAAAGGGAGGTCACAGCTTACAGCTCATCCCCTTCTCACATCACCCATGGCTCTGGCCTGCACCACAAAGGGCCTCTACACAGGTACACATGTGGATGACCAGTCTTGAAGTTCAAGCTCTGTCCACAGTCCTCCCTCCTCTCCGTAGGAATGCTCATTCACAGCATGGTTATCCTTGGGAGGACAGACTAGAGAAGATGCACATGCAGGCTTTGGAAGTGGGCTAAAGCCATTTAAAAGGGAAATCCCGGAGACCTGCTTACCCTGAGCATGGCCTGGGGCTGCAGGACATGGCATGAACTCCAGACAGGCTGGTCTCCTCAGCACAGTGTGTTGGAGGCAGTGCCCTCCAATGCAGATGACTGAAAATGTGGTCACAAAATAGTGCCAGTCCTGAAGTTGATTGTTCTGGGCCCATCACAACGTTAGCACAGAAAATGAGAGCAAGCATTTAGGAAACTTAATAGTAATTTGACAGCATAATTTTATGTCTTTGAATTTAATAAAAAAGAAACAGTTGGGTGTTGTTATTTTGTGCCTTTTTTTAAAAAAATCATCTTTCTAGTAATTCATTTTTATTGTATTTTACAAAAGCATCAATCCATGAGAGACTGGAAATTAAAAAATAATAATAATAAATTGGTTCTCCAGCACAGATAGTTTGAGAAGCTCTGCTCCAAAGCACTGGACATCATCAGAGGCCCCAACTGCCCAGGCCTCAGGATAGTACTTCACAGGATGTGTTTAAACATGGGGTCCAGGTCATCCTGCTGAATATTCATTCATTCAGAGGCTCATCACTGGATCAGCAAGTCATTCAGGGTGATGGCAGCAGGGTACTGAGGGGTGTGTCATCTCCTGGAAATGAACCAATAGTGGTAAAATGTTATCACAGGGAGACAGGAGGAACACTGCAGATGACATGCATTACTTTACAGTGTATATCTATGAACTTGAGTATTTGCTGAGCCATTTTCTAGCTGGGTGACCTTGACCAAGATACTTTCCCTCTCTGAGCCCCAGTTTCCTCATCTGTGAAATGGTACAAAGATTAAACAGGATCATGCGAGCAAAGGCTCTCAATTCATAATGAAGCTTCCCATTACATGTTGGGAAAAATACTGAAAGTACATGGACTGCCAAAGAAGGAACAAATCTGTACTGGAGGAAGTGCAGCTGGAATGTTCCCTAGGAGCAAGGAGGGCCAGACTTTGGTCATGCTGTCAGAAGGAACCATTACCTGGAGATGAATATCATTCTGGGAGCATAGTGTCTAAGGCACTTGACTGCTAACCAGAAGGCTGGTGGTTCAAACCCACCAGCCACTCCTTGGAAGGAAGATGGGGCAATCTACTTCCATAGTGATACCGCCGCAGAAACCTAAGGGGGGTCGCTATGAGTCGATTCTGACTCAATGGCACATAACAACAACAACAAAGTAGAGAGTCAGCGAAAATGGGGAAAACCCTCAACAGAAGTTAGTAAAAATCTTCAATTTCTTCATCTTTGGCTTTGATGGTTGGTGCATAAATTTGAATAATAGTAGTATTAACTGGTCTTCCTCATAGGTATGTGGATATTATCCTATCACTGACAGCACTGTACTTCAGAATAGATCTTGATACATTCTTTGTGATGATGAATTCCACACCATTCTTCTTTAATTTGTTATTCCCAGCATAGTAGATCATATGATTGTCTGATTCAAAATGGCCAAAACCAGTCCATTTCAGCTCACTAATGCCTAGGATATTGATCTTTATGGGTTCCATTTCATTTTTGACAACTTCCAATTTTCCTAGATTCATACTTCGTACATTCCACATTCTGATTATTAATGGATGTTTGTAGCTGTTTCTTCTCATCTTGAGATGTGCCACATCAGCAAATGGAATTCCCAAAAGCTTTACTCTATCCACATCATTAAGGTCAGCTCTACTCTGAGGAGGCAGCTCTTCTCCGGTCATATTTTGAGTAACTTCAGACCTGAGGGGCTCATCTTCCAGCACTATATCACACAGAGTTTCACTGCTATTCATAAGGTTTTCACTGGCCAATTCTTTAAGAAGTGGATGGCCTCTTCTTTCTTCCAAGTCTGTCTTTGTCTCTTAATTACACAGAGGAGAGGGAATACTATTGACAGAAGATGCCAGGTTGAGGGGTGGAGACAGTGTGGTCCAGGTCAAGGGCCTGTGGTAGAACATAAATCATGGAACATTGTTGCTCAGCCCAATTCCCATCACATTACACCAGCCTGTTTGCAGCAGAGCTGCTCTGCTCGTTCCCAGGCAGAACCCTAGCCTCTGCTTCTTTCCTTCCCGTGCTTTTCCCCATATCAAAACCCACTTCTCCAATGTCCCAACCACTCAAGGTTCTTCCTCTCTGCTTGAGACTAAAGGTGAATGAAGCGGATGGGATAACTCAAGATATTGCATACACTGAAATGTAGGGCAGTAACAGAGTGCTAGACACTGAACTGAGGATCATTCTAGGGCTCTGTTCCCTCCCACGAGTGGCCTGGTGGGCCATTATACTATTTGTAACTGTGGAAGATTGCAAAAATGACCAACAGTTCTTCACCTCCCCATCTCTACATGCTTGTCAAGTGACCTTGCAGCAACTTCCATGAAAAGACACTTTTTCTCTACCCTTTGGATCCGAGCTTTGCCATGTGACTTACTTTGACTAACCAAAAAGTAGCAAACATAATGCAAGCAGAGAAACAGAGACTTGAAAAGTGCTTGTGCATTGAATTTTTCTCTCTTGCTGATCTTAAAAAACCTACAACTCCTGCCCTGTGAACAAACCTATTAGACTACTAGAGGATGAGGGACCATGTAGTTAGTTCAGTTACTCCCATCACACCAGCCTACAGAGTGCTATCACTAGCTATGTGAGTGGGGCCATTAAATCTTAGCTGGCTGCAGGCTCATGTGAGCCAAATGCGATCAGCAGAAGGGCTGTCCAGCTGAGCCTAGCTAACAAGACCAACTCATACAAATCATGAACTAAGCTAATGGCTCTGTTGTATTAAGCCACTAAGTTGTGGGTGGGGTGATTTGTTGAATGGTAATAACTAATAGAGCAACTAGTTTGCACTGTCCATGGGAGAGGCAGAGAAGCATGAGGCTGAGTCCTTGGACTGGACTCTGTTCCTCCCTTGTTGCTGTTGTTGTTGTTGTTATGTGCCGTCAAATCAGACCCAGCTCATAGAGACTCCTCCTTGGGTTTCCAAAGCAGTATCATGACGGAAGTAGATTGCCCTGTCTTCCTTCTGTGGAGTGGCTGGTGGGTTTGAACCACCAGCCTTCTGGTTAGCAGTCAAGTGCCTTAGCCACTATGCTGCCAGAGCTCCAGCATATTCTTGGATGAGTCACTTCTCCGCCGCACCAAGCCTCAATTTACTCATCTTTAAAATGAAGTCAGTGTGACTGACCCTCTTCTAGTTGAGTTGCCTGTTCTTTTGTGCCCTCAGAGCACTGTCCATCCTCAATCCCCCAGGTTTCCTGCATTCACAACAGAAAACTCCACTTTCTCTCACCTCCACTGAACCCCATTTGAATTCAAAAGAACATGTGTGACTTCCATCACAGCCCCGCCCCTCCAGTGGCCAACCCAGGGGGAGTAGGAGGAGCTCGGTCTGTTGTGAGTTGAAGTGTGGGAGCAGATTATAGAAATGTATAAAAAGCAAAAGATAAGCTTCTCTCCTGGGAAAGAGTAACAAGGAAATACTTAGCTCCAGTTGAAAGAGAACTTTTTGAAGCAGGAAAGTTTATTTAGAGAAGAACCAAGTCCCTGAATCAACAAATCAGGACCTTATCTCTGAGGATGTGGGTCATTCAGAGTCTCGTGCTCTGCTGACCACTCTTGGCCAGGCTGGACCTCGGGGCAGAGGCCTTGGGTCCAAAGTGACTGAGAAGGCTGGAGACCAGATCCCTGGGGACTGGGCCTTGGGTCCTGCCATGTGCTAAGAGCCAAGGGTGGGGAGAACGAGATGCTAGGGAGCAGGAGGCTGCAGGCTCCCCCACTGGCTTTTATTTTTAAAACTCCTTATCATTTCTCTGGAGCTTATAAGAAAACTGGGGCCAAGTGATGAAGAATGTCCAGGCTGCAGACCACTCTGGCCCTTCTGTATCCCCTGGAGCCCCTATTCCACACATCATTGCTCCGTGAGGACAGAAAAGATCACATGCTTGGAGCTAGTTTATAGGAGCTTTTTAGGCCTAGCCAAATGCAGGCAGGTTCCTCGAAGCAATTTGACAAATTGGATGGACCCAAGCTATAAATTGAAGGGTAATTTTTGCATTTTTTGAAGGATTTGTTGTTGACAAATGGACTAAACATTCATCCTGATAAATGGGATGAGTATGAGAGCATATTTTAAGTGGAGATTTTACTAAAATGAATTTATTTTTTGAAGTCTGCCTTGGGATCCAAAGCAACTGTAGCAGCTGGCAGCTGCGTGGAGGGCAGCAACTTCACAGCAGCTACACAAGGCCCACCTCCAGGAATCCATTTAATGGGCTCTGGGAAGAACTCTTTGTCTATAAATCCCTTGCTAACCAAAGCTCTGCATACCAAGAGGAGAACTTTCCCTCAATATCACAAAACAGAAGACCACAAAGACAGAAATCCTTCTTTTTTGCTTGGTTGGACCAAGCTAGGTTATGTGTCCATCCCAGACCTGTAATAATTGTTAGGGAAATGTCAAATATTGATTACTTCATTCATCAACATTTATTGAATTTTACATCCTGACTCTTACTCTTCATGTAATATTTGTATAATATAGTGTTTCCCAATATTTTTATAAAATATTTGTAAATATTTTATAGGTTAATGATAATTTAGCCTAAAATCATCTGTAGTTTATTCAGTCTTTCTCTTTCTGTTGAAAATTTTCTTTCCAGTTTGTTGCTCTTGTGATGATGAATATTTTCCTCTGTCAAATTATCTCCTTATTTTAGAAGGTAATTATTTTATCTCCTTTGTTTTAGTCTCTGTGATTACAGGAGTTAAATCCGTGTTCTGGAAACATATATTGAGAGAAGTAGCGTGGGTTTTTCATGAATGGCTTAGACTAGTCAGAACCACCCCACCACCCACCTCCAGCTGGAGCTGGGATGTATTTCCCTTACATAAAAGGGGGTGAATAAGGAGGCAGGAGTTATATCAATACAATGTTGAAGTGCTGTTGGGAAATATAAGGGGAAGTGGATACTTCAATCAATAATGCCTATTTCACTCCTCTTCCTAATGAACTTTATTTTGTGAACCATATGAATATCTAAACTGTTTTTCCCCAAAACTTGCTACCCAGTTGCTATAGATATCTCTTAAATCAAACTCCTTTCCTTAACAGATGGTCACCCTTTAATATGTTTCTGATACCTCCTAGGTTCACCAACTAGGCCCTTGAGACCCCTGCACTCCCTCCTCCTTTCTCTCTGCCTTTGTCCCCAAACAACCTCTTCAGACTTCCTGTTAGTTCTGGTAGCATAGTGCCTAAGACACTTGACTGCTAACCAGAAGGCTGGCGGTTCAAACCTACCAGCCACTCTTTGGAAGGAAGATGTGGCAATCTACTTCCATAGTGATACTGCCTCGGAAACCCAAGGAGGGGTTGCTATGAGTCAGGTCCAACTCGACGGCACATAACAACAACAACACAGCCTCAAGACCTAGGCCCCCTTGCCTTCCATGTCCAAAGGGGTCACTTACTGATCTTATTATTTTACTATGAAACTACTAGCCACTCATAATAGAAAATATGAAAAGACAGAATAGTCTAATGAATAAAAATAATCATCCAAACTGTCATAGGTTAAATTGTATCCCCTCCAAAATACATATCCACTTGGCTGTGCCATGATTCTCAGTGGCTTGGCAGTTATGTAGTGATATAATGTGGTAGTTATGTAATGATCCCCCATGATGTGATCTGGTGTGATAAACTGATCTGTTGTCAAAGGATTAGGGTGAGATGTAACACCCTTAATCCTGTCACAGCCTTGAACCACGTAAACTGAGTTTCCTTTGGGTTTTGGCCTGTGATACCTTTTATATTACAGGAGATAAAAGGCAAGAGAAGCAAGCAGAAAGAAGAGCCAGGTGGAGAGGTGGGAACACAGCAAAAATAATAATAATAAATAAATAAATAATA
>NW_006921607.1:99388-100617 GCF_000298275.1 Orycteropus afer afer
TAATAATAAATAAATAAATAATATGAAAGTAGAAAGAAAAAGACAAGCCAGGAGTGTAGCACATCCTTTAGACCCAGGGTCCCTGCACAGGGAACCTCCTGGGACCAGGAGACACAGAGAGAAAAAGACTTCCCCTACAGCCGGCACTCTGAATTCAGATTTCTGGTCTCGGAGCTCTGGTAGCATAGTGCCTAAGGCACTTGACGGCTAACCAGAAGGCTGGCTGTTCAAACCCACCAGCCACTCTTCAGAAGGAAGATGGGACAATCTACTTCCATAGTAATACTTCCTCGGAAACCCAAGGAGGACTCACTATGAGTCGGGTCTGACTCAATGGCAAGCAACAACAACAAACTATGAGGGAGTAAATTTCTGTTTGTTAAAGCCATCCACTTGTGCTATTTCTGTTATAGATAACTAAGACACACACCCTATACAATCTTTTTTCTATACATACTTACACAGTTGAGATCATAGTGCATATATTATTTTATATTCTGACTCTTAGTATACTATTTATATACTATAGTATTTCTCAATATTTTTATAAAATATTTGTAAATATTTTACACCTTAATGATAATCTAGCCTAAGATAGTCTGTAATTTTGCCAATCTTTCTCTTTCTTTTGAAAATTTTGTTTCCAGTTTGTTGGTATTATGATGACGATGAATATGTTCTCTTGCCAAATTATCTTATGATCACTAAACCAACAGATGTAAATGTTTTATAGGTTTTCCTACATATTGTGAAAATATTGCAAGAGGAGTTGCGTTATTGATACTCTTATTTGTAATTTGTGAGAAAGACTTTTACTGAGCATATTAGTTTCCTATTGCTGCTGTAACAAATTACCACAATTTGGGTGACTTAAAATAGCACACATGTAGTCTCTTGCAGTTTTGAAGACCCAAATCAAAACCCGCTGCCATCAAGTCAATTCTGACTAATGGTAACCCTATAGGGCAGAGGAGAACTGCCCCATCGGGTCTCCAAGACTGTAGATCTTTATGGAAGCAAACTGTCTCATCTTCCTCCTGAGGGGGGCTGCTGGGTTCTACCAGTTGGCAGCCAAGTGCTTTAACCTACACCACCAGAGCTCCTTTAGGAGGCCAATTGAAATTACTTTCACTGTGTGGTGTAGTAAATTACTTGTTGTTGTTGTTGTTGTTTGCCGTCGAGTCGGCCCCGACTCATAGCGACCCCTCCTTGGGTTTCCGAGGCAGTAT
>NW_006921607.1:100768-106541 GCF_000298275.1 Orycteropus afer afer
GGGAGTGGCACAAAACAATGTTCTGGGAGGTGCCCACTCTCTCTCAAGTGCTTAGAGTTCTGATGCTATGATTGGCTAGTTTGACCACCCTGCCAGGCTCAAAAGGAGCCCTCCTAGAGGCAGAACTCTCTCTGACTGCTGCCGAAAGAAACACGCGCCCTTGAAAGAGACATGTGCTGCTGGGAAAGAGACACAAGAGACATACATTGCTGAGTGAGACACCGAGGGACCAGCACTGCTGGGAAAGAGACTGTGAGAGACTGTTGGCTGAGGGATGGTGGTCTGGGAGAGAGGCTGAGCATTTTTCCTGAACTTGAATTGTAGCCTGTGGTGCTTCCCTAATAAACCCCATAATCTATGAGCTCTGTGTGGTCACTGCAGTGAATTATCAAACCCAGGAGAGAGGTGGTGGGTGCTTTGGGAAGAACGGTTGGAGAAAGGGCTGGAGGTAGGCAGCATGTCTGGCCTGGCAGGAATAGGCCTTGGGTTACTACTGGTAATCCTGTCTTCCTACTGTTGGATTAGAGGAGGTCAGAACATGTGGCCTCCTTGCCGTTTTAGCACACTGATACTGCCTCGGAAACCCAAGGAGGGATCGCTATGAGTCGGATCCCACTCGATGGCAGCAAGTTTCGTTTTTTTGGTTTGGGCTAAAGTCAATGTGTCAGCAGACTTGGTTCCTTGTGGAGGTTCTAGGAATCATTTCCTTGCTTTCCTACCTTATGGAGGCTAAACCAAACCAAACCAGTTGCTGTGAAATTGATTCCAATGCATGGTAACCCCACGTGCTTCAGAGTAGAACTGTATTCCATAAGATTTTCAAGGCTGTGACCTTTCAGAAATTGCTCACCAGGCCTTTCTTCCGAGGTGTCTCTGGGAATTCAGTCATTTGGGAGTATGTATGTACGAGTTTTGACAAATGTGTAGTTGATAGAACAGTTCTGTATCTGGACTGCAGTGGTAGTTACACCCTTCCATAACTTTGCTAATTTTTATTTAATTATTATAGAGTGGGAGCAGGGAGAACTACAATCTTTAAATGTTGTCTTATAAAATTTATAATTTTTCTTTTATGATTTCTTCCAACTCTTTTAATCTAATCAAGTATTCCCCATCTAGATATTATGTCTTGCTTTTATAGTCTTTGTTATATTATATTTGGTTCTTTCATCCATTTGAAATTTATTTTGGTGTACAGTGAGATGAGAGTCTAAACCAATTTCTTTTTTCAAGTCAATAAACAATTGTCCCAACATCATTTACTGAATAATCCATTTCTTCCCCACTGTTCTATGATTCCTCCTCAGGGAGATACTTTAAGGTACAATTTCAAGAAGCTAAATAAACTTTTGCAGTTCTTAAAATACTGAATTTTCTTGTTCTAAAACACAGAAAATTCTTTACAAAGTCTAAGGGTCTTTATCATTAATTTTTAACACAATCTAGATTCCCATGCCAAAAACAAATTAGAAGCATTTGGACTTTTAAAGTCATCTTTTTTGGTTTGGTCTGGTTTTTCCACTCTATAGTGGTGCTAAATGAAAAGTGACAAGTTTAGCCAGTCAACTAATAATTTTCCATGAGATCTCAAATAGCTTTTCTTGTGAAATTTTTTCACTGATGATGTATGGTGTGTGTGTGTGTGTGTGTGTGTGTATGCACACACATATGGGCATGTATTGGGAGGTATGAAGGCTGGTATTGCTGAAGCCCTTGCTACTCAAAGGGTGGTCCATAGAACATCACCTGGGAGCATGTTAGAAATGCAAAATCTCAGACCTTACCCCAGACCTAGCACACTACACTACTAGAGCCCACCCACTGCCATCCAGTCAATTTCAACACAGAGCGACCCTAAAGGACAGAGTAGAACCGCTTCATAGGGTTTCCAAGTCCGTAAACCTTTACAGAAGTAGAACACCTCATCTTTCTCACATGGAATGGCTGGTGGGTTTGAACCATCCACCTTTTGTTTAGCAGCCAAATGTTCTCATCACTGTACCACCAGAGCCCTGGAGTCCTGCAGCACTGGATAGTATACGTGTGTTTAGCTAAATCTCTTGCTAATGAGTGAGCCTCAGGACTTCAGTTGTGCCTCACTTCTTCTTAAAAAAAAAACAAAAAAAACTCACTGCTGTTGAGTCAATTTCACACATAGTGACCCCTCCTTGAGTTTCCAAGGCAGTACCTCTGTGGAAGTAGATTGCCCCACCTTCCTTCTGAGGAGTGGCTCATGGGTTTGAACCACCAGCCTTCTGGTTAGCAATCAAATGCTTTAGGCACTGCACCACCAGAGCTCCCTCTTTCCAGACAGGATGCCACACTTTCATTGCCATTATGCCTAGAACTTCAGGTTCTCTTTCTTCCAGGAAAGTATTTGTCTGCCTAGCAATTACATGGGCATCTCTGGGCCAAGACAACCTTCTATTTATTTTGCATCATTCTCTCTAGAGGCTTGTTCCTCAAAGTGTGGTCCCTGAACAGTAGTATCAGCCTCACCTGGGAGCATGTTAGAAATTCAGAATCTCAAACCCTCCCCTAAACTTACTGAATTGGAATGTGCATTTTAATAAGATCTCCAAGTAATTCATGTGCATGCTAGAGCATGATCTTAAGCATGATCTTAACTGTTTAACTTGGCTAACCAAAAACCAAACTCACTGCTGTGGAGTCAGATTTGACCCATAGCAACCCCTCCTTGGGTTTCCTTAGACCTCTCATTTTGATAAACTCTGTCTGAAAAGCAAGTTCTTTCAATTATAGCAGAGGAACAGAGCCCCATCCAGGTAACTCCATTCAAGGGGACTGAAAAGCATGGAGGCTGTTCCAGGGACTGAGTTGTTTGGTGCCCCTTCAACATCAAGAGCCCATTGTTCATTACCTCTGTGCCCCACCATTCCTGCAACACGGCCACTCCCTTGGTCTCTGCTGCTTTCATTCTTTTCATCTTATTTTTCCCCCTACTACTTACTGGCTGGTTCTTTCCATAACTTCCTGGTGATATTCCATAAAGAGATTTCTATCTGATTGTTTCAGTTATTAATTTCAGTGTTAAGTAGAACTACTACAGGCTTTCCCATGGTCCACATAAGCATTGTTTGCCTTTGGATCTATTGAGAGTTTCCCTGGTGGCCACCTCCTTCATCATTGAGGGTGATGCTGTTTTCCTTAGAAGGGCTCACAGGTGTTGAAGGCCTAATTGTTGTTGCATATGCTCTTCTCATACTTAGAGAAGACATCACTGTGTTCCAACACAGATCTGAGCTCTGTCCCCAGGCATGGAATTGAATTTGTTGAACCATTTACAACCTCTCCCAAGTGCACTTTTGTGACTTGGAGAATGAGAGACTTAACTATACCTATATGTAAAGAGTCACTGAATACTCAGGAAGTGCAGTGAAAGTACTCTCCTACCCGAAAATCAAACCCATAGTCTTGTCCACAAAAGTCCATCATTTGCCCACAATAACAACCATATATAAATGTTTCACCTACAGGTAACCCCTGACATACAACAGGGTCCCTTTCTAATGACTACTCTGTCATAAATTGGTTCTTCATGAGTCAAATCTTTTTTTTTTTTTAAGTTTTCATTATTATTGCTTTTCATTATCAGTATCCTTATAAATCTGACCTTTATTTGAATTAAGGGTTGGAAATATTAGTTCTGAGAATGATACCATCAGCAAACTACATGCTGCAACATTGTATGTAGTAGGAGCTCTAGTGGTGTGGTGCCTAAGGCATTAGACTGCTAACCAGAAGGCTGGCAGTTCAAACCCACCAGCCACTCCTTGGAAGGAAGGTTGGGCTATCTATTTCCATAGTGATACTGCCTCAGAAACCCAAGGAGGAGTCATTATGAGTCGGATCTGACTCGATGGCAATGTACATATTATGTAGTACATATTATTAATGATGAGATGTACAAGAGAAGAAAAACAGATGGACGTAAGTGTGGTTCATTGCAACTCGAATATGTCATAAATCAGAGACTACCTGTATTCCCTTTTCTTTGGTATTCTTCTCCTGCCCCTGTGTGTCTACTCCCTGGAACTTTCCTATCTTCATTCCACATGGAGATTAATGCCTCAGCCACTCCAAGCTGCTTCTATATCAAGGACATAAGAGTGAGCTTCTACGTGGCTGGGGAGGATAGAAGGTGTGCCCACAGTCCAACTCTCATGGGCTACTCTCAGGCCTAGCCTCTGCCCTCTCCATGTCAGCAGTCAGAGGTCGCTTTGGTTAAATTAGACAAGCTGGCTAGTGACTATTTAGTGAGCATCTGACAAAGAGAGGGAGAGACAAGAAGAAAAGATCTCACTCTCATTCTCAAAAAGTTCACCATCTGATGAGGAGATGAAGCCAAACCACAATAAACAGAAAAGCAACTTAAGGTTACCAGAGACTTTTGCCTGGGGGAGGCAGAGAAAAGAGAGCAGGTAGTCTTGACAGAGAGTGTTTACCTTAATATTACAATGCTCACAAGTGAAATGGCAAAATCCAGTCCATCAGCTAGTTTGTTAGTCCATTAATTCACTCACTAATTCATTCAACAAACAGCCCTCAGTGTCATTTAGTCCTTATGATACCGAGAGGTAGATACTATATCCCCACTTTAAAATAAGAAAACTGAAGCTAGAGAGGCTAAATGACTCTCCCATGGCCACACAACTCACAAGTGTTGGAGCTGGGATTTATACTCAAGATTGTTGCCTGATTCCATCTCCTTCTGTGCCCCATGAAGTCCCTCCTCTGGCCTGCAAAGCCTTGGGAAAGTATGGTAAGTATTTGGGGCTGTTAACATCACCAACAATGAGAGAGTGGTTGTAAAAATTCTCAAACAGGTGAAGAAAGGATGATAGCATGAGAGTTAAGATTCTGGACAGTGACATCACTTAGGGTGTGTGGCTTTCAGAGCATACCAAGTGACACTGTTAGAGGAGGTGACACCAAAATGACCATCTATAAAGTTTTTGTCCAGTGTTTCTGCACAAATTTATTATTTTTAATAAAAATATCCCTATAGTTAATTATAGCAACAAAAACATTTTGCATAAACCCATCTTAAATGTATCAACAAATCTACAAACCTAAAATTCAATGCTAATTTACTTTTTGAACCTTCTAAACAGCAGCTATCCATCAGCCCACTCCTCGGAAGGAAGGTTGGGCAATCTACTTCCGTAGTGATGTCACCTCAGAAACCCCAGGAAGGGTCACTATGAGTCGGGTCCAACTTGATGGCACATAACAACAACAAGAAGAAACAGCAGCTATATACATGGATTTCACCAGACAGAATACACAGGAATCAGATTCACTACATCTATGGAAAGAGGGAATGCAGAACCTCAATATCTTCAGCCAAAACAAGGCCAGGAGACTGTGGAACAGACCATCAATTGCTCATATGCAAATTCCAGTTGAAGCTGAAGAAAATTAAAACAAGTCCACGAGAGCCAAAATATGATCTTGATTATATTCCACCTGAATTTAGAAACCATCTAAAGAATAGATTTGATGCATTGAACACCAATGACAGAAAACCAGAGGAATGGAGAGATGACATTAAGAATATTATATATGAACAAAGCAAAAGGCCATTAAGAAGACAGGAAAAGAAGAAAAGACAAAAATGGATGTCAGAAGAGACTTTGAAACTTGCTCTTGAACAGAGAGTAGCTAAAGCAAATGGAAGAAATGACAAGATAAAAGAGCTGAACAGAAGATTTCAAAGAGCAGCTCAAGAAGTCAAAGTCAAGGATTATAA
>NW_006921607.1:106663-120274 GCF_000298275.1 Orycteropus afer afer
ACACAGAGTCATTATACCAAAAAGAATTGGTCAGTGTTCATCAGGTGGCATATGCAAGAATTGATGGTATTGAAGGAAGAAGTCAAAGCTTCACTGAAGGCATTGCCAAAAAACAAGGCTCTAGGAATTGACAGTATACCCATTGAGTTGTTTCAACAAATAGATGCTGCACTGGAGGGACTTACTTATCTATGCCAAGAAATCTGGAAGACAGCTACCTGACCAACTGACTGAAAGAGATCCATATTTGTACCCATTCCAAAGAAAAGTGGTCCCATGGAATGTGAAAATTATCAATCAATATTATTATATCACATGTAAGTAAAATTTTACTGAAGATAATTTTAAGAAGTTTGCAGGGAACTTCCAGAAATGCAAGTTGGATTCAGAAGAGGATGTGGAACAAGGAATATCATTGCTGATGTCAGATGGATCTTGGCTGAAAGCAGAGAATACCAGAAAGATGTTTACTTATGTTTTATTGACCATGCAAAGGCATTCGACTGTTTGGATCATACAAATTATGGATAATATTCAGAAGAACAGGAATTCCAGAGCACTTAATTGTGCTCATGAGGAACCTGTACATAGACCAGGAGGCTGTTGCTCAAACAGAACAAGTGGATACTGCATGGTTTAAAGTCAGGAAGGGAGTGCATCAGGGTTGTATCCTTTCACCATACTTATTCAATCCAAATGCTGAGCAAATAAATTATCCAAGAAGCTGAATTACATGAAGAAGAACACATCATCAGGATTGGAGGAAGATTTATTAAAAACCTGCAATATGCAGATGACACAACCTTGCTTGCTGAAAGTGAAGATGACTTGAAGCACTTACTGATGAAGATTAAAGATTACAGTCTGCAGTATGGATTACACCTCAATATAAAGAAAACAAAAATCCTCACAACTGGACTAATAAGCAGCATCATGATAAATGGAGAAAAGATTGAAGTTGTCAAAGAGTCCATCATGTTACTTGGTTCTACAATCAACACCAATGGAAGCAGCAGTCAAGACATCAGACAACATATAGCATTGGGCAAATCTGCTGCAAAAGACCTCTTTAAAGTGCTGAAAAGCAAAGATGTCTCTTTGAAGACTAAGGTGCTTCTAACCCAAGCCATGGTGTTTTCAATTGCCTCATTTGCATGTGAGAGGGGGACAATTAATAAGAAAGACCAAGAAAAGTTGATGCTTTTGAGTTGTGGTGTTGGCAAAAAGTACTGAAAGTACTACGGACTACCAGAAGAACTAACAAATCTGTCTTGGAAGAAGTGCAGCCAGAACGCTCCTTGGAAGCGAGAATGGCCAGAATTCGTCTGACCTAATTTGGTCATGTTGTCAGAAGGGACCATTTCCTGGAGAAGGATATCATGCTTGGTAAAGTGGAGGGTCAGTGAAAGGGGGAAGGCCCTCAACAAAAGGGATTGGTATAGTGGCTGCAACGATGGCCTTAGGTATAGCAAGGATTGTGAGGCTGGCACAGGTCTGGTAGCTTTTCGTTCTGCTGTAGAAATATCTAGGTCACTATGAGTTAGAGCTGACTCAATGGCACCTAACAACAGCAACGACTATGTGCTCCTATCAGAGCTGTCATTATAACTCAATTACAATGATGCTTTCAATCATGTGGTTTTAGTGGGCAGAGCTAGAGGAACGTGCTACAGGCATGTGCTTTTTTTCAATTGCTGTCTTATGTTTTTATAGTTGCTGATTTTGTCAAATTTTCTGGTATTTTAGCTACAATATTGTAGCAATTAGTATTTGTGAACCTATAGCAACTTTGAAGGAGCTCTGGTGGTGCATTACCTAAGGCATCTGACTGCTAACCAGCAGGTTAGTGGTTTAATTCCACCACTCAGCAGAAGAAAGATGAGGCAATCTACTTCTGAAAAGATTTATTGCCTTAGAAACCCAGGTTTCCAATGAGAGTTCTGGTAGTGTAGTGCCTAAGGCACTTGACTGCTAACCAGAAGGCTGATGGTTCAAACCCACCAGCCACTCCTTGTGATACTGCCTTGGAAACCCAAGGAGGGGTTTCTATGAGTCGAGTCTGACTCGACAGCACATAACAACAACATCAGTTAGAATAGCCGGGTGGAATAAGTTTGTTTTTGTTTGTTTGTTTGTTTTGTTTGGTATATTAACTTTGACAATGAAGTAGAACTTAAAGGAAAAGAAAGAGAAAAGTCAAGAAAAGTTATAAATAATGTTGTAACTAGTAATGTAATTTAATGTAGAAAAATTTTACAAAACATTCTGTTGTTAATATTCATATAATCTAAGAAATAATACATTTAAGCCATTTACAACATTATCTATCACATACTATTCTATAATTAAAATTGATAACAAATATTACTAAAGATTCTGTGTGGTCTGTTACCCGAGGAGGTCCATGGCAGAGGTGAAGGGGTGGCACTATGAGTTACCACACTGGGTGACACCAACCCTAATGAGGACACTGATTCTGGGGAACATTCAGAGTGGAACAAATGTCATTATACTGATTGATACTTCAAAGGGCCCTATGTTAAAGGCACCAGTTTTGTTATTTGAATAGTCATGCATCGCTTAAAGTATACGATATGTTTTGTGAAATAGGACATTATGAGATTTAGATGTTGTGCAAACACCATATAGTCTGCTCCTGCTTTTTCTTTAAGTATTTTGAATAAGCTTTGTGCCTTAGCAGTGTTTGTCAACATGCTGAGAAATATTTGCTTTTGGGTTTTGTCCTCAGTCCACATCACTAGCAATTTCTGCGTATTTGATATAGATCTTCTCACATTTTCATCAGCCTTATAGCTTTCAGTGGAGCCAATCCTTGAACAGCTTGGAGAATTTTTTCTGTTTTTAAGGATTATCATGACTGTCAATGCAACATGCCTAAATCATGAGCAGTAAACATTCACTGATTTTCCAGCTTTGTGTTGTTTAATAACATTTTGTTTCACTTCTAAATCCATACTTCTCTTCTGCCTCTTGGTGCTGCTTTCACTAGCACTGGTTTTGCTGCATTTGGGCACCATTACGCACTTCACAGTAATATTTTCAGAAGAAAAGTAAACAGAGATAACACTACAACATTCAAGATATGCAATACACAAGATTAGATGCGGCTGCCTATGAGTCAAAGCATATATTGATATGGTAAACGTTTCAGCCACTCCTCGGAAGGAAGGTTGGGCAATCTACTTCCATAGTGATACCGCCTCAGAAACCCAAGGAGGGGTCGCTATGAGTCGGGTCCGACTTGATGGCACATAACAACAACAACAAAAATATTTTAGGTAGAAAGTACAGTGTATACATAAGCCAGTAATATAGGCATTTATTATGACCATCAAGACATATGTATTGTAGATAATATACATACTGTACCATTATAGAATGAGCTCTGGTGGCATAGTGCCTAAGACATTTGACTGCTAACCAGAAAGTTGGTGGTTCATACTCACCAAGCATTCCATGGAAGGAAGACTAGGCAATCTACTTCTGTAAAGATTTACCATCTTGGAAACCAGAAGAGGGTCACTATGGTCGAAATTGACTTGATGGCAGTGAGTTTGGTTTTTTTGGTTTGGTATACCATTATATGTCTGGCAATCTCTTTGTATACAAGAGACACGAGATACACGTATTGCATGCAGGAAGCTGTTGTGTTTGCTATGCCCCATTCTCCCACTGGACTGCTAACCAGAAGGCTGGCGGTTCAAACCCACCAGCCACTCCTCAGAAGGAAGGTTGGGCAATCCTACTTCTGTAGTGATACCGCCTTGGAAACCCAAGGAGGGGTCGCTATGAGTTGGGGCCAACTCGATGGCACATAACAACAACAACACAACATGGGACCACAGATGTATATGTGGTCAGATGCTGCCCAAACAGATGTTATGTGATGCATGACTATATATCAATAATAGAGATTTTAAGCAACTCTACTACATCATGGCAGACTTTGATATCAGTTTTATATGTATGAAATACTTAAGTCTCTGGATTCCTGCCACAGCAAGGCGGTCATGCAAAAGGATGTGAATCCTCATGTCACCAACGTCAGGCTGCAACTGATAGACTGAGGGTTGGCAGAGGTCTGTCATACTGCTCAGGAGTATGATGCATAGACTCAAGATGCTTCAAGGGGCTAGAGACCCCTGCAGACTTTCAGTTCTGTGATTGTATATTTATGGAGTTAGGCCTATACATTAGTGAACAGGATCTTTCAAAGGGAACCCTTCTTTTATGGACAGAACAACCTCAACCAGCTGGTTTGCATTGCTAGGGTCCAAGGTACAGATGAGCTATATGGGAATCCAAAGAAGTATCACATAGTCCTAGGTCCAGACTTCAACAATAGCCTGGGACACTACTCACAGATGCTGGGGAAACTTTATCTGTAGTGACAAAAGACATTTTCTCAGGCCTGAGGCTCTCGGTTTTCTAGGCATATGTCTGCAGAAGACTGTCAGCAGAAAGTGAATACTGAAAAGCCATGGAGCATCCACATTTCAACCTTGTGGTCCCAACTTCACACAAGTAATGCTATACTTCCATCAGTCTTGCCACAGCTCAATAAAAACAAGGTAATGTGACATTGATGCCTGCTAATAAAACTATCCAGCCAAACACCAAATCTTGAAGGGAAACTAGTGTGGTAAAAGAAATTCTAGTCTATCAACTGAAAAATGGATAAACAAAATATGGCATATACATACAATGGAATATTATTCAGCCTTAAAGAGAAATGGAGTTCTGTTATATGGTAGGACCCAGTGTAAAAATATTATGCTAAATGAAATAAATCAGACACAAAAGGGCAAATATTGTGTAATCTCACTTATATGAAATATCTAGAACAGGCAAAAATAGCCCTTTCGCATCAGACCCACAATCACTAGCACTGAGTGTAACAAAGGTAAGAGAAGCCTCCTCTTCTTCCGGCCCCACAGTCTAGAGCCCTGCACTGTTGGACAAAGGGGCCTTGGACAGTGCCAGGCCACTTATATTCAATAACACCCTATAGGTGGCAATTTCAGGATCAAGGGCTAATGGCTAGTCAGATTCCTCAGCTCACTCTGTAGGGATTCTGGAAGCAAGACAGTCTCCAGTAGACTGTGTAAATCCCTGGGCTTCAGGAATAGTTCAGCCCAAAGGAGTATACTGAATTACCATTAATCTGGGCAGGTCAGGGCTAAAATAATTAATTTATATTCAAGAGATGTGATCTCACTTGCTCAAGGATTGGGTCTTATAGTTTCATTGTTCCCATCATCATCACAATTACATTATTGTGTTGTTTCAGCAGGCCAAGGCTCACAAGCAGCCCTGGGACCCCCATACTTCCTCAAGACTGAAATTCATTCAGCAAATATTTATATAATGCTTTCCATGTGTTTAACACTAGGGTTAATACTCAACAAAGTGAAGTCTTTTATCACAAGAAGTTTACATGCAGGTAGGAAGAGACAATTAACCAATTAAAGAAAATACATGTATATTCAAAACATTAAGTGGATGAATAAAGTGGAACAAGGCACTAGATAGTGACAGTAGGGTGAAGACTGATATCTTACATGAGTGGTCAAGGAAGCTCTCTCTGAGCAAGGATCCAAGTAAAGGAAGAATGATTCATGTTGGAGAAAAGCATTCCAGGCAAAAGGAACAGTAAATACAAAGACTCTGAGGTATGAGCTTGCTTGTGGCTGGATCAAAGTCATTTAGGTGAAAGATAGTAGATGCTAAGGTCAAAGTGGTAATGGAAGCCAGACCACAGCCTTGCATGTCATGGGAAATGCCTATACTTTACTCAGAATGAAATGGGAGCTACTGAATGGTTTATGAGCAAATAAAAGCTTATAAACTGATCTGACCTACAATTTTAAAAAGTTAAATTTGACTCCTACATAGGGAACAAGACAGAAAGTAATGAGGCCTGTCAGGAGGCTATTGTACTAATCAAAATGAGAGATGATGGTGGTTTGAGCCAAGGTGGCAGTGGAAAAAGTGCAAGGTGGTCAGATTTTGGATGTATTATGAAAATTGAGCCAACAGGCATTGTGGCCACAGTGGATTTGAAAGATAAGAGAAAGAGGGGACCCAATGATAACTTCAAGGTCAAGCTGGACTTTGGTTTTCAAGAAGGTTGTTGTTGTTGTTAGGTTCCATCAAGTCATTTCTGACTCATAGTTACCCTATGCACAGCAGAACGAAACTGCCTGGTCCTGTGCCAGCTCCATGATCCCTGCTATACTTGAGCCCATCGCCACAGCCACTGTGTCAATCCATCTCATTGGGGGCCTTCCCCTCCTTTGTCGACTGTCCATCTTACCAAGCATGACATCCTTCTGCAGGGAATGGTCCCTTCTGACAGACAGTATGACCAAAGTAGGTGAGACATAGTCTGGCCATTCTCGCCTCCAAGGAATATTCCAGCTATACTTCCTCAAGACAGATTTGTTAGATCTTTTAGCAGTCCATGGTACTCCTAGCATTCTTTGCCAGCACCACAACTCAAAAGCATCAACTCTTCTTTGGTCTTCCTTATTCATTGTCCAGCTCTCACATGCATATGAGGTGACTGAAAATACCATGGCTTGTGTCAGGTGCACCTTAGTCCTCAAGGAGACATCTTTGCTCTTCAGCACTTGGAAGAGGTCCTTTGCAGCCAATTTGCCCAGTGCTATACATCATCTGATGTCCTGACTGCTGCTTCCATTGGCGTTGATTGTAGAATTAAACAATGTGAAGTCTTTGACAACTTCAATCTTTTCTTCATTTATTGTGATGCTGCTTATAGGTCCAGTTGTGAGGATTTTTGTTTTCTTTATATTGATATGTAATCAGTACTGTAGACTGTATTCTCTAATCTTCAATTTTAAGAAGGAGAAAACGTTATTCACTACAATTTCTAAAGACCCCTGGGGAAAGTTGGCCAGGAGGGCCAACTTTTCACTAGGAAGAAACAATCAGGACCTAGCTGAACCAAGGGCTTGGGGACAGCATGCAATCAAAGAGTCCTGTGAATATAGATGGAGCTTGAGGAGGTATGGCTTCAGCAATGGGAGGAAGGGTTGTGAGTGATATGATTCCTTCCACAGTTTTCCAAAGCTCCCCTAAAACTTCTAAAGTTTGAAAATGTTGTGTGTGCTCATATTTCTGTGGACTTGGGTTTTGTGCCCAATCTGTTGCTGGGAATTTGGAGAAATGGGTAGGGTCTTAGGCTAGGTTCTCTAGAGAAGCAAACCCAGTAAAGCTTTTATAAATATATATGGGGAGGTATTATTTCAGAGAAATGATTCATACAGTTGTAGAAGCTGGCAAGTCCCAAGTTTATGGGTCAAACATCAAGCTGGAGGCTTTTCCTAACTCATGCAACTGCAGGGGCTGAGGAACCCAAGATGGGCAGGCAGTATAGCAGGCCGTTGACTTCAGTAGATGATGAATCCAAGATTGGCAAGTAAAATGGCAAATTGTTGACTCGGGCTATGAAGACAACAATTCCAACATTGGCAGGCAACACAGCAGGCCACTGGCTCAGCTCCAAAAGCCAGATGATGATAAGGTAGATACAGGATCCAGATCCCACAGAAAGTCTGAGAATTTTATCAGGACATCCATATAGACATTGGAAGCAGGCCACACCCCTGAGGAAACTCCTTTTCAACTGACTGGCTGCTCATAGTGTATCCCACCATGAAGGTGACTACCTTACAACAGATCTCATCATGGAAATGACCACACCACAGCTGCTTAAATCACTTAGCATCACAGTCCAGCCAAGTTGATACACAACCTGAACGATCACAAGTAGGAAGTCTCTGGACTCTCAGGAGCCATAAAATTGCAGATTCAAGTCACATTTAGAAGTTCTAGTGGGCAATGGTTAAAGTGCTCAGCTGTTGGCCAGAAGTTTGGTGGTTCTAACTCACAAGCAGCTCACAGAAGAAAAGACCTGGTGATTTGCTCTTGTAATGATTATAGCCTAGAAAACTTTAGGGGGAAGTTCTACTCTGTCCCATAAGTTTGCTTTGAGTAGAAATCAACTTGGCAGCATACAAGCCACATTTAGCCAGATACCCCTAGAGCAGGGCCCCTGCCTATCAGCATTAGAGTTCTAAGACGTATTTACTTGTCTATGAAGCCTCTTGAAAACAGAGATGGCTTTATACCTTTATACCTTTTTAAAATTACAGAGATTTACACATGCTCCACAAAGGACCCTCAACTTGAACCAGGTTCAATTAGATTAAATTGGGTTCCCTAATGATCATGGACACTTTAGCTCATAGTCTGTTGTTGCTGTTGTTGTGTGCCATCGAGTCGGACCTGACTCATTGAGATCCCCTCCTTGGGTTTCCAAGGCAGTATCACTACGGAAGTTGATTGCCCAACCTTTCTTCCAAGGAGTGGCTGGTGGGTTTGAACCACCAGCCTCCTTCCTGGTTAGCAGTCAAGTGCCTTAGGCACTACACTACCAGAGCTCCCAGCTCATAGTCTAGCTCTTTCATAATCTTAGTTTGAAGTCCCCCAGAGGCAGACCTTGAGAAAGGGATATACATACAAGTAGTTTATTTTGGAGGTTATCTTAGGAAGCACCAGGGTAGGACTGAGGAAGTGAGGCAGGGCAGGGAAGGCAGCCAATAGAGGGGATATTTTCGAAGAGGTTACCACTGTGAATAAGTGGGGACTCAGTTCTGTTGGGGTATTTTGGGGATAGTATATAACTCACCTCAGAGTTATCCCCTGGAGAGAAAGGAAGCTGGAGTATTTATCCATTAACTCCCATCTGTCATTAAGGGCCACTTCCAGGACTGTTGACTTCCTGGCATTGCAGCCCTGCTTGTGCGCCAGATTCCAAAGACCACAGAACGTTCTCAAACAAAGAGTCTCAGGTGCTTGAAGCAGAAAGCCTTAAATGGGTAAGAGAATAGTGAGTGCCAAGGAGATATAGGCAAGGCACCAACAGCAACTGCTGTACTCATTCCATTTCTTTTATTTTTAAGAGATAAAGAAGATACTGGCCCACTTAATAACAGAAAGGCATGGCTGCATTCAGAGGCTCTACAATTCATATTCTCTCTCTCTCTCTCTCTCTCTCTCTCTCTCCACACACCCTCTATCTCTCCACTCTGCTTTCCTTGGTGTTGCCTTCATTCTGAGCAGTTCTTCATGGGCTAATGGTAACACCAGTATATTTTCAGTTTTATATCATCTTCACAGGCAGTAATCCCAGAAGAAAGAGGTTTGTCTTCCCAAAAGCTGCAACAAATGTCATATTGTGTCAGTTTCAATTACCTGCCATGCCTGAATAGAGGTCATGGAGAGGAAATAAACTAATTTGAAAGTCCTAAATTTTGTGCCCACCCCACAGCCTTGGAGATTAGCGTTTAATTCCACAATAACAACATAGACAAGGTGAGGAAACAAAGGTGTAGAAAGTAGTAGAGAGTTTTATTTTTTAGATTTTTTTGCAATCCAACTTTTTATAGGTGTACAACTTACTGGCATCAATTACATTAATTGGCAGTGCAACCATTATCCTTAAGCAATGGCAAATTCAGTGCTCAATAAGCAATAACTAGAAAAGGGTAGAGATCTGCTCAAAATCACACAACCTTTGTGTGCAAGTCAGTAAGAGAAAGACAACCTAGCAGAAAAATGGGGAGGAATTTTGAACGGGCAAAACTACTTCACAGTATCTACAAAAACTAAATAGATGTCTAACCTGTGACACAGCAATATCACTCCGTGGTACATGACCAATAGAAATGCAAGCATATATTCATCAAGACATGTACAAGAATGTTATAACAACTTTACTCATAATAGCTAAATCTTGGAAATGGCTACATGGCCATCAAAATAGGATAGATACACAAACCATTTTATGTTCATAAAACAGAATACTATACAGCAATGAAAAACACACAACATGGATAAACCCAGAGAGTGTTAAGGGAAAGATGCCAAATACAAAAGAGTAACCACTGAATGATTCCCTTTATATCAACTTAAAGAACAGACAAAAATAATCTCTCCTGTTAGAAGTCAGGCTAGTGGGTACCATGAGAGGAAGGCAATGACCGAGACGGGGACACAGGAGGTCAAGACTTTTGAAGTGCTAATCATATTCTATTTCTTTAACTGGGTGCTGGTTATGTGGTTGAGTTCAGTGTGTAAAAATGGGTTAAGGAGTACACTTATGTCTACTTTTCCAAATTTATGATATAGTTCAACAATAACAACAAAAATTTGATGAAAGACAAAAGAAATCATCTACCTTATTAATGAAAGAGCTGGAACTAATAAAACCAAAGCCTTTATCTCCACCAAACAAATTACACAGCTCACTTTCAGGATCTCCTTTAACCACCCCAAGCAAAGTCAATGGCTTCTATAGTTCAGTCTATTGGATCTAGAGTCTCAGGGCATCTCTCTATCCTCACCAGCATGTGAAGGAAGCCTCCAGGCTGATCCAGGTCATTCTTGTGGCAGCACTTTCTGCCCTCCCTGCTGTGGGTGGGTAACAGCTGCCAGGATTTTAGTTTCCCTTTTCACCAGCTCTTTTTCTTCTGGGATTTGAGTCAAATGTTCTTTGAGTCTTTGGCCAGTCTTGTTGAGCTCTTTCCAACTCCTGTTTAATGCCTTCAGTGGTAAAAGTGTTCCAGATTCAGGATAAACAGATGAATACTTGAGAAATGAAACTCACATAGTCATCAAGGACACTTGGTACTATCCCTAAAATCAGATTATAGAACCCTCTATAATTCAGGCTATAGGATACCCCCACCCCACCCTCAGAGTACCAGCTATGTGGTGTTCTGCACTCAGTGACCTATCATCTCTTTTGCTGGTCTCCTTGAGATGATGTCTTCTTGCTTCTGGAACAATATTTGACATTGGACCTATAGAGAAGTCTAATGGCCAGGGCAAGAAATCAGTCTATGACCAGAGTGACAGGTCCTCTGAGGCCAAGACTGGGAGTCAGTCTACAATGGAGTCAGAGTTCCATCTGTGGCCTCAACATGTGAGCCAAGATTTGGCTTATAACCACCAACCTAAATCTTCCTCAGTGGAAAGCAGATGAAGTACCATATCAAGTCAAAGGTATGCGTATGCCCTGGCAAAATGCACTTGAGCTGCCACTATGACTCAGAGCAAAAAGATGTGGGTTTTGGCTCGTGGAAGTGGCATTTTCTCCCAATAGCCAAACCACTTTGTAGTAAATGTTCAAATCAATGCATGTCTTTCTGTAATACTCAGTATCTAACAAACTTCAGGGTCACTCCAAGGTAATTCATTTTTAGTCAAAGCACTTACACCAGAAACCCTGCTCCCAGGCCCATCTGTCCCTTCTTTTGGGCTCAGACATGCCTCCAAGCCCAGATCCTCAGTCGTGGCTGGCCTCAAGAATCATTGGCTCCCAACCCTAGTCACTTGCAGAATGAGCCCCAACAATTTCAAGATGCTCTAACTTCTGGGACTCTAAATTCACTCCTTCTCATGTAAGAGTGGCTGGCTGGGTTTGTCTCCACCAGAGGTATACCATGAGACAACAATTCAAGTGCAAGTTTAATTTTTTGGTAAGTGATCACAGAAACACGAGTGGGTGAATTTGGAGTGGAAAAAAAAAAAGAAGAGAAAAGAGGTGTTATCAGGCAGGTTACCACAGTGGGCAACTCAAGCTTAACTTTGGTGAGGAATTCTGGGACACTAACTAGAACATGGACTCCCTAGGTGGCACAAACAGTTAATGTGCTCAGCTGGTAACCACAAAGTTGACAGATCAACTCCACTCACATGTACCTCAGAAGAAAGGCCTGATAACCTACTTCTGAAAAAATCAGCCACTGAAAACCCTATGGAACACAGTCTACTCTGACTAGGGTCACTATGAGTTGAGATCAACTTGATGGTAACTGGTATGTGGAACACACTTCACAATTATCTCAACTGAGAGTGAGTAAGTTGCTCATTATTGGGACTTGTTTCTTTCTCAGCAGCTCTTATGCACTTCTTGATTGCTCTGCATACAGACTATACATGCTCCCTGGACCAGGAAAAGAAGCTTTCACTAAGAGAGTCACATTTGACCCAAAAGAAGATAGGGATGGAAGGGAAACTCATCAATATGATTCAGGGCATAGATGAAAAGTCAACAGCCCACATTACACTTAAGGAAGAAAAACTGAGAAGTTTCCCCTTTGAAACAGGGTACAAGACAAGGGTGCTCACTCTCACCACTTCTATCCAATATATTGTATTAGAAGCCCTAGCCAGAGCAATGAAGGAAGAAAAGAAATAAAGGGTATCCAGATTGGAAAAAAGAAGTAAAATTGTCTCTATTCACAGATATGGTCCTATATGTAGAAAAACCCAAAGAGTCCACAAGAAAATTTCTAGAGCTAATAGAGAAATTTAGCAAAGTTTTAGGATACAAGGTCAACACCAGTTAGATTTCTATACACAAGCAATCAGAAATCTGAAAAGGAAATTAGGGGAATAATTCCATTTACAATAGCATCAAAGAGAATAAAATACCTGGGAATAAATCTAGCCAGGCATGTAAAGGACTTGTACAATGAAAACTATATAACACCTCTGAAAGAGTTTAAAGAAGACTTAAATAAATGGAAAAATGATCCATGTTCATGGAGTGGATGACTTAATATTATTAAAATGTCAATATTGCCCAAAGGAATCAATAGATTCAATGCAATCTTGATCAAAATTCCAACAGTCTGCTTTACAAAAATGGAAAAATTAACTCTCAACTATATTTGGAATGGAAAGAGTCATCAAATAGCTGAAGTAATGTTGAAAGAGAAGAACAAAATAGGAGGACTCACATTTCCCGATTTTAAAATGTACCAACAGCTACAATAATCAAAAGAGCCTGATACTAGTATGAGAATGCACAAATAGACCAATGGAATAGAAGTGAAAGTCCAGAAATGAACCCACACATCCATGATCAACCATTTTTTGACAAAGTGCTAAGTTCATTCAATGGGGATAGAAAAGTCTCTTCAAAAATGGTTCTGGGAATTCTGGAAGAAATGGACAGATTTCTAGAATCACACCACCTACCTAAACTAACACAGGCTGATGTGGAAAAGTTGAACAGATCCACAGTCACCAGAAGAAAGAAAATAATAAAGATTTGAGTAGAAATAAATGAAATAGAAAATAGAAGGGCAATAGAAAAAAATCAACAGGACCAGAAGTTGGTTTTTTTAAAAGATCAATAAAATTGACAAACCACTGGCAAATTTAACAAAGGAAGAGGGAGAGAATACAAATAACATGAATAAGAAATGAAATGTGTCACATCACAACAGAACCAACTGAAATAAAAAGGATAATATCAGGATACTATGAAGAATTGTACTCCATCAAATTTGAAAATCTGGGAGAAATGGACAGATTTCTAGAAACACACCATTTACCTAAACTAACACAGACTGATGTGGAAAAGTTGAACAGGTCCATCACAAAAGAAGAAATTGAACATGTCATCAAAAAATTACCAACTAAAAAAAGTCCTGGCCCAGACAGTTTCACAGGAGAATTCTACCAAACATTCAGAGAAGAACTGATACC
>NW_006921607.1:125479-129763 GCF_000298275.1 Orycteropus afer afer
TTACTTTGGTCATGTTGCCAGCAATGACCATTCCCTGGAGAAGGATAAACATGCTTGGAAAGTCACGCATCAGCAAAAAGGGGGAAGACTTTCAGTAAGATGGATTGACACTGTGGCTGCAGCAAGGGCTCATAGCAAGGATTGTGAGAGTGGTGCAGGATTGGGCAGTGTTTTGTTCAGTTTTACATAGCATTGGTATGAGTCAGAGCCAACTCGATGACAC
Organism: Orycteropus afer afer; assembly: GCF_000298275.1. Lineage (NCBI taxonomy): Eukaryota > Metazoa > Chordata > Mammalia > Tubulidentata > Orycteropodidae > Orycteropus > Orycteropus afer. Next base: position 125,703 of record NW_006921607.1, read on the forward strand.
CTAACAACAATAACAACGTGGACAAGAAATTGAAGGACATAGGAAGCATCAAGGGAACATGGAAGGAATACACAGAGTCACTGTACAGAACAGAATTGGTAGTTGTTCAACCATTTCAGAATGTAGCATATGATCAAGAATTGTTGGTATTGAAGGAAGAAGTCCAATCTGCACTGAAGACATTAGCAAAAACCAAGGCTCCAGGAACTGATAGAATATCAATTGAGATGTTTCAACAAATGGATGCAACATTGGAATAGCTCACTAGTCTATGCCAAGAAATTTGGAAGACATCTACCTGGCCAACCAACTGTAAAATATCCATATTTGAGCCCCATTCCAAAGAAAGATGATCCAACAACAGGCAGAAATTATCAAACAATATCATTAATATCATATGCAAGTAAAATTTTGCTGAAGATAATTTTAAAAATGGTTGTAGAATTATATAAACAGGAAATTGCCAGAAATTCAAGCTGGATTTGGAAGAGGATGTGGACCGAAGGATATCATTGCTGATGTCAGACAGGTTTCTACATGGAGAAAAATGAAACAGGACCAAATTGGTTGAACATTAACCAATTCTTTTTGGTATGGGATCTTGGCTGAAAGCAAAGAATAGCAGAAAGATGTTACCTGTGTTTATTGATTATACAAAGACATTCAACTGTGTGGATCATAACAAATTATGGATAACATTTCAAACAATAGGAATTCCAGGACTTCTCATTGTGTTCATACAGAACCTGTACTACCAAGAGGTAGTAACTGGAACAGAACAAGGGGATACTGTTGGTTTAAAATTAAGAAAGGTGTGCATTAAGGTTGTATCTTTTCACCATATTTATTCAATCTGTATGCTGAACAAATAATCCGAGAAGCTGGGCTCTATGAAGAGTGTGGCATCAGGATTGGAAGAAGACTCACTAACAACCTGAGATATGCAGATGGCACGAGCTTCTTGCTGAACATGCAGTGGACTTGAAGCATTTCTGGATGAGGATCAAAGACAGCCTTCAGGATGGAGTACATCTCAACATAAAGGAGGCAAAAATCCTCACAACTGGGCAATAAGCTACATTTTAAAAAATGGAGAGAAGATTGAAGTTGTTAAGGATTTCATTTTACTTGGATCCACAATCAAGGCCCACAGAAGCGGCAGTCAAGAAATCAAACAACACGATCTTTTGAGTAAGAGCACGATAAAAAAAAAAAATGTGTAAAAAAAAAAAAAAAAAAAAAAAAACCTCTTCAAAGTTAAAAAGCCAAGATGTCATTTGGGAACTGTTCTCAATTACCTTATACACATGTAAAAGCTAGATAATAAATAAGAAAGATTGAAGAACTGATGCCTTTGAATTATGGTGTTGGCAAAGAATATTGAATGTGTCATGGACTGCCAGAAGAACAAACAAATCTGTCTTAGAAGAAGCACAGCCAGAAAGCTCCTTGGAAGTAAGGATGGCAAGGCTTCATCTCACATAACTTGGACATGTCATGAGGAGGGACCAGTCCATAGAGAAAGACAACATGCTTGGTAAAGTAGAGGGTCAATGAAAAAGAGGAAGACCCTCAATGAGCTGGATTGACATAGTGTCTCCAACAATGGGTTCAAACATGGCAATGATTGTCAGGATGGCACAGGACTGGCCAGTGTTTCATTCTATTGTACATAGGGTCACTCTGAGTTGGAGCCAATACAACAGCACCTAACAACAACATGGCCCAGCAATTCTAGCCCTAGGTATATACCTAAAAGACTCGAAAGCAGAGGTGCAAACAGAGAATTGTACACCAATGCTCATTCACAGTAGCCAAAAGTGGAAATAACATAAATGCCCATAAACATATGAGTGGATAAACAAAATGTGATACATACATACAACAGAGTACTACTCAGCCAGTTAGAGAAATGAAGCCTTGATACATGCTACAATATAGATGGAGCTGGAAGAAATTATGCTATGTGAAATAAGTCAATCACAAAATGACAAAATATTGTATGACCTCACTTATATAAAAACACAAGAAAAGGCAAATATACAGAGACCGAAGTTAATTAATGTGTAAATTTATTAGTTTATTATTGTGTAAGTTTATTAGCAGGAGAGAGGGAGTAGAGGGGTTAATGGTGATAGAAAATTTGCATTGATTAAGGGTAGGGTTGTATGGCCAATTATTGTATTTGCTGTCAATAAGTTGAATATCTATAAATAGTTAAATTAGCAAAAGTTGTATGATAGAATTATTTACAACAACATGATAGGTGCTGAGCTTGCTTACGTACAACCAAAGCCTCATGGAATTTGATTTCTTGGTTTGGAGGTTTACAGTCATGATTTCATGGAACATCCCAGTTAATTGCCCCAGTAACGTGTTTATTGCTTCTGTTCTTCCTCCTAGTTCTGTATCTAGTGCCTGAGGTCTTAAAAACTTGCAAATGGTCATCTAAGCACAATAATTGATCTCTATTTGCCTGGAATAACAGAAGAAGAAGGAGAATGAGAAATAGGAGAATATGGAATATGTGGCTAATTGCCTCCATGAACAGTATCCTCCTTTGCCATGAAATCAGAACTGGATGGTGCTTAGCTGCCATTAGTGAACATCTGATCAAAGATTCCATAGAAGAATCCTGATTAAAAATGGGAAAATTCAGTACAGAATTTCAAATTGTCATGGACTCAAGACATCCTGGAGCCATGAAAGTTGAATGAACCTTGAAACTATTGTCCTGGGATAACCTTTAAAATTAAGCCAAAAATACCCCGTGAAGTCTTCTTACAATCAAACAATAGGGACTTCCAGCAAGACGGCAAAATAAGCAAACAGGCTACACAGACCCTCTACAACAAAGAAATGAAAAACCAACTTAAACAAATACAGAAAATAATCCAGGAATGCTGAGCTTTGAAGGGAAGGATAAAGAAGTGGACTAAATACAGATTAGTAGAAGAAACTGAAAGAAAACAGCAAATAAGGAGACAAACAGAGATGTGCACTGTTGGCTGGCCTAATGACATAGCCATTTTGAATATCTGCAAGTGGCATTTTGATCTGGGCAGCAACTTGATAATTGGCTCTGCTTGCCGAGGACTACACAGGCAACCACACTGGTGGCTGATGACTAGAAAGGTACAATATTCCCCTTGGTCCCCTGAGACCCCACATTGTCTCAGTGAACAGAAGTGTGGCCATTCCCCACTCCTACCTATTTTCTGGATCAGCAGGAATTCCATCTCAAACCGGGTGCCCTGCCACCCGCTGCCTTCTGGATGGAAGGAACTGATCCCAGGAGTAGGCATCCTGCTCCTAGCCACCTTTTGGGACAAAAGAAACTTTTGCTGAGACCAGATACCTTACACCCACCCAGCTTTGGGAACAGCAGGTATTTTCTTGGGGAAGGGGACCTGTACCCATTTACCTTATGAGATAGCAGGAATTTTGTTCAAGACCAGACATCCTGCCCATGGATGCTTTTTGAGCCAGCAGGAACTCTCTCCAGAACCCAGTGCCTTGGCCCCAATCACCTTTTGGTCTGGCAGAAACTTTTTCTAGGTCCTGACACCCTGCCTCCAGACAACTTCTGGTCTAGTAGGAATTCATCTGGGATCAGGTGCCCTGTCCCCATTTGCCTTCTGGATAGATAGAAACTAGTACTGAGATGAGCCCCCCTGCTCTCAACCACCTTTTGGCTTGGCAGAAACTTTTGCTCAGACCAGGCACACTATACCAACCTGCATTTTGGGACCACAGGAATTTTTTCTGGGAGTAGAGGCCCTGTACCCAGGTACCTTTTGGGACAGCAAGAACTCTTCTCAAATCAGAAGCCCTGCCCTAGCTACTTTTTGAGCTGGCAAGAATTCCTTCTACCAGGTCCAAGTGCCCTGCCCCCAGACATCTTCTGGGTCAGCAGGAACCAATCTGGCAACAGGTGCCCTGCCCAAGTTGCCTTCAAAGTAGGCAGAAATTAGTACCTGGACCAAGTGCCATGTTCCTCACTGCCTGCTTGGCCAACAGGATTTTTTCTTACCTTTCTTTCTTTTTATCTTTCTTTCTTT
>NW_006921607.1:129900-134271 GCF_000298275.1 Orycteropus afer afer
CTATTATTAGGGTAGTTTTATAATACATGGTGCTATAGGGAAAAGGGTCACCACATTATTTTTTCTTGTATCTTCTCAGATATTTATTCTTTTTTTTTTTTTTTGTCTTTTTTTCTTCTTCTTTATTGTTTTCTCTTATTGTAGTTGTTGCTGTTTGCTTCTGCTGTTTGTGTTTTTTGTTCTCTTGTTTTTATTTTGTCATGTTCTTGGGTTTTTTTGGGTTTTGTTTTTTGTTGTTTTGGGTTTTATCCCACTAGGTGTGTTGTTGGAGTTTTTTGTTTGTTTGTTTGTTTTTGTACCACTAGGTGAGAGACAGCAACAGTGCCCAAACTACCCAACTACATCCACACTTTTTGCAGCCCCACTCACTGAGTGAGGGTCAGCACCAGTTTCTGCACTAACTGGTCAACAATAGACAGCAGCCAATACCTGCCCAAACTTCTCTCACCTGCCCTACACAAACAGCTAACAGAGATCCATGAACACAATATCATCATCTATCACACCCACCAGGAGACAGGTGGTGAACGCTTAAATGCTGCTAAATTAGTGAACAGAGTAGCACACCAGCCCTGCTCTTTCAGATATATGAAGACAAAATGAAGGAAAAATAAATAAATAAAACAACCGGCGAATCACACCAACATACAATCAACAATTAAATATAAGTACAATGACATTACAATGTCTTGGAGATAACTGGCAATCCCAGTTGACACAAAGAAGCAAAATAAAGTAGTACAAATAAGGGAACAGAATACAGAGCCAGAAAACCTCCCTGAAGAAGGAGTGGCATTGGAACTACCTGATAAGGAATTCAAAAGAATGATATTTAGGTACCTTCAATGGACTGAAAGACAGATCAAGGAAAACACTGACAGAATCAAGGAAAACACTAACAAAATTAAAGAAAACCAGGCGAAACTCTAGCACAAATTAGGAAAATGATACAAAAATAAACTGACAAAATATATGAAAAATAAGAAACCATACAAAAACAGCAAATAGAAATCCTGATGATTAATTCTAAGATTTCAGGAATAGATAACATATTGAAAAAGCAAAGGAGTAGAATTGAATCAATGGAAAACAGAATTAGTGAAATTGAAGACAAATATCTCAATACCACTTTTTAAGGGAACAATCAGGAAAATTTTAATGGAAAAACTCTAATACTTATGTGGGACACCATCAACAGGAATAGCTTATGTGTGATCTGAGATCCAGGGCAAGAAAAGATAAATAAAACCACACAGAAAGCTGTGGGGGATTTATTGGAAGAAAATTTCCCTAATATGATGAAAAATGAGAAGATATGTACTCATGAAGTTCAATGAACCCTTGATGTGATAGACTCCTAAAAGAAAACTTACCAAAATCAAAGACAAAGAGAAAATCTTGAAAGCAGCAGGGGAAAGATGAAAAGTTACCTATAAAGGGCAACCAAAAAGACTAAGCTCTGATTTCTTGGCAGAAGCCATGCAAGTGAGAAGGCAATAGATGACTTATATAAAACCCTGAAAGAAAAAAAAAAAAAAAAAAAAAAAAACCAAGAATTATATATCCAGCAAAATTGTCCCATAAATATGATGGTGAAATTAGGACATTTCTAGATAGACAGAAATTAAAAGAATTTGTAAAAACCATACCAACCTTACAAGAGATGCTAAAGGGAGTCTTTTGGACAGAATACCAACAACAGCAGACAACAACCAATGATTAACACACACGACAACATAACCAAGAAACCAGCCCAGGTATAGAAGTATCCAAAGTAAAATAAACTTACAAGAGTGTAAAACAGGGAACCTATACGCATCAATTGTTAAATGAGGAGAACTACACACAGAAAAAGGAATAAATAATGAAGGTACAGAACTCCCGAATGGAGAGGGACTCAAGACAACTTCAAGATAGAACAGACTGTTTAAAACTTCAGAAGAAAATAATAACCACAGAGTAACCTCAAAGAAAATTGATAAACTTCTCATCAAAATAAAAAAAAAGAGGAAAGGTGCAAATATTTAGCAAATACTAAAAGAATAGCAACAAGAGAAATGATTTAAAAATTCATAAACAAAATGAGCTCAGCACAGAAAATTATATGGAACAAAGATATCAGCAACACCATGAAAAAACACATAACAAAGTGTCAGCAATAAATTCATATTGGTCAATAATTACAGTGAATGTAAATATATTAAATGCACCAATCAAGAGATGGATAGTTTGCAGAATGGATGAGAAAACATGACCTATCAATATGCTGTCCACAAGAGACTAGTATTAGACACAAAGACAAAAATAGATGAAAAATCAAAGGTTGAAAAAAACATATATCAAGCAAATGGCAATCAAAAAACAGCAGGAGTGGCAATATTAATTTCTGATAAAATAGATTATAAGACAAAAACCACTATAAGAGAAAAAGAAGAACATAATATGATGATTAAAGATCAATCAAACAAAAGGCTGTAACTATAATAAATATCTATGCACCCAAGAGACCCAAAACACATAAATCAGACTTTAACAGAATTGAAAAGAGAAATAGACAACTCCATGGCAATAGTAGAATTTAATACATCACTTTCAATGAAGCATAGAACTAGAAAGAAACTCAACAAAGACACAGAAGAACTATGCAATATAATCAGTCAAGTTGACCATACACACATACAGATCACTTCACCCAACAACAATACAATATATATTGTTTTCCGGCACACAAGGAACATTCCCTAGAATAGACCATATGTTAGGCTACAAAGTAAGGCTCAATAAATTTAAAAACATTGAAATACTGCAAAGCATCTGCTAGATCACAATGCTATGAAATTAGAAATCAATAATAGGAAGATTTGGGGGGGGGCAAACTCATGGAAATTGAATAACACCCTCCTCAAAAACTACTGAGTAAGAAGGAGTAAAAAATGAAATTAAAAATTCCTTGAATCAAACAAGAATGAAAACATAACATACTAAAATCTTTGGGACACAGCAAAAACAGTGATCACAGGACAAGTTATAGCAATAAAGCAACACATAAAAAAGAAGAAAGAGCAAAAATCAACACATTAACCCAATGTCTCCAACAATTAGAAAAAGAGCAGCAAAAAAAAAAAAAAAAAAGCTTACAGCCACCAGATGAAAAGAAATCATAAAGATTCTAACAGAAACAGAAAAAAAAAATAGAAATAGAAAAAAATCAACAAGATTAAAAGTTGGTTCCTTGAAAAGATTAATAAAATCAACAAACCACTGGAAAATTTAACAAAGGAAAAGAAGGGGAGGCAAATAACGTGAATACAAAAAGAAATAGGTACATCACAACAGAACCAACTGAAACAAAAAGAGTAATGCCAAGCTACTATAAAGAACTGTTCTCCAAAAAATCAGAAAATCTAAAAGAAATGGACAGATTTCTAGAAACATACCACTTATCTAATCTAACACAGATATCGAAAATTCAAACAGAACCACAACAAAAGAAGAAATTGACAACTCATAAAAAAGAACTACCAGCAAAAAAGTTCTGCTGCAGGTGGCTTCACTGGAGCATTCTACCAGATATTCGGAGAAGAGCTGACACCAGTCCTACTCAAACTATTCCAGGACATAGAAAAGGATGGAATACTCCCAAACTCATTTTTTGAAACAAGCATAACTCTGATACCAAAATCAGGCAAAGGCACCTAGAAAGGAAAACTACAAACCAATATCCCTCATGAATATAGACACAGAAATCTTCAACAAAATCCTAGACAATAGACTCCAACGACATATCAAAAAAATAATACATCATGACCAAGCGGGATTCATACCAGGTATCCAAGGATGGTTCAACATTAGAAAAACAGAGTAATCCATCACATAAATAAAACAAAGGAAAAGAACCATATGATCATATCAACATACATAATAAAGGAATTTGGTAAAATCCAAAACCCATTCCTGATTTAAAAAAAAAAAAAAAACACTCAGCAAAACAAGAATAGACAGGAAATCCCTGAACATAATAAATGGCATATGCACAAAAGCAATGGCCAACATTATCCTCAATGGAGAGACTGAAAGCATTCCCCTTGTGAACGGGAACCCAACAAGGATGGCCTGGATCACCACTTCTATTCAACATTGCATTGGAAGTCTTAGCCAGAGCAATAAGACAAGAAAGGGAAATAAAAGGCATCCAAATTGGTAAGGAAGAAGTAAAACTATCCCTATTTGCAGATTATATGATCCTGTTGTTGTTGTTGTTATGTGCCGTTGAGTCGGCCCTGACTCATAGCGACCCCTCCTTGGGTTTCTGAGGCAGTATCACTACGGAAGTAGGATTGCCCAACCTTGCTTCCGAGGAGTGGCTGGTGG
>NW_006921607.1:135006-148876 GCF_000298275.1 Orycteropus afer afer
CAGTGTTTTGTTCTGCTGTGCATGGGGTCTCTATGAGTCAGAAATGACTCGACGACACTTAACAACAACAACAACAACAAAGGAATCTATACATCCAATGCAATCTTGATTCAGATCCCATCAGCATTCTTTAAAGACATGGAAAAAGCAATTACAAATTTTATGTAATCCATACTGCAGAGTGTAGTCTTTAATTTTCATCAATAAGTGATTCAAGTCATTTTCACTTTGAGACCACAAGGTTGTGTCATCTGCATATTGTAGTATGGATTACACTTCTACATAAAGGAAATGAAAATCCTCACAACTGGACCAATAAGCAACATCACAATAAATGGAGAAAAGATTGAAGTTGTCAAAGATTTCATATTACTGGGATCCATAACCCACACCCATGGAAGCAGCAGTCAAAAAATCAGATGTCATATTACACTGGGCAAATCTGCTGCAAAAGATCTCTTTAAAGTGCTGAAGAACAAAGATGTCTCTTTGAAGACAGATGAAACTAACCCAAGCCTTGGTATTTTCAGTAGCCTCATATGCATGTGAAAGCTGGACAATGAATAAGGAAGACTGAAAAAGAGTTTATGCTTTTGAGTTGTGGTGTTGGAGAATACTTAAAGTACCATGGACTGCCAGAAGGATGAACAAATCCATCCTGGAAGAAGTGCAGCAGGAATACCCCTTGGAAAAGAGAATGGTCAGACTTTGTCTCACCTACTTTTGTCATGTTGTCAGAAGAGACCATTCCCTGGAGATGGATATCATGCTTGGTAAAGTAGAGGGTTGGCAAAAAGGGGGAAGACCCTCAATGAGATGGATTGACACAGTGGCTGCAACAATGGGCTCAGGTATAGCAAGGATTGTGAGGCTGGTGCAGGACCAGGCAGTGTCTCATTCTGTTGTACACAGGGTCACCATGAGTCAGAGCCAACTCAAAGGCACCTGACAATACCAACAACAATGTTATGTGGAAAGGAAAGAGACCTCTAACAAGCAAACACTACTGAAGAAGAACAAAGTAGGAGGTCTCACACTCCTCGATCTCAAAATCTACTGTACAGCCACAATAGTCAAAACAGCCTGGTATTGGTACAAAGACAGACACATAAACCAGTGGAACAGAATTGAAAATCCAGAAATAGATCCATCCACCTATGGAAAGCTGATTTTTGATAAAGGGCTGAAACATATTAGGTGGGGAAGTGATAGTCTATTTAACAAATGGTGCTGTCAAAACTAGATATTAATTAGCAGAAAAATAAAACAAGAGCCATAACTCACACCATACATAAAAATTATCTCCAGAAAGATCAATGACTTAAATGTAAGACCTAAAAATATAAAGTTCATCAAAGAAAAAATAGTGACAAACTTACAGGCCCTAATATATGGCATAAATAGACTATCAAATAGAACTAACAAGGCACAAACAGCAGAAGCTAACCAGATGATTGGACTCTTAAAAATTAGATTCTTATATGCATCAAAAGACTTCTCCAAAAGACTAAAAAGAGAACCTATAGATTGGGAGAAAATATTTGGCAATGACATATCTGGCAAGGGAATTATCTCTAAAAATCCAACACCTCAACATCAGAAAAACAAAGAATCCAGTTCAAAAATGGGTAGAAGACATGAATAGATACTTTACCAAGGAAGATATTCAGGCAGCCAACAAACACACTAAGAAATGCTCACACTTATGAGCTATTAGAGAGATGCAAATCAAAACAAAAATGAGAAATCATCTCATCCCAGTAATAATAGCAAAGTTCAACAAGACAGAAAATAACAAATGCTGGCAAAGCTCTGGAGAGATTGGAACTGCTGATGCGACCGGGAAATAATACAACAACTATGGAAAACAGTATGGCGCTTCCTTAAAGAGTTGGAAAGAGAAATAACATATGATCCAGCAATCCTGCCACTAGGCATATACCCTAAAGAACTGAGAGCCAAGACATGAATAGATATATGCACACCTATGTTCACTGCAGCCCTATTCACAGTAGCAAAGAGATGGAAACAACCTAAGTGCCAATCAACAGATGAAAAGAAAACCAAACTATGGTACGTACACATAATGGAACATCATGCAATACTAAAGAATAATGAAGAATCTGTGAAATACTTCATAATGTGATGAACTTGGAGGACATTATGCTGACTGAAATAAGTCAATCACAGAAGGGCAAATATTATATAAGTCCACTATGGTAAAAAGTCAAGGAAATGTTTACAGGGATGGACACTGGGAAGGGGTAACTATGAGGAGGAAGTGCGAGGGAGCTGTTGCATTGTGGTAAACTGTGGTCAATGTCATGAGACAAAGTGTATGCTGTATGGAAAGTGAATCTGCTCTGTAAATCTTCACCCAAATCACAATTTAAAAAAAAAAAAAAAGGAAAGGTTTATACATGGAAGGAAACTTTCTTTGTTGGTTACTAGGGATGGGGTAGGGGAGGAATTGCTAGCTAAGTAAGAGACATGTATTGATTTGGATTAAGGGAAAGGCAATATAGCAAAAGCAAGTGATTAGCACAAAAACACTAAGGAAAAGGAAGACATATGGAAGTGCATAAGAGGTACAAAGAACAAAGGTAAATAATTTTACATGCACAATATTACACCATCAGTAATAATAAATATTAATCTGGAGGTGGGCACATAGGTAGACAGGTAAAATGACCAGGTATAAGTAGATGAAAGGAAATATACCCATGATCATATATAGGTTTGGCAGACAATATTTCTACATATGTATTTGTACATGCTATAAGAATGTCCATCATCTATGTAGGAGATCCTGGATAGAGTAGGAGAACAATGTGGAACAAAATTCAAAATCATTAAAAAAAAAGGGGGGGGGGCACCAGGTTTGCTGGTCTGCTAGAGCTTGATGGAACCACTAATACCATGGCCCCTAGGTGCCCTTCAGGTCTGGAATTGAACCCACTCCTGTGGCTTCCAGCCAAAGAAAAGACAGGCATATGAGCTGAACATTTATAATATGTAGATACACTCCTTGGAGAGATCAATCATGAAAGAATAGAAGGGCTGTGTATGCACAGGGAGACAGCTCGGGGGGCAGGAGTGCATGGAGGGAAGGACACAGGGAAGAGGTAACTATGAGGAGGAAGTGGGAGGGGAGCTGTTGCATTGTGGGAAATTGTAGTCAATGTCATGAGACAGAGTGTATGTGAGCTGCTGTATGGAAAGTGAATTTGCTCTGTAAACTTTCACCCAAATCACAATTTTAAAAAAAGAAAGAAAGAAAGCAAAACAAAACAAAAAAATGTCCATATATATAATAGAGCTAACAGGGGGCGAAATTATGGTAACTTCTTAGCCATAGTCAAACACCTTGACAGAGTGAGTCACTGGACCCACAGGCTCAGGACCATGGTTGTTGCTGGAGACATCAAGCCCAATTGGCATAACACACTACACAAAAACATTATTCTATATCCTACTTTGGTGAGTAGAGACTGAGGTCTTAAAAGCTTATGAGCCATCATCTAAGATGCAACAATTGCCCTCTCCTCATCCAGAGCAAAAAAAAGTGAAGAAAATCAAAGACACAAGGAAATAATTAGTCCAAGGGCCTAGTGGACTCCGGGAACCTCAGCCTATGTGACCCTGAGACCAGAAGAACTAGATGGTGCCCAGCTACCACTGTCAACCACTCAGAAAGGGATCAAAATTGAAGAGCCTGGATACAGTGGGAGGAAAATGGGGGGAAAAAAACTCAAAATCATAAAAAGACACAGCTTACTGGTCTAATAGAGACTGGTGAAACCCCCAACACTGTGGATCCTAGTCACCCTTTAGGCCTGGAATTGAACTCACTCCAGTGGCTTAACTTCCAGCCAAAAAAACTAGACAGGTGGTAGCATAGTGCCTAAGACACATGACTACTAACCAGAAGGCTGGAGATTCAAACCCACCAGCCACTTCTTGGAAGGAAGGTTGGCCAATCTACTTCTGTAGCGATACTGCCTTGGAAACCCAAGGAAGGGTTGCTATGAGCCGGGTCCGACTCAATGGCAAATAACAACAACAACATGAGATGAACATCACCTTAGGTAGGTACTTTCCTTAGAAAAGTCAACCATGGGAGATCAGAAGGTCAACATTTGCATGGGGAGAAAGCTCAGAGGGCAGGCATGCACACGAAAGGAGGACACAGGGAAAAGGTAACTACAGGGAGGAAGGAAGTAGGAGGAAAGCTGTTACATTGTGGGGACTGCAATTAATGCTGTGAAAGAAAATGTGTATGAACTTTGAAGAGAAAACGAATTTGCTCTGTAAACTTTATCTAAATCACAATTAAAAAAAAAGAACAAAAATCAAATGATAATTTAACTTAGCAGTAAAAAAATGTCTGCTTGAGTATTATGCTCTTTTAAGAACTATCTACATGGGATGAAATTGGCAATAGCAATTGGAAAAATTAGATGAGAATCTTACAGAGTAATGAATTTATATTAATGTGGGAGAAACAGCTCATAAAAGGAGAGTGAGAATGGTTACACAGCATGAAGAATGTCACCATTGTACATTGTAGAAACTGTTGAATCAGTGTGTGTTTTGCAATGAATATTCTCAAGAGCAACAACAAAATTAAAAAAAAAAAATCCTCCTCTCGGGGTGCACTGAATTACTTAGCATGGCCCTTCTGGCCACAGTATTTATAACTCAACAAATGACTAGGTAAGACTATGCAAATGTGAGGTGCTTGAGGCCCACCAAGGGGATTAGATAGCTTGTTAATAATGTAAATAAAGGGCATGGCACCCTTGTGGGGGTGGGACCATGCAAATAAAGTATACAGAACCCTAACATGCGGATTGGTCACTTTTGCCATCCTACTAGGCTTAAAATGAGCTATCTCAGAGGCAGGAAGTTGGGGAGAGGCCTCACTACCATCAGGAAAGGAGAGCTAGGAGTGGAGTGAGTTCTTAGGACCCAAGATCCCTGTGCTGAATCTTCTAGATCCAGAGATGGCAAGAAGCAGTGGCAGAGAAACAGTGACAGCAGAGTCACCAAAACCAAGAGACAGAGCAGTGGGCTTCCAGGCCCGCAGAGCGAGAAAGCTGAGTGTCTTCCAGCAGGAGGCTTACTGGTGGAATGAAGTGCTTCTGAGCACTTACCAGCAGAGCGAAAAGAGCTTTGTGACACTTGCTGGAGCAGGGCAAAAGCCCAGGGACCAAGAAGCAGAGACGTCAAGGGCCAAAAAGAGGTGTGCCTGTCAGCACTGCTGAGCAGTGGTTGTTAGGAATTGTATCCTGAGCATTCCTGAACCTGAACTGTAACCTATTACTTCCCTAATAAACCCCACAATCATCCATTTTGTGTTTGAGTTCTGTGTGGCCCTGGCAAGGAACAGTTGAACCCAGCAGAGAAGTCGTAAATGCCATAGGAGGGCATGGGAGGGACGGTTGATGTTAGAATTGGTTAAAAAAACAAGATTGGAAATTGGAAGCATACTGACCTCTGCCTCACAAGAATCAGCCTTGGGCTGTTGGCATTGATCTTGATCCCCCTTCCCCCTTGTGATATTTAGTAGGTCAGATACCGCCCCCATGCCATGTTTGCACTCCCTCCACAAAAAAAGAGATTCACAATTTTTCACCGTAAGCAATTTCAGGGCATAGATGTAAATGCCTCAAGGATGTGAGCAGTGTTCCAACAGCATCTGCTACAGTCCCCATCATAAATATTGTCAACACCCATCTCCTCAGTGTTCACTGAGGGCTAATCAAGGACCTAGTTCATGAAACCCTATCCAGGGCTGTGCCACAGTGGACAGAAAGGAGACTCGTGCCCCAGCACTGGGCATTTTGACCCCACAATGAATCAACAAAACTTCTTTACACATTCAGCGAGAGCCAGCACACTATCAGATAGCCACCGGCCACTAGCCTAAGAAGTGGCATCTGCAAGCATGCATTGTAGGGGACTGAGGACAGAAGGAAATCCCAGTAGAGCTGCAGCCACAACTGGGCCATGCAGAATGAACATGATTTATACACTGGGAGAAGAGGGGGATGCAGGCCCAGAGGAGTCTGAGGTGAGCTGTGAGGACCCCAACCAGTTGGGGGTAGACACAGCTACCTGTGTGTAGGGCTAGCAAAGCAGGTCAAAAATAATTTACTCAAACAGGCAAATGTGCATAAACTCCCACTGCAGGCATGGTGCTGAAATTATGGATGTTGGTTCAAACGAATTATGCATTCTTGTATGGTTACAATTATTGATGGATTGGAGGGTAAAGGAATACCAGGCAATGCTTAAATAGCAGGAACTCAGTAAGTTAGATTTCATGGACTAAGTGATAGGGATCCATTGAAGCTTGTTGAGCAGGAGTGTGGCATAAATGAAAGAGTTCTTTAAATTTGTGATTTTGTCCCCTGTTAAAAGGAAATAAAGCCTGTCTTCCAGTGCTTTTTCTTTCCTGGTAGGTGTCTCCTTCCTTCCTCCTGTGAGCATTCACAGTTGGTTCCCCTTAGCCCACTCTGCATCTCTACCTGAGAGTAGTGTCTGACCCAGAGAAAGGCTTACTTGAGAACAGAACAGGCATAAGTGCCTGGGAATTAACTCCACAGCAGCAGCCATCGATCAGTTAGGGGAAGGACCTGATGGAAATGCTGCGGCTTCCTCACCCTGCCATAGAGTAGTTCTGAAGCACGAGCCATGAATTCTCACAGATGTCCTCAGCAGGACAGTTGCCCACACTGGAAACCTGCCCACTGATGCACACTTTACAGGTTGTCCTCCAGTACCTGTCCCACCTCCTCACTCCTTGCAGGACTCCTGGGATTACCTCCTAAATAAACTACTTGGATCCAAATTGTTATCTCAGGGTCAGGTTTCTGTACCAGGCTCTGCTTTGCCTGCCTGCAATACAAGTTTTAAGTGCCAAAGATAACATGTGTGCAAAGCTCAAATATGAAAATTACCTGGTAGCAGAAAGTATTTCATTACCTCTCTTCTGGATCTTAGGAGGCTGACTGAAAGGACTTTAAGAGCAGGCTAGCTCTGGTGGGTAGTGCCTAAGGCCTTTGACTGCTAACCAGAAGGCTGGGAGTTCAAACCCACCACCCACTCCTCAGAAGGATGATTGGACGATCTACTTCCATAGTGATACTGCCTTGGAAACCCAAGGGGGGGTCGCTATGAGTCGGAACCAACGATGAGTTTTGGTTTTTTGGTAATGAGGATTAAACCAAACCAAACCAAACTCACTGCCATCAAGTCAGATCCTACTCATAGCGACCCCTCCATGGGCTTCCGAGGAGGTATCACTATGGAAGTAAATCCCCCAATCTTCCTTCCGAGGAGTGGCTGGCGGGTTTGAACCGCCCCACTTCTGGTTAGCAGTCAAATGCCCTAGGCACTACACCACCAGAGGTCCCTAATGGGGACTAAAAGTATAGAATATTAACAGGGGTGGTAAAATAATTTCATTGTTCTTTTTTATGCAGCAGTACCAATGATAAAAACTATGCAAACCAACCCACAAAAGAACAACATGTTAAGGGAAGAGTGTCTTTAAGTAGAACTTGTCCTAGGCACCAGATCAGAATGTTAATTGAGACAGAGCATAAATTGCCTATTCTGTCTGTCCTCAGACTCCCATCCTGCAAACTCCCATACCCAGCCCTGTGTCTGCAATCTGCTCTGTTCCCCTACTCTCTGTCTGTAACCAACACCCACTCTGCTCCACAGTCAGTCAACATCCACCATCCCTCCCCCAGGAATCTGCACATGACATTCTTTAAAAGATCTACAGCCAGGATAGCCAGGGTCTGATCTGCTGCTGTAAGCCCACTGAAGCAGATGTTCAAAGTGCCCGGCCTATACCTCATCCTTCCCACAGCAATATCCCAACACCCAGCTGCCAGCACTCACCTCTCTGGCTATCAAAGTCCACTTTGCCAGCCTGCAATATGAGCTGGGAGTGCCAAAGAATTAATGCCCCCTGGAATCAGCTCTCAATGAAAAACTGTTGAGAATTGAACTAATACACGGCTCTCTTCACCCCGAAATGGGGACAACTCTGAGGCACACACTCTATACTGTCTCCCAGAGCTCCCCATAAGGATTGAGCCCCATAGCCAACAGTAGTAACTAGATATAAGCAGTAACATACCTTGTATCGGTTGCATTCTTTTCCCTATCTCACCTCCCATTTCCCAACTAGTGTTTCCTGGTGTGGTAGTTAAGGTTGTGTGTTAACACGGCTGGGCCATGATTTTGAGTGGCTTGACAGCTGAATGTAGCTATTCCCCTTGATGAGACTGGACTACCTTTAGGGCTTTTCTCCCACCTCTCATCACTTCAGTCAGTCCCTGCCTTCAGGCCTCTGAGGTTTCAGATCTTCCAATTTCTGTCACATATCCTACTCATTAAGAATTAGCCCAGACTCCTGACAGTTCTTCCCATCTTTCTACTTTTAAAACACAGTGGCCCAGAAGTCAGTGAGCTGCTGCAGTGGGATGTTAAGAAGTGATAATGTCTGGATATGTTTCTCCTTCTATCCTTGCCTGAAGATGCAAGACCTAAACCAAGGAAATGATGCATTAACACCAGAACTTCAAGCTCATGACAAGCCAATAAGAAATATTTTGGAGTGAGGAAGTCTCTCTGGAGTTATCTGTTTCTAAGACCAGAGATTCTAGAACTGGAAGAATGTTGTTGATGTTAGATGCCATTGAGTTGGCTCTGATTTACAGCGACCCTGTGTACAACAGAATGGAACACTCTCCAGTCCTGTGCTAGCCTCACAATCACTGCAATGCTGGAGGTCACTGATGCAGGCACTGTGTCAATCCATCTTATGGAGGGTCTTCCTCTCTTTTCCACTGACCCTGTATTTACAAAGCATGCTAATGTTCTCTGGGGACTGGTCCCTTCTGACAACATGACCAAAGTATGAGAGGCAAAATTTTGCCATCCTCTCTTCTAAAGAGCACTCTGGCTGTATTTCATTCAAGACAGGTTTATTTGTTCTTCTGGCAGTCCATGGTATAGTCAATATTCTTCACTAACATCATAATTCAAATGCATCTATTCTTTGGTCTTCCTTATTCATTGGAAGAATGTAAGACAGACAGATTTCTTTTTAATCCTCCCCATGCTCTCTGGATGCAGTACAGGTGCTTCCCTGGGACCCAGGCCCATCAGGCTAGGGATGCTGAATCCAAGGACTCACCAAGAGGGGGAGGCAGGTGCCCAAATCTATGCTTGCTGATGAGTAGTAATTAGTGTGAAAATCCCCTTTCTTCAGTTCTTAATGAGTTTTATTCAGATTAAAATCAAGTCAAGGCCAGTTGCAAGGATATCTTTTTATGCCCCCAGAGCAGGCAAGTTCCTCCAAATAACTAAGCCATAAAAAAATGAATTATCTTTATGTTCTGCTTGCAAGCTGAGAGAATGCCTGAGTTCTGAATGTTCATTCAAGAAGAAGATACAGATAAGCTATGCCTTGAATCATAAACCATGATGGTGAGAGGGGATCTGAAATCAGGCAATAAGTCTCTATAGGCTGGTTCCAGATGCCCAGCATTCACTGCCTGTTCTCCATTATCATTAGCATCACCAAGATGCAGGCACCTTCTCCAGCCTCATCCTGCCTGATAGGGGTCTCCTGTGCATCATCATCACTGTTGTGACTCTCACCTTCTTCTTCCCCTTTACTATGACATCATCACCAATGACATCAACCATCTCCTTCATTCTGTTGAGTTCAGCTCAATGTCACCTCTTCTGGGAAACTTTTCCATCCAACGTTCAGGCACAGTGGGTTGTTCCCTCCTCAGTGCTCTAAAATGTTCTTGTGGTGGCTTATTTGTGGGTCTCTTTCTCCCACCAGGCTGTGAGATTCTTGTGCATTGTACAGATTTTCAACCTTTGTCTACCCAGTATCCAGCAAATGCATGGAATATACCCACTTATAGAATGACAGATGGAACGAGATGTTCCAAAAACATAGAGCTTAGTTCTGCTTTCAGCTTCCACCTGCCTGTCTATAGAACTCTATGTGAACTCTTCCCTTCCTTCCCAAACTCCCCAATATGGCCAGGGTCCTCAACAGAACATTTTGCCTGTCTATGTCTTCCACCCCTAGGAAGTGGCCAGTTAGAGATATGGTCTGTCTAAGTTATTGGAGAAGAAGGGACAGCTGTAGGAGATATTTGAAAATAAAACCCAACAAGGCCTAATAGCAGATATTGTTGTTAGGTGCTGTCTAGTTGGCTCTGACTCATAGTGACCCTCTGTACAACAGAAAAAACACTGCTCAGTCCTGAACCATCCTCACAATCATTGCCATGTTTGACGTCATTGTTCCAGCCACTGTGTCAATCCATCTCATTGATGGTCTTCCTCTTTTTTGCTGACCCTTTACTTTACCAAGTATGATGTCTTTCTCCAAGACTGGTCTCTCCTGATAATGTGTCCAAAAATACATGAGACAGTCTCATCATCCTTGCTTCCAAGGAGCATTCTGACTGTACCTCTTCCAACACAAATTTGCTCATTCTGCTGGAAATCCATGATATATTTAATATTCTTCACAACACCATAATTCAGATCCATTGATTCTTTTTCACTCTTCCTTATTCATTGTCCAGCTCTCACAGGTATATGAGGTGATTAAAAACACCATGGCTTGGGTCAGGTGTACCTTGGTCCTCAAAGTGACACCTTTGCTTTTTAACACTTAAAGAAGTCTTTTGCAGCAGATTTGCCCAATACAATATGTCATTTGACTACTTCCTCCATAGGCCTTGATTACAGACCCAAGTAAAACTAAATCCTTTCAAATTCAATCTTTTTTCTGTTTATGGTAATGGTGTGTATTGTCCAGTTGTGAGAATTTTTTATTTCTTTATCTTGAGGTGTAATCCACACTGAAGGCTTGATCTTCATCTGGAAGTGCTTCAAGTCCACTTTGCTTTCAGCAAGCAAGGTTGGGTCATCTGCATATCACAGGCTGCTATTGAATCTTCTTCCAATCCTCATTCTTCTTCTTATAGTCCAGCTCCCTGGACTATTTTCTCAGCATACTGATTGAATAAGTATGATGAAAGATATATCCCTGATGCATATCTTTTCTGATTTTAAACCACGATAACAGATAAGCTATGGAAAATGAAGATGAGAGAGGAACCAGGTGACCAGAAGGCTGCTGCTGACAATGACAGGATATTTGAAAGGAGAACTCCGAGCAGGATAGATGGGGCCACAGGGGTGAATTACGTTCAAGACAAACTGACTTTGGGTGGTCAATGGTGTTCAAGAAGAAATTTCCAACAATTCAGTGGAAATACAAGACATGAACCCAAGGGAAATGAATATGCTCAGAGCTGGACATGTAGAATTTGGAATCATCCATATTGAGATGAAAGCTGAGGGCATATATTATTCATATGAAAGTTCTAAGGACAAAAGGATGGGCAGAGGACAGTAGCAGGCCCATGAGTGGGTTTAAGACGCAAAGGAAAAAATGAATCTACAATTCAACAGTATCCTTTTCAAGAAAGAAAACCTGAGAAAGCTGAGCCCAGTGGACAGAGTCCAAAGGCTGGTTCTGACTCTCCTGGAGTCAAATCCTGGCTCTCCCATCTCTTAAGTGTGCAATCTTAGGCAAATCACACCACTCTCCTAAATTTGCCTTCCTCACCTGAAAAATAACACCTTCCTGGAAAAGTTGGCACAGTGCCTGCCCCACACTGGTGACCCCTAAGGATTTGTCCCCTTTCCCCAGGCACTTGGAGGAGAAGATAGTGAGAAGCCGGGAGAAGGGCAAGAGACAGTGCTCCCAGGAAATTCAGAGGTGACAAATGGACAGAGCTGGACAGAACTGGGACCTTCCATCCAATGTCCACAATTGATAAATTGTATCACATTTTCTTTTTTCATATTTGTGACTTCCTTCCATTTATGTAGGGGATGGGAAGTCAAAACCTTCCCTTCCCCGAGGCAGGAAGGCCTGGTGTTCCAGGGCTGGAGTCTCACCACAAATCTAACTTATCCAGTCTCTCACCCTTGTCTCTGGAATGACTCATTGCAGCCCCTTTGATCAGTGCTGCCACAGTGATAACACAGTTGCTGCCACGTGGCTCTAGGAGAACTCGGGGGATAAAGGGGCGACTTGCCACCATCTCCTTCCCAATCCTCTCTTTTCAGAAGCTTGTAATCCCCAGCATGTTTTTCCCTGGTGGAAAATGTCCATGTTTGGTGTCTACCCAAAGGAGAATCTCTATGGAAAGTTTTAGAAAGATTCCCTCTGGCTGGGAATGTGAAAAAAGCCTGTGCCTTTCCCATTTGGAAAAAAAGGAAAGAACATACTTGAGATGTGGTTATTTTTGTCTCAGATTCAAAAGGAACTGGCTGGGACAGTAGCCTCCATTCCCATTGCTTTGTAAATGTGGATGAAACGAGCCACCCAGAGGTGATTGCGACTCCTGTTTGGAAAAACACAAAGCTCATGTCACTTCTCAAATCTTTGTTTTCCTTGTAACCTACATACAATAAATGTATGCCTCTTAAGCATACAGCTTGATGAACTTTTACACAAGTACATACCCATGTAACTACCTCCCAGATCAAGATATAGAACATTCAATACCACAGAAGATTCCCTCATGCCTCTTCCTAGGCAATACTCACTTCCACCCCAGAAGTAACCAGTTAGTTTTGCCTGTTCTGAAATGTCGTTTGAATGAGATGGTACAATATATATGCTTCTGTGGCTTCTTTCATGTCTAATGTCTACGAGGTTTATCCATGTGGTTGCATATAACAATGATTTGTTCTTTTTCACAGCCATTGTGTGGCTCTACTACAATTTCATTTATTCACTTGTCAAGGGATACTTGAATAGTTTCCAGTTTAGGATTAATACAAATATTGCTGATATCAATATCTCTAATACATGTCTCTACCATTCTTCTGTCACTTTTTCTACTTCCATGTTGCTATGATGCTAGAAGCTACACCACTGGTATTTCATATACCAGCAGGGTAACCCATGGTGGTCAAGATTCAGAAGAGCTTCCAGACTAATATGGACTAGGAAGAAAGGCCTGGTGATCTACTTTCAAAAAATTAGCCAATGAAAAGCCTATGGGTCACAATAGAATGTTGACAGATAATAGTGCTGGGAGATGAGCCTGCAGGATGGACTGAACAACAGACACACACACCCCAACAATCATAAAGATAGTGCAGGACCAGACAACTTTCATTCTGCTGTCCATGGGGTCACCAGGAGTCAGACCCAAATTGACAGCAAGTACATATCTATTAGTGAACATATGCGCTCATTTCTGGGAGTCTATACCCAGAAGTGGGATTGCTGTATCATAAGGGATGTCTAGCTTTAGTAAACACTATCAAGCAGTTTTCCACAATATATGAGAGGTTTAGTTGTTCTACACCTTTGCCAATACTGGTGTTATCAGTTCCTTTTATTTTAGCCTCTCAACGAATCTTGAAGATGGTTTCAAAGCAAGTCTCTCTGCAAAATCTATGCTCCTGAGAATTGTGAAGAGTATATGCCATATGAGAGCTCTATGGCATAATGCCTGAGACATTTGACTGCTAATCAGAAGACTAGCAGTTCAAACTCACCAGCCATTCCTAGGAAGGAAGATTAGGCAATCTACTTCCGTAGTGATACCACCTCAGAAACCCAAGGAGGGGTCACTATGAGTCAGAAACGATTCAACAGCAGTGAGTTTGGTTTTGGTTTTTTTTTTTTAAATATATATATTTGCCATATAAATCCATGGATAACCCCAATTTTCTTTGTGTCAATAACTTTGGTCTTCTGTCTCCATCCCACACCTGATGGAGG
>NW_006921607.1:152341-153519 GCF_000298275.1 Orycteropus afer afer
TCATTTTTTTACCCATCAGATTAGCAAACCATGAAGAGTTTGGCAACATAGTCTGTGGGCAATGATGTGGGGATACAGGAACTCTCATTCACTGTAGAAGTGTAACTGGCAAAAACCTCAGTGAAGGGTTATTTGGCACAATCAAAATTTTAAATGCATGAGGGGATTTAATCCAGCAATTCTACTTATAAGAATTTATATTAGAGATGAAATCACTAGACACCTGCTCAATGCCCATTCTCTCCTCTACAACAGAACCTGATTTTGATGACAGCAGCAAGAGCCAAACTAAAGGACATTCATTTCCCAGCCTCCCTTGATATAGGGATGGCTATTTGACACAGGTCTGGCCAATGAAATGTTAGTAGAAATAATTTGGAAGTCTTCCAGGACATCTCCTTAAAAGGATAACAGACTCAGATTTTACCTTTGGTTGTTTTTCCTCCTGCCTTCTGTCTGGCCCTGGAACAGACATCTTGTAATAATACAGAAAAGGCCATGGAAACCTCACTGAGCCACTGAATCAGTGTCAGCATTTATCTATCCTCAGACTTCTTGTTACACAAGAAGAAATAATCTCTCTTGTTTAAATCCCTGTTGTGTGAGATTTCTGCTACATGTAGCCAAAATCAATCCCTCAATGAAATTCATATATACAAGGATATTTTTGCAGTATTGTTTACATAGCAAAAGCCTGAAAACATACTGAATTCCCACTGGTAGGAAACTAGTTAATTAAATTATGAGATATGTTTTTAATGGAATATTGTGTAGTTGATTTTAAGTGCTAGTAGGGAGAAGTCTCCAAGATATTCAGTTGAGTTTTAAAAGAAATATGTAGAAGGCATGCTAACATTTATCTAAAATTGCTTTATAGGCATAGAACAGCTCCAGATGCACACATAAGAAACTTCTTTTTTATACAAGTTTTACAATTAGGGGTGTCTCTGGGAATGGGGCCTGAGAGTCTGGGGATAAAGGCTGAAAGGGGATTCACCATTCACTGTCTATCCCCTTGGACTATTTGAATCTTAACCATGTGCTTTGATTCATTAGGATCTTACTTCTTTATTGTAAAAAAAAAAAAAAAAAAAAAAGGTGGAGAAAGAGGGAAGATGAGTGATTTCCAGGACTCATTCTTTTCCTTTTATTCCTTTCACTAGACTAGACTTCATGCC
>NW_006921607.1:156879-158509 GCF_000298275.1 Orycteropus afer afer
TTGAGTCAGACCCAACTCATAACGACCCCTCCTTGGGTTTCTGAGGTGGTATCACTGGAAGTGGATTGCCCAACCTTCTATCCACGGAGTGGCTGGTGGGTTTGAACTGCCAGCCTTGTGGTTAGCAGTCAAATGCCTTAGGCACTACACCACCAGAGCTCACTCCTGTAAAAACAAATGCATCTTACCTGAGAAGAGAGGCCAAGGAAGTGATGTCTGCCAAAATATCAACTATATCATGAGCATAGAGAGCTGGATCCCAGGAAATGGGGGCAGGGAACTCCCCCCCCCCCCCAAGGCAGATGGAAATAACGGGCCAGGGAAAGAGAGAGGTCAACAAGGTGATTCCAGGGCAGGACAGCCTGGGGCTGAGGAGGTGCCGATGTGCCTGGGGCAGTGGGAACTATTAGGAGAGTTGGCATGGCAGAACAGGGAGCCTAGAATGGACACTGAAGACCAAGAATGCCCACCTGGCACCAGCCCAGGAGGTTAGCAGGCAAAGTGTCCTGTAGCCTTGTTGATGCTCTTCAAGGTCTTCAGATCCCCACGTCTAGCTCATATCACATCAGGGTCCTGATCCCAGGCTGGGTTCCAATGCCTCCATGCCTGCTTTCCTCCTCAGAACCTGATTCCCTAAATCCCAGTTGGCCCAATCCTTAGAGTTTCTGTCCAGCCTCCTGCCACTGAAGTCCCACCAGGCAGCTTCTCTTCTCTCTCTCTCTCTCTCTCTCTCTCTCTTCCCCCTCCCAAGGTGGAAAAAGATCTAGACAAAGAATCTAGGTCTGTTCGGGGCCAAGGATAAACCAGCACCCACCCCCCGACCTCTATTTTCTCCACCCAGTTACCATCCAGGCCACAATATGCAGGATCCTGTCTACATCATTTTGGGTCATGATGGAACGAGGTAACCATACGGGAAAGCTTTCTGGAAACTTTCCGTTGTTGTGAAGGTTTATTATGATTATTATTCATGTCTGATTTTGCCGCCTCAGTGGAGCCCCAGTTCAAGTTTTTACCCACACGATGCCAAAACAACCAGTCAAATCCATCAAAAAGTCACTCAATTGAATGGGAAAAAATGCAGGCAGCTCTGTTGTGTGGTATCAAAAAATAAAGCACCCAGCAGATCATTGGTATTTTTTGAGAACTTGTAGTGGGTTGTCCCAGGCACTGTTTTGAGTTTTTCTAGGGCTTTCACCTCCCTTGAACCAAAAAAAAAAAAGACAAGGAAAAAGTCAAACCTCTCAATTCTTTCCTAACTGTGAGTAAGATTTCAAGGTGCTAGGCTTAAAGGAGAGAGTGGGAGACAGAAATTCCTGCAGCTTAGAGCCTATCTTGCTCCTGACCACCTCACTCACAGTAGCTTTTAGGGCCCAGAGGTATGCTCTGTTGAAAAGATCGCTTTCTGCAGCTGAGAAGCAACAATGGAAAGTCCCCACATGGGTCAAGGAGAAAGGGGAAGATACCTGGACCATCAACAAAACTGTTATCAGACCAAACTGCAGTTCTCTGCCCGGTGAGCAGTCAGGCCAAAACAGTTTACACACCAAAACAGTTTACACACCAAAACAGTTTACACACCAAAACAGTTTACACACCAAAACAGTTTACACACCAAAACAGTTTACAC
>NW_006921607.1:158802-160169 GCF_000298275.1 Orycteropus afer afer
ATTAACCTTTGTTCCCTTCTCTCCTTGGGCCAGAGTTCATTTACAAGTTGTTTCTAAAACATTTCTATTGTCGGTGGCCAGAGTTAATTTACAAGTTATTTCTAAAATACTTTTAGCAAGCCTATCATCTGCAGGAAGGAATGTTTTCCATTCAGTTCTTTAAGGAACTGAATATTCATCTGCCCGGGTAGGAAAATAGTTGGGGGTAACCCAGTTTACTTATTCCCCTGCAGGGTCTTATCTAACTATCTGTCTTAACCAGGGTGGGGGAAATAGTTGGGGGTAATCCAGTCTACCTATCCATTCCTATCCAGGTGCCAGGGTGGGGGAAATAGCACTTGGTTTCAAAACCAGCAAAGGCTGTGGGAATTCAGTGAGCTGTCTACAGGTGCCGACACTCAGGAGATGGGGGCCAGGGGCATGAAAGTCAGTATCTAGGAGAGAAAAGGTTCAGAGGTAAGATATTTTAATAAACAAATATTCCAAGAGTGTTGATTCAGAGTAGGAGAAGGAGAAGCACAAGCCAGTTAATTTTGCTCTATGTGAGCAGTTCCACTAAGTGTTTTGCTGGAGGAAAAATGGAATCTCATTTTTAAGAAGAGGATTGGCTAGCATCCATGGGTTTTATTTATGCAGGCCTCCCAAACATATCATTCTCATAAACAATCAGGAGTTATCTGCCTCTGAAATGAAAATGAGAATCGGTATGAGTGAAAAACCATATTGCATCCTGAATTTAATTCTATCAGTGAACAGTGCTCCTCACTGCTGTCATCAACCAACCTCCTAGTCACTCCTCTTCATTCGTAAAAAAATTGTAGAACCTAATGACAACCTTCCTCCACCTCCAATGCTTGTGATTTCAATGTCCACAGGTACGACTCCACTCAAAACCCTAAACTTAACCATAACACTTCGTTTTTCTACTCTTTCCATGACCATCCATAAGGTCACACTCTGTACTTTGGCATCACACAATCTCTGATAACTGCCTTTTTAAAACAAATAAAATGAGTTTTCTCTTTTGAAAAGAAAATTCACATATGCATTTACACTTTGATATTTACCATCTCACTTCTAGAAATCTGTCCCAATGCTACATAGCAAAAATATGAAAAGATGTATGGGTAAAGTTAGGCATAGCAGCAGTATTTGCAACAGTGAAAGAATAGAAACAATTCAAATACCCAGCAATATGGAAGTAATTAATGTAGTTATTTGTTGTTAAGTGCCGTCGAGTCATTTCTGACTCATAGCGACCCCATGCATAGCAAAA
Source organism: Orycteropus afer afer (assembly GCF_000298275.1). NCBI lineage: Eukaryota > Metazoa > Chordata > Mammalia > Tubulidentata > Orycteropodidae > Orycteropus > Orycteropus afer. The sequence continues at coordinate 160,079 of NW_006921607.1, forward strand.
CGAAACACTGCCCGGCCCCGCGCCAGCCCCACAATCCCTGCTATACTTGAGCCCATCATCGCAGCCACCGTGTCAATCCATCTCGTTGAAG
>NW_006921607.1:166184-169767 GCF_000298275.1 Orycteropus afer afer
ACAGCCTCCTGGTCAAGGTACAGATTCCTCATGAGTACAATCAAGTGCTTGGGAATTCCCATTCTTCTCAATGTTATCCATAATTTGTCATGATCCACACAATGTAGTTATAGTTCATTCATATAATGGAGTATTATACCACTGTAAAAAGCAATGAAGAAGACCATGGTTATGGTCTTTCAGCATAACATATGCTCAAACAGAGTAATACACTACAGAAGAAGATTGTTCTACATCCAACTTTGATGAGTAGCAACTGGGGTCTTAAAAGCTTGCAAGTGGCCATATGAGATGCAACAATTGTCTCTCCTCATCCAGAATAAAGAAGAATGAAGAAAACCGAAGACGCATGGAAACAATTAGTCCAAGGGGTCTAGTGGACCTCAGCCTACATGACCCTGAGACCAGAAGAACTAGATGGTACCCAGCTACCATTGTCAACCACTCAGAAAGGGATCAGTGTAGGAGATCCTGAATAGAGTGGAAGAAAAATGTGGAGCAAAACACAAAATCATAAAAAAGACCAGGTTTACAGGTCTGATAGAAATTGGTGAAACTCCTAAGACTATGGTCCCTGCTCACTCTTCAGGCCTGGAATTGAACTCAGTCCTGTGGCTTCCAACCAAGTGATAAACAGGCATACAAGGTGAACTTTTATACCAGGAAGGTATACTCCTTAGAACAATCAACCTGGGAGATCAGAAGGGCAGGAAAATAGCTCAGAGGGCAAGTATGCATAGGAAAGAAGGTTACAGGGAAAAGGTAACCACAGGGAGGAAGTGGAAAGAGAGCTGTTACATTATGGAGAATGCAATCAATATCATGAAACAAAATGTGTATGAATTGTTGTATGGAAAATGAATTTGCTTTGCAAACTTCCACCCAAATCACAATAAAAAATATAAGCAATGAGGAAGATTTCTATATTCATTTAAAATATAATCTCTAAGATATCTTAAGGAAAAAACAGCAAGCAATTTGCAAGATAAATGTGTATAATTTGCTATCTTATCTGTAAGAAAGGAATGGAAGTGTGTGTGTGTGTGTGTTATGTGTGTGTGTCCAAAAGGGAAGTAAGCCAAAAGTAAATTTAAAAATTGTTACTAATAAGAAGAAAGAGAACTTGGGAGAAGGAATAGGAATTTAAAATCAATTTTATATAATGTTTTACAAAAATAAGTTAATTCAAAAAGAAATTAAAGTAATCCCTAAAAATAAAAATAATATGAAAAAAGATAACGCTACTGTGTATCAGGAACAACCATACAAAGGATAACTACAGCAAATGATTTGGAAACATAGTATTTTGGACATGCATTCATAGTGAACTACATCTAAAGGACAAAATGAATGATACAGAAATCTCAAATTGTGCACAGTAATTTTATATTGTGGGTAATAAAATTGTTGCATTAGTTTCCTATTGCTGCTGTAACAAAGTGCCACAAACTTAGTGGCTTGAAACAACACAAATTTATTATCTCACAGTTCTGGAGATGAGATGTCCAGAATGGGAAAAAATCAAAATGTCCGCAGGGCTGTGTTCACGTCTGAAGATTCCAGGGAGAATATATTTTCTTGCCTTTTCCAGATCCTAGAAGCTACCAGATTTTCTTGGCTTATGATTCTTTTGTATCTTCAAAGCCACCAATAGCCAGTCTAGTCTTTTTCACAATGCCATCTCTCTGTTTTTGACCCATCTGCCTACCTCTTCACCTTTTAAAGACCCTTGTGCTTACATTGGACCCTCTCAGAAAATCAAGGGTACTCTCTTTGTTTTAAGGACAGGTGATTAGAAACATTAAACCCATCTGCAAACTTTAATTCTCAATTGCTGTGTAGCATCACATATTCACAGATTCTGGGGATTAGTATATGGACATCTTTTGGGGGGCCACTAGTCTGTTTACCATAGTTTTCTCTCTGGTCAAATGTTCATGTCTATCACACACATAGGAGCTGTGGTGTTACTGTGGTAAAGCGTTGGGCTGCTAATCAAAAGGTTGGTGGTTCCAGCCCACCAGCTGCTCTGTGGGACAAAGATGGGCAGTCTACTTCTATAAAGATTTATAGCCTTAAAAATCCTGTAGGGCAGTTCTACTCTGTTCTATATGGTCTCTATGAGTCAGAAGCAACTTGATGGCAGTGGGTATCCCACATATAAATACATCCACCTCATTCCAAAGCCCCCAAAAACCTCACCTATTACAGCATCAGTTCAAGTTCAAACTCACATCCAAGTCTTTTTAGCCCTAACATCCCAAATTTCATCATTTATATCTCCTTCATCAAGTATCAGTTATACCCAGTAAGACTCTGGGTATAACTCATCCTGAGACCAATTTCTCTCTATCTGTAAACCTATGAAACTTAAAAAACAAGCTATGTTTCCCAAAACACAATGACAGGACAGGAAGCCAATTATATTATTCAATTCAAAGGGAGAGAAAATGGAACAATGGAGTTTTGGGCCCCAAGAAATTTCTAAATCCACTGGGGTTAATTTCAAGGCCTGAGAATAATCCAATGTGGCTTGAGACACCTTCTTAGAGTCATCCTTTTCTATGAAAGGTAGTACATGTTTACAGCTCTATAGTTTTATCAGCTTGCTTTTTTGCCTGCAGAATCTTGAGGGTCTGACAATATTCTTTCATTTTACACTCTCTCTGTCCCCTGTAATGAGCCCTGGTGGTGCAAAAGTTAAGCCCTGGCTACTAACTGAAAGGCTAATGGTATGAACCCACTCAGCTGCTCTATGGGAGAAAGAACTGGCTCTCTACTTCTGTCAAGATTATAGCCAGAAACCCTATGAGGCAGTTCTACTCTATTACATGGGGTCACTAGAGTTGTAATTGACTCAATAGCACCCAGCAAGAATGACAGGGTGGGTCCTCTGGATATGTCCCAGAGAGTCACTCCATTATACAACAGGCTCCTCCACAGGTATTTCCTAGATAATCCCATCACCTCTCTTCTGGCTTCTACAGATGCCTGATTGCTTCAAAGATCCTTCTGTGTGAGGGAATATTCACTAACAACAAGTTATTCATCCACACCCTTTGGGTTTCTTTCCAGAGAATGCTTTCCTGACAATAAATCTCCTCATTTTAGTGTCTTCTGAAATCTATACAGGCTGAGAATTTTCACAAATCTAGTCCTCATTCATTTTGGCTTAATAACTCTTTCACCAATATATTTCTTTCCTCCTGTATTTTACTGTGAGCAGCAAGAAGAAATCAGGTCACTTTTTCAACACTTTGCCTGGGAATCTCCTCAGCTAAATATCTAAGTTCATCATTTACAAGTTTTTCTTTCCATATAACTTCAGGATACAATTCACCTAAGCATTCTGCTTAGGATTTCCCTTCCTCCAATTTCTGATAACGTATTCCTCATTTCAATCTGAACCCTCACCAGGAGTCAGATAAATTGGACTTTATAAAAATTAAAACTTAGTCCTTCAAAGTACACTATCAAGAAAGTGAAAAGACAGCCCACAGAATAAGAGACAATTTTTGCAAGTCATAGACTCAGAATATATAAAGTACTCTTACAATTCAATAATAGAAAGACACACACACAC
>NW_006921607.1:174272-180082 GCF_000298275.1 Orycteropus afer afer
GAGTGAAGAACGCCTCTAGCTCTAGTGGGCCGTGAGCAGGAGGCAGAGCTGGACCCCAAGGTTGAGGGGCTTTCACCCAGCCCCTAGAGCCTGGCACTTGAACTTGGACTTAAAGCCTTCAAATTGTAAGAATAAACTGCTGTTTGTTAAGGCCATGCCATTTGTGGTATATTTCTTGTCAGAGCAGCACTAGGTAACCAGAACACTGGAGAGGATATCATGCTTGGTAAAGTGGAAGGTCATCATGAGGCTACAACCGACCAAATACAGAATGTAGGAAATCCTGTATGAAATACAGTTTCTTAATGACATTAAAAAGAGTTAAGGGAAGGGAAGCTGTTACAGACAAAAGTAGGCTTAAGAGGCATATTCTCAAATGCAATATGTAGATATTGCTTGATTCTTGATTGAAACAAACCAAATATAAAAAGATGCTTCTGAGACAGTAGTAGAAAATTCAACAAAATCTGGATGATAGATAATATTAAGAACTTACTGCCATTAGAGTATGTGCTAAGAGTACTATTTTTATGAGTTTTTTCTTTTTTATCTTTTAGAAAGATATCATGAGATATTTACAGATAAATAGATTTAATACTGAGATTTTCTTTGAAGTGTCTGGCAAAAGAATAGGAGAGGAAGTATAAATGAAACATCCAGATAAGTTCAGAAAATAATTTCTATTCTATTCTTTCCATGCTCCCCCCACCCATGGATTCCAGTTCCAGTTCTCTAGTGAAATCCTCCATCTTGTCCCCTACATTTATAAACATACTAATCATGCTTGTTTTAAAATTTGTCTGATAACCCAGTGGTATCACTAGGATTGGTGTCACTCAGTACAGTCATTCATGATGTTACCCCTTCCCCTTAGACCATACAGAATCTTTAGTAAGGTTACTATCAATTTTAATCATATAATAATGTGGAATAAATACAGTAATATTTATTGATTAAATGTAATATTTTTATATGAATACAAGCAAAATTGTTTTATAAAATCTTTCTACATTGAACTACATTGTTAGTTACATTATTATATCTGAGCAGAAGCCTTTTTTTTTCTTTTCCTTCTTCTCCTTTTCCTTAAATTGCTACTTCATTCTCAAAAAAAAGTTATTGATGTAGGTTCACAAATACTAATTACCACAACATTGTAGCGAAAATACTGGAAAACTGACAAAATCAATAACTATAAAAACAACTGGCAACAACAACAAACCACTGGCAAATTTAACAAAGGAAAATAAGAAGAAGATGCAAGTAGCACAAATAAGAAATTAAATTGGCAACATCACAACAGAATCAACCAAAATAAAAAGGATAATATCAGGATACTATGAAGAACTGTACTCCAAAAAATTTGGAAACTTAGAAGAAATTTACAGATTTCCAGAAACACAAAACCTACCTAAATTAACTCACTCTGAGGTAGAAAATATGAAAAGGTCCATAACTAAAGAAAAAAATTGAACAGGTCATTTAAAAAAAAAAAAAAAACTACCAATAACAACAAAGTCCTGGCTTTATTGGAGAACTCTACCAAACATTCAGAGTCGAGTTGCCACCTACCCTACTCAAATCATTCTAAAATAAATAACAACAACAACTCACTGCTGTGGAGTTGACTAGACTCATAGTAACCCCTCCTTGGGTTTCCAAGGTGGTACCTCTACGGGAGGAGCTCTGGTAACATAGTGCCTACGGCACTTGACTGCTAACCAGAAGGCTGGCGGTTCAAACCCACCAGCTACTCCTCGGAAGGAAGATGGGGCAATCTACTTCCATAGTGATACTGCCTCAGAAACCCAAGGAGGGGTTGCTATGACTCAGGTCCTACTTGACGGCACATAACAACAACAACAACAACATCTCTATGGAAGTAGATTGCCCAGTCGTCCTTCTGAGGAGTGGTTGGTGGGTTTGAACCACCAGCCTTCCTGTTAGCAGTCAAATGCTTTAGACACTACACCACCAGAGCTCCCATTGTGTGTGTGCATGTGGGCCAGGGTGTGCCTGGTGAAGGGATCGCAGGACAGCACACTTGGAGACAAGTTGACAGACCAACCCACCACTGCTGAGTGTGCGGGGCAGACCCACTACGGCAGCCCTGAGGCAGTGAGGCAGACCATTCTAGAACATAGAAAAGAATGGAATACTCCCAGATCCATTCTATGGGACAAGCAAAACCCTGATACCAAAACTAGACAAAGACACCACTAATAAGGGGAAATTATAGACCAATAGTAGTGCTTTGTAGTTTCCTTTTCATAGGTCTTTTGTGTCTCTGGTTAGATTTATCCCAAAGTATTTCATCTTTTAGGGAGCTCTGGTGGCTTAGTGCCTAAGGCATTTGACTGCTAAGCAGAAGGCTGGTGGTTCAAACCCATGAAAGGAGGAAGATTGGGCAATCTACTTCCATAGAGATACGACCTTGGAAACCCAAGGAGGGGTCACAATGAGTCAAATCTTGGATGGCTGTTAAAGGAACACAATACTTATGGGTGATACTCATTTTCTGAGCCAATTTGTTCTTTAGCTATGAGGTGACCTCAAAGCTTAGTTTTGGTTCAAGGTTTGAAGAGTATCTCAGGGCAATAACCTTGGGGAGTCTTCTAGTCTCTACAAGTCCAGTAGGTCTGTTGTTTTTGCTTTTTATTTGTTTTGTTTGTTTGTTTTGTTTTTAGGAATTTGAGGTTCTGTTCCACATTTTTCTGCCATTCTATCAAGGTCCATCTTCCATCTATTGTGGCCCTGATTAAGAATGGTCAGTAATGACAGACAGGCACCCTCTAGTTCTTCTGGTCTCAGGGTAGATGAGGTCATGGTTCATGTAGACTAGTTTCTTCTTTGAATTAGCAATTACATTAAAAAAAATTTTTTTTTAATCTTTTTAAAGCCTAAATATAATTATATAACTCTCCCATTTAAAATCCCTCTTTAGCTGCTTATTATATCTGGAGTTAAACACAGACACATCAGTGTATCCCTACTTGACCCCCAGCTTCCTCTCTAGCTGCACTTCATTGCTCTCAATCCTCATTCCTTGTCCTCTAAGCTCTTCAGCCTTCATTTGGTAACAGAAATGCCAAGATTTTCCTGCCCTAAGACTTTTCCACGTGCTTTTCTTCTGCCTGAGGTGCTTTTGTCTGCTCTTCACGAACCTGGCATTTTCTCAAAATCCAATCTCAGGTAAAATGTCACCCTCGCAGGAATCCTGCCCTCACCACTCCACTGAAGTTCCCCAGGCCCCTCCATTATCCTGTCACCATGCCCTGAGTGTGTTCTTCATTGTACTGGAGGCATTACATTTTTGTTTTCATTGTCTGTCTCCCACAATAGACTGTAAGACCCCTGAAGGTCAAGAGTTGTGTCTTGCTCCACATTTTATTCCCAGTGAACAGTGAAGTACTTGCTACACAGTTTACACCTCTAACACGCATTTGTGGAATGAATGAAGAAATGGAAGGCAATGCTCAACTCAAATGTGTGGAGCAATATTGAGGCCTTTCAGGCAAGATAGTAAGTAAGGCTTTGTTGACAGAATCTCGTGGCCCTCATGAGCCTGAAAGGCCACAATATTGCTCCATCCCTTTTAGTTAAGTATTGTTTACATTGGAAGGAGCCCTGGTGATGCTGTGGTTAAGCACTTGACTGTTAACTGAAAGGTCAGTGGTTTTAACCTCCCAGCTGTTCTACGAGAGAAAGTTGTGGCCGTCTACTTCCATAAATATAAAACAGCCTACTCTGTCACTCCTCGGAAGGAAGGTTGGGCAAGCTACTTCCGTAGTGATACTGCCTCAGAAACCCAAGGAGGGGTCGCTATGAATCGGAGACAACACAAAGGCACATAACAATAATAACTCTGTCCTATAAGGTCGCCAGTGGGTAGTCAGATGATGACTGGAGATCATGGATCATAGTTGACCCCCCAAAGAAACCATTTTAAGGAAAGGAACTGGATTAAATAGCACAATGAAAGGAACAAACCCACTATCATTTCCATCATCTCATCACCCCTCTACAAACCACTGGGAAATCTGTAGCATCACAACGCCTTTATTCTTAACACAATGGCACAAGGGCAATGCTGGCTTGTCAGAGGATGTGACTCAGTGTATCTTTGTATGCAAGTGCAGTGACGCTTTTACCACACAGCAGGGAGAGGCAGCAGGTTGTAATTTCTCTCTGGTCCCCTGTTATCAAAACCATGATGCCTCCTCCCCAGCCTTAGAATATACCTCAAAGCACCCCTTAAAGGTACTAGGTGCAGTGGGAAAAGGTCTCTCTGTGCCAAAAGAGATGTTTGAAGGCTAGGAAGAACATAACCCTAAATCAGAGCTGGTCAGAGATGGGACTAATTAGGCCAATGTCACTGAGTCAGCCCTATGTTGGTAACCTACTTTCTGAAACATATTTCTGGCCAACCTCCTTGCCCTGCTCGGACCTCTCATTTGCCCCCTGTTCAACCCCATACCTGTCTACAGCCCAACCTTTGCCCTGCCAATGAGAGTCAATCTCATTCTGCCTACAGTCTGACCCTTCTCTTAAATACAAACTGATCCAACAGTCTATCCATAGCCTGCCCTTACCCTACCCAGAATCTGACCCTCATCTTGTTCACCATGTGACTTTTATCCAACCAACAACCTGACCCCTCCCCCTGTCCACAGCCCAGCCCTCACCCTGAGCATTGCCTGATCCTTCACTATGCCTGACCTTAACCCTTTTCACAGTCTGACCCTCATTTTATCCACAGCCTACCCTCACCCTTTCCACAGACTGACCCTAAACTTTTCCATAGCCTGATCCCTCAATTGCCCTCAGATGAGCCCCTAATCCTAGACACAGTCTTGTCTTACTTTCATTGCTCCTAAATGCATATCTTATTTCTTTACCTTAACAATGAACTCTACTGGAGATAAGATACCAGTATCTCCTGAAAGACTGTATATACAAATGACAATGGCCAGACTGTATATGACAATACAACTCTAAACCACAACCTCTACAGCGACCAATCCAGGAAGCAAACTACAGCCTTGCAGCAATCAGTCCAGAATAGTCAAGACTCGGTCAATGACTGCCAGCTTCCCTATATTTTGTCCCTGTGTTCAATTCAGGACCAACCAGAGAAAAGCAAATATGCTCCCTCAAACTAATCATGTAAGACGCTCCTACTCCTAATTAGCCTGCCTCCAGCTTCCTCATGCCAAAAACCTCCGATCAGAGTGAACCTAAAGGGTTCTTTTTTATTCACCACAAACTTTCCCACTCTCTTGCCTGCCTTTGAGTCTCTGCCAAACGCAAGTGATAGTAGTTGACTCCCTTGCTAATGCAAGCTCTGTATAAATAGCTTCTGTATGTCCTAATTTGGGTGGGCTTCATTCATTTCCACACTTTTTCTGGATCCCCCTGAGATGTGGTCTGCACTGCCCGTTGCTGCAAACCTCAGTTCACAGCCAGGTATACAACCTACAAAGGCCCCTTTTTCCTTGCTGCTCATGGCTTGTCAAATCAGTGCCAACATGATAAATCTGAACTGGGTCTGAACTCCACTTTCTTTACATTGAGCTCCTGGGCTTTTTTTTTTTTTTTTTTTTTAATCAAGTTGGTGTGGTGTGGTAAATTACTTAGTGTGGCTTTTCTACCCATAAGTCTTTGTAAACTCCAAGGTGGGATTTGCTATGAGTAACTGAGGAGCTCCTGATTGCTAAAGTTGTCCACCTGGAGTATTTCTGTTGGGAGTGGCACAAAACAATGTTCTGGGAGGTTCCCACTCTCTCTCAGGTGCTTAGAGTTCTGATGCT
>NW_006921607.1:180217-182684 GCF_000298275.1 Orycteropus afer afer
GCATTGCTGAGTAAGACACCAAGGGACATGCACTGCTGGGGGAGAGACTGTGAGAGACTTGGCTGAGAGACGGTGGGCTGGGAGAGAGACTGAGCATTTTTCCTGAACTTGAATTGTAGCCTGGTGCTTCCCTAATAAACTCCATAATCTGTGAGTTCTGTGTGGGCATTGCAGCAAATTATCGAACCCAGGAGAGAGGTGGTGGGTGCTTTGGGAGGAATGGTTGGAGAAGGGGCTGGAGGGAGGCAGCACATCTGGCTTCGCAGGAATAGGCTTTGGGCTATTGATGGTGATTCTGTCTTCCTTATGTGGGATTAGAGGAGGTCAGAAATGTGGCCTCCTTGCCCTTTTTGCACTTGATAACCAGGTTTTGTTATTGGTTCCCATTTGTTTAGCATCTTCTGTGGAATTGGGCCATCTCTTTTCATTCCTTTTACTCACTTTTGCACTTCCATTTTGTGCCATTTTGTCAGAAATGTTGTTTGTCTTAAGAAGGAGATTCACAGAGTAGAACATGGGCATAAGCCCGATGAGCCAGTCTCACGGCTAGTGAGCTTGTGTTTCTCACCAGACCAGCATCCATTCAAACTCTGCTGTAGGTCACCAATAAAACTGGATAAGTTTCTCCTTCCATCTCACTCTTTTGTCCAGAACGGGGGTTTGTTCTCTCAAGTTTTCTGCCTGCTGGCAGGGGTAGATTGTCTGGAAGCAGCCAGCCATCAGGTGGGAGTCAGAGACATTGCATTGTGACTGATAGTTGCCAACTCTTATGAGGTCATCTAAGTCTAAATCCTCTCCTCCAGGAAGAACTTCAGTTTCTTATACATACTCTCATTATAGTTCTCATTTTTGTACCTGTATCTCTAAATGGCATAATTTCACCAAGGATTATGTGGGCCTTCAATGGCCACTCTGGGCAACATTTGACTTGAACAAAATTGTTCATTTGAGATGCCTGAGAAAACAAAGGAAATAAGATTTCTTAGAGTGAGTGGGCAGCATTTTTTTTTTTATTGATATTCAGCAGCCTCCAAGTGAAATTCTGATTTAAAAATTGCTTCACTAGCCACTCCTCGGAAGGAAGGTTGGGCAATACTACTTCCGTAGTGATACTGCCTCGGAAACCCAAGGAGGGGTCGCTATGAGTCGGGGCCGACTCGACGGCACACGACCACAACAACAACAACAAGGAGAGTTGTTGGGGAAAGGGCAGGGAGCTGGACAAGGGGAAAAGGCTCTCCTATGACCCTAAAACTGTTAGTTGCCTATAAAGCTACATCTCTCCCATGAAACAGGTATGTAGAATTTAAACCTTAGACCAGAGCTGAATTAGGAAATAAAATTGAGCATTTCTCTAAATTCAGACAAGACCAGAAACTATAAAAAGGATTTAGAATTCTTTTAGATGTATAAGACTCAGGGTTACCTGACCTATATCAATCTTACACACACTGGTCAGAACCTCAGATGTTAAATTCTGGATAACAAAGCTGATGGAACTGACCTGGATTCCTCTTCCTACAATAAATCTGAAGGTCAAAAGCAGTCCTAATAAGTAGGACAAAATCTTCTAAAAGACATACCTGAAACATTTCCAGTAAAAATCTATTGGGCCACAATTCAATCATGCAAACAAATTATATTCTGTATGATTCCCCTGACCTTCCAATGCCTCTCCTTCCACATCTCTGTTGACTCTGGCTTCCTACTGACAACAGATTTTTTTTTATTATTTACAAAGCAAATTAATTTTCCATTCAACCAACAATTTATACATATTTTGTTTCATAACATTAGTTGCAATTCTCTCAATGTAACAGAACTCTTCCCACTTCTTCCCTGGGTTCCCATATCCATTTGTCTTTCCTGCCTCTTCCTGCCTTCTGAGCTTTGTTTTGGGGCAAAAGCTGCCCTTTTTGTCTTGTATGGTTAATTATTCTGAGGAGTACGTTCTTCATGAGTGTTATTGTTTACTTTATAGGCCTGTCTATTGTTTGCTTTCAAGGTGACACAACAGGAGATTATTGAAATAGGCTAGAAAATACCTTCTAACAACATTCAGAAATTAAAAGAAGGTGCTGGTATAACAGTGGCCGTTTCATCACATTTTGTCAATGAAGTTAAACCCGAATCTAAAGACCTATTCCAAAACAGAAATTAGAATGGGAAATAGCCCTTTATCTGGACTATAATACCTGGCAGAATATTTTATTTTTAAATGGCTTTAAAATAAATATATGGCCCTGCAGGTTAAATAGCTAGAAAGAAGGCCCACCTCCCAATTGACCATCTATTAACAAGGATATTTGTAGATCTTGTAAACAGAAGTCACACTGTTCATTTACAAAAGAAAAACTCAAGAGTTCCAGTAAGATGGTGGACTAGGCAGAAAGACTGCACAGACCCTCTTCAACAAAGAAAAGGGAAACCAATTAACACAGACACAGAAGATAATCCTGGACCCCTG
>NW_006921607.1:186240-188010 GCF_000298275.1 Orycteropus afer afer
CAACAGTTCATGCACATTTGATTTCATGCCCTGATTACCATCCCTGACCATAACACACTCTCCTCTCCCATCTTTACGGCACCCCCCCTCCCTGTGCCTTTCTTAAGTATGTACTCCTGTCTATCCATCTTTTCCTCCTTGTGAATGGTGCCCCTCTGGTACCCCACGGCTGATTGCTCTAAGAGATGTATCTCCCTAGAGCAGGTGGGTGCATCACCCTGAGTTGGGTGTTGTGCATGTAAGTCTTTCAGCTGTTGGGCTGAAAGCTGATCCTTGGGAGCTAGTCCAATCCCAAGACTACAGGGTGTCATGGGACCATAGTTTTGGGGGTTCCATCAGACTCCATCCAACCAGTAATTCTGGTCATTTTTGTATTTTTGAATTTTGTTGCACATTTTCCTCCTATTCTTTCCAGGATCTCCAGTTTGATCCCTTCCTGAGTGATTGGCATTGGTAGCTGAGCACCATTTAATTCTTCAGGTCTCCCCAGTAATAATAGCAAAGTTCAACAAGACAGAAAATAACAAAAGCTGGTGAGGTTGAAGAGAGATTGGAACTCTCATACACTGCTGGTGGGACTGCAAAATGGTACACCATTGTGGAAAATGGTATGGAGTTTTCTTTAAAAAGTGAAAATAGATATATCATTTGAACCAGCAATTCCATTACTAAGAATATATCCTAAAGAGATGAGAGACAGGACATGAACAGACATATGCACACACGTGTTCATCGCAGCACAATTCACTATAGCAAAGAGTTGGAAACAACCTAAATGCCCATCAACAGATGAATGGATAACCAAACTATGGTACATTCACACAATGGAATACTATACTATTTTAAAGAATAATGAATACATGAATCATCTCACAACATAGATGAATTTGGATTCCATTATGCTGAGTGAAATAAGTCAATCGCAGAAGGACAAATATTGTATGACCCCATTACTGTAAAAAGTCAAGGAAGGGTTTACTTAGGGATGGGAATTCACTTACTGGGGATGGGAGGGAAGAGGAGGAAAAACTTCAGACTAAGTTTTTCAAATAGCCCACAGATTTTCCCTATATCCCAGCACTTAACTGTAATCTTTGTGCCCTTGACTAGAAAACATCCTTCCTGCTCTGTGATAACACCTCTTCAAATTTAATAGGGAACAATTTACTTGGTAAGTGAAATTGTAATATTAAATACACACCAGAAGGACTATTTCTTGATGTTCCAGAGGACTCTTATCTACTCATAATCAAGTTGTGTCTGCCTTCTCATATGCCATATGAGTACCCCAGAAAAAGAGCTTGACACCATGTCTGACACCCTATAGGCTAAAAAAGCTACTAGTGGGAGCTCTGGTAGCGTAGTGGCTAAGGCACTTGACTGCTAGCCAGAAGGCTGGCAGTTCAAACCCACCACCCACTCCTCGGAAGGAAGGTTGAGCAATCCTACTTCCGTAGTGATACTACCTTGGAAACCCAAGGAGGGGTCGCTATGAGTCGGGGCCGACTCAACAGCACATAACAACAACAACAACAGGGTAGCCCTGATCTGATTGATGTAAGGGGAGCTTCCCTGGTGTGGCCTGCAACACCTTTTATCTTACAAGAGATAAAATGAGAGAGAAGATAGCAGAGAGTGGGGAGTTATTACTAAGAAAGAGGAGCCAAGAGTGAACAACCTCCTTTGGACTCCCTGTGCTGTGATCCTCCAAGGAACAAGAGACATGGAGAGAAACTCTTCCCTGAAGCCAGCATTCTGAACTTAGACTTC
>NW_006921607.1:188495-192217 GCF_000298275.1 Orycteropus afer afer
TGATACTGCCTCGGAAACCCAAGGAGGGGTCGCTATGAGTCAGGGCTGACTCAAGGGCACATAACAACAACAACAATCCAAGCCATGGTATTTTAAATCACCCCATATGCATGTGAAAGCTGGACAATGAATAAGAAAGACCAAAGAAGAACTGATGCTTTTGAATCCCTGTATTAGTGAATACCGAAAAAGCCAAGGACTGCCAGAAAAGCGAACAAATCTGTCCTGGAAGAAGTGCAGCCAGAATGTTCCCAAAAAGTGAGAATGGCCAGACTTTGTCTCACCTACTTTGAGCATGTTGTCAGAAGGGATCAGTCCCTGGAGAAGGATATCATGCTTAGTAAAGTGGAGGGTCAGAGGAAAAGGGGAAAACCCTCAACAAGATGGATTGACACAGTGGCTACAATGATGAGCTCAAGCATAGCAAGGATTGTAAGGATGGTGCAGGACTGGACAGTGTTCCATCCTGTTGTATCTAGGGTTCCTATTAGTTGGAATTGACTCAACAACACCTAACAACAAAAAAACAAATTGAAGCCTGGCAATTCAAACCCACCAGACACTCCTTGGAAGGAAGATGGGGCAATCTACTTCGGCAGTGATAACTGCCTCGGAAACCCAAGGAGGGGTCACTATGAGTCGGGTCCCACTTGATAGCACATAACAACAACAACAACAAGAGAATAAATATCTGTTTGTTAAAGCCATCCACTTGTGGTGTTTCTCTTACAGCAGCACTAGAGAACTAAGACAACTATAGGGTTAGACGTAAAGATGTAATAATTACCTCTGGGAAGAATGATGGAGTAATGATTGACAGAGGACATAAGAAGGGCTTGTGAAGTGCTAATTCCATTTCTTGAGCTAGGTGGTGGTATACGGGTGAGTTCATGCTCTGATGATTAATTAAGCTGTACATTTATGATTTTTGCACATTCTGTATGCAAGTTATACTTCAATTCTAAAGGTTAAAATTTCAGGACAGAAAAAAGGAAAAGGGAGGGAGGGAGAAAGGGAAGGATTGAATGAGTCATCAGTACTCTCTCTCCTCCTGGCCTTGTTTTGGCTGAAAATATTGAGCTTCTCCATCCCCTCTTGCCACAGACACAGTAGATCTGATTCCTGTGTATTCTGCCTGGCAATGTCCACATGTATTGCTGCCATCTATGTTGTTGAAAAAAGGGTATTTGCAATGAATAAGTCGTTGGTCTTACAAAACTCTATCATGCAATCTCCAGCATCATTTCTATCACCAAGGCCATATTTTCCAACTACTGGTGATTCTCCTTTGTTTCCAACTTTCACATTCCAATCACCAGTAATAATCAATACATCTTGATTGCATGTTTGATCCATGTCAGACTGCAGAAGTCAGTAAAAATCTTCAATATCCTCATCTTTGGCTTTGGTGGTTGCTGCATAAATTTGAATAATAGTAGTATTAAATGGTTTTCTGTGTAGGAAAGCATTGTACTTCAGGATAGATCTTAAAACATTTTTTGTGATGATGAATGCCATGTCATTCCTATTCAATTTATCATTCCCAGCATAGTAGATCACAGGGTTGTCTAATTCAAAATGGCCAAAACCAGTCCATTTCAGCTCATTAATGCCCAGGATAGGAGCTCTGGTAGCATAGTGTCTAAGGCACTTGACTGCTAACCAGAAGGCTGGCAGTTCAAACCCACCAGCCACTCCTCAGAAGGAAGATTGGGCAATCTACTTCCATAGTGATACTGCCTCGGAAACCCAAGGAGGGGTTGCTATGATTCAGGGCCAACCCAACAGCATATAACAACAACAACAATGCCCAGGATATCAATCTTTATGTGTTCCATTTCATTTTTGACAACTTCCAATTTTCCTAAATTCATACTTCATATATTCCATGATCCAACTATTAGTGGATGTTTGCAGCTGTTTGTTCCAATTTTGAGTAGTGTCCCATCAACAAATGGAGGTCCTGAAAGCTGTACTCCATCCATGTCACTAAGGTCTACTTTGAGGAGGCAGTTCTTAACCCCAGTCATATTTTGAGTGCCTTCCGGCTGAGGGGCTCATCTTCCAGCACTATATTGAATAATGTCTCAGGGCTACTCATAATGTTTTGCAGTAATGTATCAGACAGTGTTTTACTGCTCTTCATAAATTTTTCACTATCCAATACTTTGAGAAGTGGATAGCTCCTTCCTTCTTCCAAGTCTGTCTTAGGCTAGAAGCTCTGCTGGAACCTGTACCCCCTAGGTGACCCTGCTGGTATTTGAACTACTGGTGGACAGCTTCCAGTCTCACAGCAACATGCAAGGCACCACAGAACAACAAACTGACAGACGAGTGGTAAAATTAATACTATTGTTCAAACTTACACACCAACCACTAAAGCCAAAGGTGAAGAAATTGAAGATTTTTTACCAACTTCTGTAGATTGAAATTGGCCAAATATGCAATCAAGATGTATTGATAATTACTGGTGATTGGAATAAGAAAGTTAGAAACAAAGAAAAAGCATCAATATTTGGAAAATATGTCCTTGGTGATAAAAATTACACTGATCACTGTATAACAGAATTTTGCAAGACCAATGACTTAGTCATTGCCAATAACTCTTCTTCAACAACATAAACAGCAACTATACATGTGGATCTCACCAGATGGAATGCACAGGAATCAAATCAACTACAGCTGTGGAAAAAGAATGGAGAAGCTCAATATCATCAGAAGAAGGACATGGACCAACTGTGGAACAAACCATCAATTGCTCATATGTAAATTTAAGTTGAAGCTGAAGAAAATTAAAACAAGTCCATGAGAGCTAAATATGACCTTGATTATATCCCACCTGAATTTAGAGACTATCTGAAAAATAGATGTGATGCATTGAACACCAGTGATGGAAAATCAGATGAATTGTGGGATGTCATCAAGAGCATCATACATGAAGAAAGCAAAAGGTCATTAAAAAGACAGGAAAGGAAGACAAACACAAAACGGATGTCAGAAAAGACTACAAAACTTGCTCTTGAACGGAGAGTATCTAAAGCAAATGGAAGAAATTACAAGATAAAAGAGCTGAACAGAAGATTTCAAAGAGCCATTCAAGAAGACAAAGTCAATTATTATAATGTAATGTGGAAAGAACTGGAGTTAGAAAACCAAAAGGAAAGAACACGCTTCACATTTCTCAAGCTGAAAGAACCGAAGAAAAAATGCAAGCTTCAAGTGTCAATATTGAAAGATTCTATGGGCAAAATATTGGATGATGAAGGAAACATCAAAAGAAGATGGAAGGAATACACAAAATCACTCTACCAAGAAGAATTGGTCGATGTTCAACCATTTCAGGAGATGACATATGATCAAGAATCAATGGTACTGAAGGAAGCAGTCAAAGCTGCACTGAAGGAGTTGGTGAAAAAAAAGTCTCGAGGAATTGACAGAATACCCATTGGGATGCTTCAACAAACTGATGCCACACTGGAGGCACTTACTCATCTATGCCAAAAAATTTGGAAGACAGCTACCTGGCCAACTGACTAGAAGACCTCCATATTTATACCCATTCCAAAGAAAGGTGATCCACCAGAATGTGGAAATTATTAGATAATATCATTAATATCACATGCAAGTAAAATCTTGCAGAAGATAATTCAAAAATGGTTGCAGCAATACATTGACAGGAAACTTCCAGAAATGCAAGCAGGATTCAGAAAATGATGTAGAAC
>NW_006921607.1:193556-195496 GCF_000298275.1 Orycteropus afer afer
GAATGTGACACTATTCCTCTTTGTCATTCCCAGCATAGCAGACCATATGCTTGTCTGATTCAAAATGGCCAATACCAGTCCATTAAGGTTAGGCAATATTCTTCCGCAGTGATATTGCCTTGGAAACCCAAGGAGGGGTCGCTGAGTCGGGTCCAAGTTGATGGTACATAACAACAACAACAATGCCTAGTATATCTATCTTTATGTGTCCACATATCATTTTTGACAACTTCCAGTTTTCCTAGATTCATACTCCATACATTCCACATTCCAATTATTAATGGATGTTTACAGCTATTTCTTCTCATTTTGAGTCATGCCACATCAGCGAATCAAGGTTCCAAAAGCTTTACTCCAACTACGGCACTAAGCTCAACTCTCCTTTAAGGAGGCAGCTCTTCCCCAGTGGTATTTTGAGTACCTTCCAACCTGAGGGGCTCAACTTCCAGCACTATATCAGTGTTTCCCTATTATTTATAAGGTTTTCAGTGGCCAACTCTTTTAGAAGTGGGCCTGGCCATATTCTCCTTCTTATCTGTCTTAGTCTGGAAGCTCCAATGAAAACTGTCTACATGGATGACCCTGCTGGTATATGAAATATGGTGACATAGCTTCCAGCAACACACAGCCCAGCACAGTATGACAAACTGATAAATAAGTGCTGGTGGAACACAGAGGATGAGGTAAATTGGATTTTTTGCAGATATTTAATTTTCAGGTAGGACAAGGTTATCATCATCATTTTATAAATTGGGAAATACAGGATCAGAGAAACTCTGATTAACGCACAGATAGAGGAGAGGTAGGGAGAATTGGAAGGAGCGAAAGTGATAAGGGGGAGCTCTGGTGGCGTCGCGCCTAAGGCATCTGACTGCTAAGCAGAAGGCTGGCAGTTCAAACCCACCAGCCACTGCTCAGAAGGAAGACTGGGCAACCTACTTCCATAGAGATACCACCTCAGAAACCCAAGGAGGGGTCACTATGAGTCGCATCAACTCAATGGCAGTGAGTTTGGTTTGGTTTAAAGTGATAAGGCAAATAGAACGCCAAAGTGGGGAAGGCCAGCTTCGTTTCCCAATTTTTTTCCTGAGACAGTTGGGAATTCTGCTTCCTCCATTCCTCCAGGGAATCTTTATGAAGGGAAGTCCTCTTTTCTTCACTGACTTCAGAGATTGAATCCTGACCCAGGAGAAAAGAAATGGAAAATGGCTCTGGGCCATCTTATTCGTGAGCAGGAAGGTTAAAATCCCAGTAGTTGTTGTCTCAGCCTCCCTAATTAGGATTGGAGTCACACAACCCTGCCTCGCCTCTCAAGTTCATTATAGGCCACTTCCTCTGAGTAGACTGGCCGGTTTTAATGCTGTGTCAGGATACCTCTCTCCTTAGCATTTGCCACTCATTTTGGGGGTCAGCAAATTTGTCAGGTTGGCAAAGTTTATCCCTGGAATTTTCTCACTTTTCTTTTCATAACCACAGAATAGTTTCCACAGAACATCATTTCCACTCCTTCAAGTTTCTCATCCCACATTAAGTCTTCAGATCTCAGGGGCTGAAGGAGATAGTAACATTGTCTGTCACCTCTGCTAGGAGATGTGATGAGTTTGTGAAGTTTAAAAAAAAAATTAAAGAAAAAAAAAAAAACTGGTTCTCAAAGTTAGAAGACCCAGTTTATAAGGGTAGTATTTGAGGGACTGACAAAGGAAGGTAAGAGATATCATTGGCACTAAAGAGGAATTGCTTGCTCTCCATGAGGGTTAAAACAATACTAACTGAGTCCCCACTTCCAACTCTCATTCTTCCTTTGCATTTTCAAAGCTGAATGAGTTGGAATTGTTACTATTACCAGCACAATCCCAAATGTCATTCCCAGCCCTAATCCTTTCTTAGCAAGCTGTTCTAGAAATGCCCGTTTGGGGCCAAATCTGAAAGGAATAGCCAAA
>NW_006921607.1:196332-201838 GCF_000298275.1 Orycteropus afer afer
CTATGAGTCGGGGCCGACTCTACGGCAAATAACAACAACAACAACAGGGTTCCCAGAGCAGTGGGCTGTTTCCCAAACTCCAAATGGGAACATCATTCCACTGCCCCTCGTTAGCTTTTATTACTTCCACTATGAGGGCAGACACAGTCACTAATTTCCATTTCCATTAATTTTAGGTAAATATTAGCATAAATAAATCATAACAGGCCTCAAATCCCCTGCAGCTTCTATTGACATAGAGATGAGGCTGGGTATCTCAGTATCTCCTTCCTTCACCCAAATATTCCCTAACCCCAGACTGCTCAGAAGTGACTGGGCTTGAGCATCAAGCTCTCCTGTCCTAATGGTGGAGAAGGTAGTACTGAGTCCTCATCCCTTCATGTAGTGCCCCTGCTGACCACAGTATGTATCTGAGGAAGAATGGTACAATCAGGGGGGTCAGACAGGCTTATGTTGTGGGTCAGTCAGGGTTATAGGCTAGGTTGTAGCCAAGGTATGGTCAGTTCATGGTAAAGTTAAAGATCAGGCAGTGACCAGAGATGGAGATCAGATTGAGGCTGTAGAACAAAATGTATTTGTTTCTGTGTTTCTCCAGAAGGACTGATTCCAGGAAGTGGCAGCTTTAGCCAAGTCTTCCAATGATATGCCTGAATTTTCCCCATTTCAGGTTCCACACCCAGCTCTCCATTGCTAGTCTAGCATAGAGAGGTACTGGGAAACAGTGCCTTTGGATTTAGCTTTTCTTTGAAGATTTCACTGAGCATAGCCTTCTTGAAAGGTAACATCTGGTCTTAATAACATCTGGTCTCCCAGACGTCAAATCCAGAGAAAATATTAATCCATGGCAATGGAAAACTCTTCCCCTAACTCTTTCTGCTATTTGAATATGAGTCCCAGAATGGCAGGACTTTGCTTTATTGAATATTATATCCCCAGTGGCCAGGACAGTTCCTGGCATAGAGCTTAGTTAACATTTGTTGAACGAATGAATAAAGGTTTCCCAGGTTGGTGGGTAGAAGAGGACTAGGGGTTGACCAGCTAGCAGAATGGCTATCATAAATGCCTTCTTCATCAGCATTCTCTCCCATTTAGCATCTAATTCTGACCATGACAATCACCATGCACCATCCTCACAAGAGAAGGGGTAGATGCAGCCTAGGAACTAACTTCTAAGTTGTGAGATGAACCTTTCTTGCTTCTTTGCTACCATTCTAAAGGAATTTCATAAGGGAGAGAAGATAAACACAGGTGATTCTGGAAGGCATGTCACCAGACCATAAAGAACCTAAGGGCCAACAGAAGTCTCTAATTCTCATTGGTCTAGCAATTTGCCCACCAGACTCCTGGAACCCACAATGCCTCAGAGGCCAGAATCCAACTAGAGAGGGAGGCCCAGAGGAATGGATTTAGGATATTGATGTTGGTACAGCCAGAGCATCTCCACTAATATATGCTTTTGTATATTGGGCTTCTGTGGAAGATTTCATTTGAACAATGAATTCCTTTGCTTTAAAAAAGAGGAAAAAAAAAATTGAAACTCTTTGATACAGTCCAATCCTCTTTACCCCATTTTATAAAGGAGATAACTGGGGTCCAGGAATTTGCCAAAATTCACACAGTGAGGATCCCAAGGTAAGGTGCTCTTTCCCTAACTGCTGATGACTTCCTTGATGCCCCAGGAAAGGCTCTGTCTTTGGAAGTCACAGTGTGCCATCCAGGGGCTTGGCTCTAACGGAGAAAATTCAGTAGTTGGCTGATGGGATGGAGCAAGAAGTTTGCATCGTATTACAAGTGAGGCCACCACAGATCCCACCCATTCTGCTTCTACTATCTATGACAAGTATTTTAACTAAAGGAATACACCCAGTAGTATTCTTCAGCTGAAAGTATTGATGGGTCACACACACAGCAATTTCAGAAAGCCCACCAATATTTCTATAGGGAAAGATGGCCCCATTCCACAGGCCAAGTCGAGATAAAGAATAATAAAGAATGGAAGATATTTCTTGATTTAAAGAGCATTTAAACTCTCCTTGAAATCCATTTCCTCCAGAAATCCCTTAAGGATGATTAAAGGGGGAGAGACTCCATGTTGAAATGCAGTGGGAATGTGCCTGAGGGCCTGAGTTCCTAGACCCTGAGATTCAGTTAAGAAAAGTTCTAGACATTTGGGGAGAGGTTGTCCCTCTGGACAGGGCTTTATTCATGTATGAAATTCTTGAACACAAATTTCATATGAGAATCATTTCCAGTACAAAAGATTTCTGATTCACATTCATTAATTTGTAACCCAAATAAATCTCAGGGTCCCACGTTGCCCAGTCACAAAGCAGCATCCCTTTTAAAGAAACACCACCTCATCACACCTCCTGGGATCACCTCCTAAGCAAATTACTTTGGGGATCAACGACTTCCCCCCTTCAAAAACAGAAAATGAAAAGAAATAGAAAAAAGTTCAGCCCCATAGGACCATGCGTGTCATGAACAATAAAGCATGTGAGTCAGCAAAGAAACACTGTTAAATAAGTGAAATGATCGGATGCATATATTTAGGAAGATTCATATGGCAAGCAACTGGGAGGAGGCAATACTGGAGTCAGATAGAGGCGATGAAGAGAAGAGGATGGATTCACAAAGTCAAGTAGACAAAAATAATCAACACAACTTGAAAAATGGCTAGATTTTGGATGGGAAGTAAAGCAGAGGGTGGCCTTAGATTTTTCCTTTCAGCAATAGTTTGGATGGTGGCTCCATTTTTTAAAAAAACAGAGCAAGTTAAGTAAGTGTCAGAGACTGCAAGTTTAATTCAGAATATGTTTACTTTCAGGTGCCCATAAGATGTGGGTGTATGTGGTGTGCTTGGGGTGGGTCACACTTTAATCCAGCCCCTCCACTGCTGAGACCACCCATCAGAAAGAGAATTTTTGCCCTTGCCAGTACTCCCAAATCCTCCTCTGATCTGACCATCTGAGAAACCTGTACAGGAAACCCCCAATCTCATAACTCCTGCCCTCGCACTAACCTCCATATTCTTTCCTCTAGAGCTTTAGAGCCTCAGGAATCCTCCTGCAGATCTCCGAATCCCCAAGACCTGAGATATGGTGAGACTGTCCCACCTTCTTCCAGGCATCCTATCCCACAACTCTTCTTGCCCTGCTGACAAGGACACCTCCAGCCAACCTTCTGCTGGTCCTCTAGACCGGAATCTGGTTCAAACCTCTATGTAACACCTGTCTAGTACTCTACCACCCCAGCCTTAGCCTTGGACTTAACAATATGTCCTTCTTCCAGTCTTCCTTGAAAACTGGCCAAGCGCAGAATTGGATGGACCTAACAGGCATACTTCAAGCCATACTATGAGATGACAGCCAATCATTGGCACAGAGCCTGACAGCCAGCAGGCTCATATGAGGAGCTCCTGGCCTCCCCTTTCAACGTTCTCTGTCCCCCACCTTCCAGGAGGAAGCCCAAACCCAAGGTTTTCCTTTGGGACAGTTGCCAGGTAACCCTTAAGATCCACTTTTCTTTCATTTCATCATGGTAAGTTCCCAAAGACTCAAGTAAAAGATTTAATGGAGCAGTGGAGGGCCTTGGAAAAGCTATTTCTAAGCTATTAACAGGTTTGGCTTCCTTGGGAGGAAGGGGGTATCCATCTTTCAACATTTCTCTCATTTTCTACTTTTTCTTCACAGCACCTTCTTCTCTAGGACTCTCAGACATCTTGCCCCAGTCAGTGGATTCTTCCCCACGCCCACCCCCAGACATTGCCCCAAACAGGCTCTGATCTGCCTGGCGTGGCTCAAGCCTGCCTCATCCCGTACCTACAGGGTAGCAGGATCCTCCATGCAGGTCCTCCTCCCCTCACTTCAGACCCATGTGTCCTGCATGAGCCTGCCACATGATGACAGTTCCTGTTGGTTAAATGAGTCATCTCTTTTCATCTGTACCTAGTTCGACTAGTCAGCAAGAATCTCCTCACACCCTCCCGTCAGCGCCCCTGGTTCCTATCAGCTCCCCATTCCTCTCCCCTCTCTCATCCCTGTTCAAGTCCTGCACTGCTGAGCCCAGCTCATCTAATTATCCCAGACTCTGCTCTGGGGGCATAATGCATATTGGTTGGTCTAACCATCACAGCAACCACAGAGATAGGTGCTACTACCATTACCTTCTTTTCGCAGATGAGGAACTGCAAATGGCGATCACAATAAAATGAGAGGCACAATGAGATCAGATAGCTAATATGGGGCTAAGCCTGGATTTAGACCCAACTGACTGTCTTTACCCTCTTAACCATCCCACCAAGTGGCCTTTCCCACTCACCAGTCCCTAAACCTCCCTCCCCCAAGAAGGCCACTTGTCTTGGTGCAGTAGTAGGAAATGCTATTTCAATATTTGATGTGGAGTGGAGTAGCAGTGCAGAAGTTGGCAGACGTAGACATGTGTCATGGAGAGAGTTCTAGGGTTGTAACCATATAGTCTCTCACTGGTGTGCCAGTGATACATAGCTTCAGCCCAGCACAGCCGTCTGATCCCTTCTCTCCGCGCCACTGCACTAGGCAGAGATATTTCGGACCCTCCCCTGCCCAGTAGCCTAAGGGGAAGTGGTGCAGCAGATCCACCCAGGCAGTCCCGGGAAGCGGACCGCCACGGCGCACACACTGTGCAGTCTGCAGTCCGCAGATTCCGGGCGCTTACTGCTCTCTGGCGGCCGGAGCAGGGAGCCCGGGAGCCAGGAGTTGCGCCTTGGCTTCACGCACCCAAGGGCACCAGCGAGTGACCGGGAGGTTGGAGAGAGGGCGGGAGGAACAGGGACGCAGCAGAGGGAAGAGGGGAGGGGTCACGGGCAGGCGCGGGAGGGAGAGCTGTGTGGATGCGAGGGGAGAGGGCGGGCGTGGGCACCCGCGGCGAGGCGTGAGCGACTACTGCGGGACTCGAGCGCGCGCCACCGCCGCGGCCCCTGCGTACTCCAGCACGCCTGCTCTCCGCTGTGCAGAGACCCTTCTCCTTGGAGTGCTGCGCCCCCTTCCTCGGCGCCGGCCGCCCCCTCCTCCCTCCAGGCGCTGCCCCTCCTCCGTCCCGCCCCCCGCGCGGAGTTGGGAGAGCCGCAGTGGCCGCCGCCTGCGCCGCCCGGCCCGGAGCCGCCGTTCTGCCCGCTCGCCTGGGCGCGCTCCGACGCGCATCGCCGGCCCGGCTTCTCTGTCCGATTGCGCGGCCGGCCTTGGAGAGCCCGGTCGCCGTCCTGGCCGGCCCCGCTCCGCTCGGGGCAGCTGCGCCCCACGTCCCAGGAACTTGGTCAGGACTCCAACGGAACAGGCGCGCAGGGCTAGAGACGAATTTACGCGGCTATGCCCAGTGCCCCCCTCCTTGCCAGCCGCGCGTCCTGCCCCCGGGCCTGGCCCCCGACGGCCGAGCGTTGAGATGACTTTCCGCGACCTCCTGAGCGTCAGTTTCGAGGGACCCCGCCCGGACAGCGGCTCCGGGGGCGCCGGCTCGGGCGCCGGCTCGG
>NW_006921607.1:202092-252837 GCF_000298275.1 Orycteropus afer afer
GAACTGCACCGCGGCCGTCGGGGGTCTGGTGGTGAGCGCGCAGGGCTTGGGCGTGGGCGTCTTCCTGGCCGCCTTCATCCTCACCGCAGTGGCAGGCAACCTGCTTGTCATCCTGTCAGTGGCCTGCAACCGCCACCTGCAGACGGTCACCAACTACTTTATTGTCAACCTGGCCGTGGCCGACCTGCTGCTGAGTGCCACGGTGCTGCCCTTCTCTGCCACCATGGAGGTCCTGGGCTTCTGGGCCTTTGGGCGGGCCTTCTGCGACGTGTGGGCCGCGGTGGACGTGCTGTGCTGCACCGCCTCCATCCTCAGCCTCTGCACCATCTCCGTGGACCGGTACGTGGGTGTACGCCACTCGCTCAAGTACCCCGCCATCATGACGGAACGCAAGGCGGCCGCCATCCTTGCACTGCTCTGGGTAGTAGCCCTTGTGGTATCCGTTGGGCCGCTGCTGGGCTGGAAGGAGCCAGTGCCTCCCGACGAGCGCTTCTGCGGCATCACCGAGGAGGCAGGTTACGCCGTCTTCTCCTCCGTGTGCTCCTTCTACCTGCCCATGGCGGTCATCGTAGTTATGTACTGCCGCGTGTACCTAGTCGCGCGCAGCACCACGCGCAGCCTCGAGGCAGGCGTCAAGCGCGAGCGGGGCAAAGCCTCGGAGGTGGTGCTACGCATCCACTGTCGAGGTGCGGGCACAGGCACCGACGGGGCGCACGAGGCGCGCACCGCCAAGGGCCACAACTTCCGCAGTTCGCTCTCTGTGCGCCTGCTCAAATTCTCCCGCGAGAAGAAGGCGGCCAAGACCCTGGCCATCGTCGTGGGCGTCTTCGTGCTCTGCTGGTTCCCCTTTTTCTTCGTCCTGCCGCTTGGTGAGTGAGCCCCTACCCACTAGCCCCTTCCCGACTTCCTTGAGCCTATCTTCCTCACCCTCCTTCAACTTGGGTGAGCCTTGACTCTCCATGGAAGGTTGATTTAGTAACTTCGCTATTCTCTTAAGAAGCAGGGCTCTTCATGCTTGTGAGTTTCATTTCGCAGGCTTCTAACTTTCCCGGCCTGCTCTGTTTCGTTGCTATTACAAGCCTTGGGCCTGTTTTAACCTACTGACCCCTCTAAATATCAAAGGTCCTTGGAAAGCTGTGGGTTCTGCCCACAGTGTGTGGTCAGTTTGTACGTGCCCCCCTATATACATTCATACCCCCTGCCCTGTCCAGGGCAGACCCAGAAGTGAGGGCACAGAGTGGACGGGCCTACCGTGTATGTATGTATTCACCAAGCCCTTGCCAACCAGCATGTACAGCCGCAGACACCAGAAGCCACCTGCTTTCCCCCAGCGTACATTCTGTTTGGAAGCTGGCCTCATTCCTCTACCCTTCCCACTGGTTTTTGTGAATACCCTTAGATTTCATTTCTGAAATCTCTCTTTGGAGATGGGGGCCGCTGGGGATTAAAAGGAAAAGAGTGGGGCAATTTATCAAATCAAAAGCTAATGTAGTTAATCACCATTTCTTACATTGCCTGAGTCCTTTAGTTCTTAGGGGGAACGTTCCTATTTCTTCCACAAGCTGCCTTGTAGTCCTGGAGCCAGGTAGCTTTTCTCAGGGGCTTCTGCCTACCCTTTGAAGCCCCTCTTGGGAGATGTAAGGCTGGGCCAGTACAGTGAGAAGGGAAAACGGCATCTGTGCGACACGTTGGCATCCCCAGAGTTCCCTGAATCAGTTGGCCATGGCTGCAACCTCAGCCAGCCCAAGCTAGGACCTCCCTTGCTGACCCACAGGCCTAACGTCTTCCCTGCACAGCTGCAGCTGCGTCAGGAAGGAGACAATGGCCTTTCTCCTGCTCCCCTGCAGGCCCTCTCCACACAGCAGCCAGAGTGACCTTTATACATTATAAATGAGATGGTGTCACTCCCTTACAGAAACCCCTCAGTGCCTTTCCACCACCATGGGAACAAAACCCAAACTGTCTACCATGGCCTCTGAGATGGTGACGTTCAAATGTATTGTTCAAACCAAAATAAGTTGCTAGGAATCTTTGTGCCGGGACCACAGGCATGAACCAGGACTGTGAGGGCAAACTCGGACAAGTGGTTGGAAGGCCCTAGGTGGTGGCTGCCTCCTCCCTGCCCTCATAGCTTGGCTGTGCTCCTCCTTACTCACTGCAAACTCCATACCCACTGACCCTCCTCGAGTTCCTGACCTGTGCCCAGCTCATGCCTGTCTCTGGGCCTTAGCACTTGCTGTTCCCTCTATCTGGACTGCCATCCCATCTAGCTGTTCTCCTGACTAAGTCCCCATCTTGTAGGTCTTGGCTTAAATGTTCCTTCTTCAGAGAGGCCTTCCCAGAGCCCTCGGTCTTGACTATGTCTTTCTCCGTATTCTCCCTGAGGCACAATGCACTCTTCCTTCACTGGATCAGTAGTCGTAATGACATCTGTGTGTGTTGACTGGTTTTATGTCTGACTTCCCCGACTGGTCCTCAAGATCTGTGAAGGCAGGGCTGTGTCCGCTGTGTCACCATGGAATCACTGAATCCCCAGTGCCCAGCACAGTGCCTACTAAGCAGTAGGGACCACAGCTTAGGGTCAAAGCTAGCCAGACAGCCTAGGTTCAAATCCCAGCTCTGCCTTTTACTAGCTGAGTGACTTCGAACAAGTCACTTAACCTCTCTGTGCCTGTTTCCTTGTCGGTGAAATAGGAATGGTGGTAATGATAGTGATACCTGTCTATAGGGCTGTTGTGAGAATTCAGTGAGTTGTTATTGTTAGCTGCCATCCAGTTGGCCCCCAGCTCATGGCAACCCCATATACAACAAAAGAAAACATTGCCCGGTCCTGTGCCTGCACCTTCCTGTGGTCGGTTGTGGACTGCGCTGTTGTGATCCGTAGGGTTTTCATTAGCTGATTTTAGGAAGTAGATCACCAGGCCTTTCTTCCTATTCCATCTTAGTCTGGAAGCTCTGCTGAACTTATAGCACATACAAGCCTCCCCTGACAGAGAGGTGGATGGTAACTGAACCTCAAGTGCATTGGTTGGGAATCGAACCCAAGCCTCCCCCATGGAAGGTGAACGTACTACCACCATGCTACCAATGCCCCCATTTAATGAGTTGCTGTGTGTGAGTGTAACTGGTGCACATAGTGAGTGCAGCATGAGTTATTTTCATTGTTGATACTCACTACAGAGTAAGGAATGAATACATCACCAATTTGGAAATCATCCACTGACGTAATGGGGTGAGGTGGAGCAAGGGTAGACTCTAGGCAACATACTTGAGGGGACAAACAGGCATGAAAGAGAAAGTTGGCTTTCCCTCTCTTTAGAAACCACCCCAACCAGAATTTAGAACACCCTCAGCTCAGCTTCCTTCCCCTGCCCCCAGTCCCTGCTCTGGCCCTGCCCAGCTATTCCTAGGTCCAGGCTCCCTCCTGCTCCCCCTGCCCCTTGGCTCATGTTGGTCCCCTGTAGGGAGTGATTCACCAGTATAGAGAATGCCACCTTCCTTTTATTCCTCTTCTCTTTAACATTCTAGTTGCAGAAACTGCACATATAAACCAAACCAAACCAAACCCATTGCCATCAAGTCAGTTCCAACTCATAGTGGTCCTGTAGACAGAGTAGAACTGCCTCATAGTGTATCCAAGGGTGTAAATCTTTACAGAGATGCCTTTCTCCTATGGAGTGGCTCATGGCTTTGAATTGCTGGGCTTTCGGTCAGCAGTCAAGCACTTAACCACTGTGCCACCAGGGCTTTTTAATGCACAGATAAACCTGGGGGAAAAAAAAAAAAAAACAGACCCACTGCCAATGAGTCAATTCCGACTCATAGTGACCCCCATTGGGTTTCCGGTGGTAAATCTTTGTGAAGCAGATTGCCCCATCTTCCTTCCACAGAGCTACTGGTGGGCTTAAACCACCAACCTTCTGATTACTTAAAAAAAAACCCAACTCATTGCTCTTGAGTCAGATCCAACTCATAGCAACCCCTCCTTGGGCTTCTGAGGTAGTATCATTGTGGAAGTAGATTGCTCAGCCTTCCTTCCGAGGAGTGGCTGGTGGGTTTGAACAGCCAGCCTTCTGGTTATAGCAGTCAAATAAATGCCTTAGGCACTGCACCACCAGAGCTTAGATAAGACGCTGATTTACCAAGCACCCATGTCCCTGGAATCACACGCAGTGAACAGACGTTCATATTTTGCCACATTGCCTCAGATCTCTTTCTCTGTCTTCTTTCAAAGAGGTAGAGCACAGCCATAGCTAAATTCCCTCTTCTGTCGCTTCCATTAGCTCTCTGGTGGCATAGTGAGTTGTTAAAGCATTCAGCTGCTAACCAAAAGGTCGGTGGTTTGAACTCATTAGCTACTCCATGGGAGAAAGATGAGGCAGTCTGCTTCTGTAAAGATCGATAGCCTTGGAAACCCATTGGGCAGTTCTATTCTGTCCTAAAGGGTCACTATGAGTCAGAATGGAGTCAGTGGCAGTGAGTGGGTTCCTTCCTCTTCTCTCCCTCCTTCCCCAGAGGTGCCTCTGGTGTATACCACGTGTTTCCACTGTTGTTACCAGAAATGTCTGTCTGTAACAATGTATAGTATTGTTCCTTCCATCTTTAGAATTTATACAAAGGGCACCACACTTTGTATTTCATCTTCAATTTGCCTTTCCCCACCCCCAACATTATGCAGTTGAGATTGATTCATGCTGGTTCACTTTAGCAGCAGTATAGAAGCTCTGGTAGCATAGTGGCTAAAGCACTTGACTGCTAACCAGAAGGCTGGCGGTTCAAACCCAGCAGCCACTCCTCGGAAGGAAGGTTGGGCAATCCTACTTTCATAGTGATACTGCCTCGGAAACCCAAGGAGGGGTCGCTATGAGTTGGGGCCGACTCGACGGCACATAACAACAACAACAACATAGTATTCCAATTAAGAGTTACTCCACGTATGAGGATCCAACCGCTGCCTGAGTGTAGGTTTTTCAGTTTTCCTATTACAGTTGGCACTTGCATGACGCTCCTGTTTTTTGAGGCCAGATCATATGTCCCTCTCTTCCGGGAAGTCATCCCTGAATCCCTTGGCCCTTTGCCCCTTGCTAACGCACACTGCTTTCTCAGTTCCACCATCTCTGAAGATCCTGACACCCAGCATGGGGACTCCGAGGGTGGTGTCCTTGTTTCCTCCCTCCTGCTGGTCTGTGATGTGCCACATCTCCCAGGGCACCTCACGGATCCTGGAGCGGAACCCAGGGGTGCTGATGGAGCTGAATTGAGTGGAATCTGACAATAATGAGAAAGCTGGACAGAGGCCAAGTAAGGGAACAGAATATCCCGATCTGCCGATCTGCTGTGTTGTGGCTTGGAGAGCAGGAGCAGCGGGGAGAATGGGAGGGGAGGGCCTGCTGTAGGGGCAGGTTGGCCTGCAGACTGTCAGGAGGGAGAGGAGCCAAGGGTTCCTGACACCTCCAGCACTGCGCCAGCCCTGGGAGGAAGGAGGTACCCTTGAAGGAACAGGGAGCATTCTGAGCAGCAAATTTGGGGGGCATGTGGAATCCAAGGCATTGGTAGGTATTGGTGTGGAGATGCCAGATACGTGGTGGGGATGTTGGGAACTTGGGTGAGGGGCCAAGTCAGGAGCATGGGGTGGGGTCTCCCTGAAAGAGGTAAGGAAGAAGAGAATAGAGGGGCTAATGATAGAGCCCTGGGGGGGGGGCACTCACTTTGAAGGAACTAGGAGGAAACAGCCAGGAGCCAGACAGCTATCTACTCAGGTGGCACCTCCCTTCTCTCGGGCTCTGGTCACTCCTAAGAGCTTAAGAGACAGAGAGGGACTGCATGCCAGCAAGGGCCAAATCCATGGGAGTAAAGGCAACCAGTTGGGCCACAACCCAGGGTTGTCTGAGCCAACTCCTCATGGTGATCCTCACCCACGCCACCACACACACAGCCAAACGGAAGGCAGCATCACCAAGTGCAGCAGTGACACAGTTAGTGGTGGCTCCAGCTGCCCAGAGAGCATGGAGAGCCCTGGAAAGGGCCCAGAGTCCCTGAACGCCACTGCCATATACACACCGGAAATGTGTGTCAGGCTGGGGGTGGGCGGAGGGAGCACCACGCATGGGGTGTCCTGATACTTGGGGATCTCTGAGGACTCAAGTCAGTGGTTGGGAGAGCTAGGGAGACAGACACTGAGCCCCTAAAATCCTGATGAGCCAGGAGTAGGGCTGGGGATCATCCCCTAAACCCCAGGCCCCCCTCATCTCCTGTGAGAGACAACTGCTGGGCAAGTATTCCCCCCAGGGCAGGCGAGAGCCTGCTCCATGTGAACCTTAGACATTGCATGACCAACCCCATAATTCCGGACAGCAAGCAGCCGGCCTGTGGCACCTGGAGAGCTGATGCCAGAGCTGCATGTGGACACAGGAAGCATCCCTCATCCCTATGAGAGGGAGTCCACTCTCCCCACATTGCATCCGGTGCCCAACGGAGCCATCTGTCCTTGTGGAGAACACCCTCATGGGCAGGTTTGCTCTCACAGCCCTGGGTTTTGCCTGTTGACCCAGCATGATTACTAGCAGTGTACCCCTTACACCTTCAAGGAGTCCCTGGTTAGTGCAAACAGTTAACACATTAGTCTGCTAGCCTAAAGGCTGGTGGTTTGAGTCCACCCAGAGGATCCTTGGAAGAAGCCTGGTGATCTACTTCTGAAAAACCAGACATTGGAACCCTATAGAGCACAGTTCTGCTCTGACACACATGGGGTCACCATGAGTCGAAATCAATCCCAGAGCAACTGGTTTGATTTGCTTTGGTTCACCTTCAGGAGTGTTCCAGTTCCAGTCAAGTATATATGGTCACCTAGCCTTTGGGAGCCTGTCGAGAGGGCTTTTGGCAACCCTTCCCATGACAGATATGTACCCCCAGTACAGCACTAGGTGTGATGGGAAATCATGAGAAATTGTGTACGTAGTACCTCCTTATAGGATCCTTTAGGCTGAATGGCCCAAAGAACCCAACCTTGCAGAGTGTGTATGGGGAGGCGTGCAGTTAAAGCTTGCTACTTGCAGGCTTTCATGAGGGACTCCTGAGAAGTGGGCTTGGCTCAAGGTGGACTGCAGCATTGAGTGGGGTGGGCCAGCTGTAAATGCCTCACCAACCTCTGATCCAGCCTCTGAATGTGGTCATAAAAGCAACATCAGAAGCTCAAAGCCAAGAGTACCTCCCAAATACACCTCCAAGTGTAGGAGCTGTCTAGAGGCTCTGAGATTAAAAGTCTCAGGACAGTCCAGCCAACATTCCAGTTCCATCTCCAATCATCTGTGAGCCATGCCTGGATCTCTCTCTCTTGATGTCATTCTGTCCCTATAATATTACATGCCCCCTTGGCCATACCCAGATTTAGTTAGGGGCTCCCCAAACACATATTTTTGTCACAGTGCAGTCATTGTCAATATTCTTACACACTGCAGGAAGTGGAAGGCAAAGGAAGTAATACATGTAGTATTTGTTGGGCACCTTGTGGTTTGGGAGACCTGCAATGTGGAGTGTGTAAGAAGAGGGTCAAGAGATGAGGCAAGATGCTATCATCAGGAGGGAGGATAAATTCCATGTGGTGTGTTTGTTGACTGGAATACTATATGGCAAGGAAAATGACTAATTACTGACACAGACAATATGGATGAATTTCACAGACATGTTGGGCAAAAGAATTCAGATCCAGAATGAAAAGGGTGCATATGATGCTATGTATATGAAGTTCAAAATCAGGCAAAACTAATCAATGGTGATAAAAATCAGAGTAGAGTAGTGGTGTGTGTGTGTGTGTGTGTAATAGAAAACAGTGAAAGGAAACCTTCTGAAGTGCTGGAAACGTTCTATATCTTGGTCTGGGTGGTGATTTATAAACTTTACTGTCTGTACGTCATGCCTTACTTAGAGTTAGAGAGAAGGTGGAAGGAGGCAGAAGAGAGGCTGTGAGCCATGCTGAGGAGTTACTGTCCAGATTGGAACACACCTTTTGGTGGCCCCGTGTGAAGGATAGGTTTGAGATGTGCATCTGACAGTTGGCCAAGTGATGGCCACATCTCCATGGGCTCCCTGAGGCCGTGCAGTGCTCTGGAGGTAGAGAACAGGAAGGGGTGCTTGTGGCAAATCCTTAATAATGGTATCACTGTCCACTGTTCCTTGAAAAAGGGGCTGGCCTTACATATCCTATCTCTGCATTTGTGGCATCTGGCACAGTGCCTAGCACATAGTAGGTACTCAGTAAATGTGTCCAGAGGGAGAAAATGGCTTAACCCTTGGCTTCTCCATATCCTGCCATGGCAAACACAGCACAGCCCTCTTCTGAAGCCAACTATGCGTGGTAGTAGTGAGATAGGGGTGGCCCTCCATTTATGTGACCAAATTTTTTCAACTTTAAACATAACCACTAACATTTATTGAATGGTCACTATGAATAAGCAATGAGCTAGGTTTGTTGTTTAGGTTTTGGTTTGTTTGTGGGATTTTTTTATTTCATTTTTTTTTTATCATAGAAAGTTTCAAACACAGACATAAGTAGACAGAATGGTAAATAAATCTCCATGTACCTGTGACACAGCTTCAACAATTATTAATCCAAGGCTAAACTTGATTCAACTCAACCCCACACACTTTCTCACCACTGAGCGTGATTTTGGAGCAATTCCTATTTTATCTACAAATACTTCAATATATATTTCTAGAAGATAACTCTTTTTAAGCATAACTACTACAATCCATTATAACACATAAAAATAATTGTTTGATATCATCAAGTATCTGTTGCCAGTCACCTCATAAATTTTTTATTTGTTTGAATCCAAAAGGGGTGTACACATTGCACTTGGTAGATTCACCCCTCAGTTTAATTGATGTTTCCCTCCGCTGCTTTTTTTCTTTCAGTTTATTTGATGAAGGAACCAGATTATTTGTCCCAAAGAGTATCCCACAGCCTGGGGTTTGCATCCTCGTAGTGCCATTAACATGTTCTATTCCCTTTACTTCCACATAAACTGGCTTGATCTGATTCAGGTTTATTGTTTTTTGTTTTGTTTTGTTTTGTTCTCTTTTGTGATGTTAAGATGGATCAGGGGTTCAGCTTTTGGCAGCCTGACATTATAATGTGCCCCTGGTAAAGTGTCCCATCAGCCTTTCACTTACTGGTTTTAGTAGACCATGGCCTGGACCCATTATTTCATTCAGACTTAAGGTGGTGATATTCTACTTCAGGGAGCTCTGGTGGCATAGTGCCTAAGGCATTTGACTGCTAACCAGAAGGCTGGCGGTTCAAACCCACCAGCCACTCCTCAGAAGGCAGATTGGACAATCTACTTCCATAGAGATACCACCTCAGAAACCCAAGGAGGGGTCGTTATGAGTCGAATCAACTCAATGACAGTGAGTTTGGGTTTTCTTTTTTTTTTAATTCTACTTCTACCATTCTTTCTGTGTTTATTCACTGGAATTCATAAAGAATTTGCTGTGAGCTGTTTGCTTAATTGAAATAGAGCCTGTTCAGCAAAGGCAGGATAGATGCTTGGTTGTTCCACTGATTTATCAGAATAAGCTGCAACTCCCACACATTCTTTCCAAAGATGACTAGTGAGGTGTTTTCAGTACTTTGATAATGTCGTGATTTTTAGACATCCTTGTTTTTGGAGCTCAGCGGGCCCATCTTTGACCAGTGAGTGCCCTGTAAGTTGGCCTCTGAGACCAGGCACAGCCTGGTTGAGTTGAGTGCATCATTGCTTCCTGGTCTGATGAGATGTTCCAGGCTCAGCTTGTACATTTCCTGTCCCTGACTTGGAATCAACCATTTCTCCAACAAGCACTGATCTCTTGTAGTGAACAGTGGCAACTTAGAGACCACAAACTGTGCTCTCAGCTGCTCATTGATAACTGAGTTGGTCACTAATTCAGTGAACTGAGCTAGGAAATACAGTTATATGCTGATGAGGGTGGGCTTCTGTCCTTGGTGTCCAGCCTTTCTCCCCTGAGGGTCTTGTTCTATGCTCAACTGCTGCTGGCGTGTTTGTCCCAACATCTGATGGCCTCTTGATTATTTCACTTTGTGCATTAAAGGCCTGGCTATTGGAGTCACAAGCGTTTTCCACTATCTCATCCATACTCTGGTCACCCAGTGTGATTCCATTGTCCTGCTGGTGACCCGTGCTGACACCCTGGCCTTGAGACTGCAGTGACTCCACCTTCCTTCTCCTCCCAGCACCAAACTTGGCCCATGTACCCACCTCAAATTGTTGTTAGTTGTGGTAGAATTGGCTCCTGACTTATGGCGACACCATATACAACAGAACAAAACTGCTACCTGTCCCATTGCCATGATCGGTTATAGATTGGACCATTGTGACCCTTAGGGTTTTTTTTTTGACATTTATTTTGTTGTTGTAGTTGATACTGTACACAGCAAAACGTGCACCAATTCAACAGTTTCCACATGTGCAATTCAGGGGCATTGATTGCATTCTTCAAGTTGTGCAACCATTCTCACCCTCCTTTTCTGAATTGTTCCCCCTCCTCCATTAACATAAACTCTCTGCCCCCTAAGATTCCTATCTAATCTCTTGAGTTGTTGTTTTCACTTTGATCCCATGTAGGTAGTTCTGAAAAGAGTATAATGCTCAAGGCAGACATTTTTTACTAGTTAGGCTAATCTTTTGTTTGGTTTTAAGATTACAGGGTATATTTTAGGTTTAGGTTTAAAGATTATCCCAGAACAATAGATTATCTCAGGGTTTCAGTAGTTCATCCAGTCTGCTTGGCTTTCTGTGAAAGTTTGGAGTCCATGAGAATTTAAAATGTGTTCTGCATTTTCCCCCTTTTGATTAGGATTCTTCTATAGAATCTTTTATCAAAATATTCAATAATGGTTGCCAGGCACCATCCAGTTCATCTGGTCTCTTGGCAAAGGAGGCAGTTGTTCATGGAGACAATTAGCCACACATTCTATATCTTCCTCCTGTTGCTGATTCTCCTTCTATCTCTGTTGCTCCAGGTGAATAGAGACCAATCATTGTGCCTCGGACGTAGGTTTTTCATTGGCTTATTTTTGGAAGTAGATCAAGAGCTTTCTTCCTTCTTCTTGTTAGGTGCCATCGAGTCAGTTCCAATTGGGAGTGACCCTATGTACATATAACAGAACAAAACACAGCCCGTTCGTGCACCATCGTCACGAACATTGCTATGCTTGAGCCCATCATTGTAGCCGCTGTATTCATCTCATTAAGGGTCTTCCCCTTTTTCATTGACCTTCTACTTTACCTAGCATGATACACTTCTCCACAGAATGGACCCTTCTGATAACTTGACCATAGTGCAAGAGATGAAGTATGGCCATTCTCTCTTCTATGGAGAAGATTTCTGGAGCGTTCTGACTGCACGTCTTCTAAGACAGATTTGTTCATTTTCATGGTATTCTCAATATTCTTCACCAACACCACAATTTAAATGCATCAATTCTTTTTTACTCTTCCTTTTTCGATGTCCCACTTTCACATGCATATGAGGCTATTGAAAATGGCTTGGGTCAAGCACACCTTAGTCTTCATAGCAATACCTTTGCTCTTGAACACTTTAAAGAGATATTTTGCAGCAGATTTGCCAGTGCAATAATACAGCATAAGTTTTTTTTTCCCACATCATATGATTTCTTGACTGCTGCTTCTATAGGCATTGATTGTGGATCCAAGTAAAATGAAATCCATGACAACTTCAGGCTTTTCTCCATTTATCGTGATGTCACCTATTGGTCCAATTGTGAGGATTTTTGTTATTTTTATATTGCGGTGTGATTCATACCAGAAACTGTAGTCTTTGATCTTCATCAGTAAGTGCTTCATGTCTTCCTCACTTTAGCACAAAAGGTTGTGTCATCTGCATATCACTGGTTGTGAATGAGTCTTCCTCCAATCCTGATGCCTCATTCTTCTTCATATAGTGTAGCTTCTCTGATTATTTGCTTAGCATACAGATTGAATAAGTATGTCAAAGGACAGAACCCTGACACACACCTTTCCTGATTTTAAACTATGCAGTGTCCCCTTATTCTGTTCAAACAACTTTCTTCCTAGTCTGTCTCAGTCTGGAAGCTCTGCTGAAACCTATCCACCATGGGTGGCCATGCTGGTATTTGAAATACCAGTGGCATGGCTTCCAGAGTCACAAGGTGCAAACCATGAGAGTATGACAAACTGACAGATGGATGATGTCAATACTGATAGATGGATGATGTCAATATTATTAGAAGCCCCGTTTTACAGATGAGAAAACTGAGGCAGAGAGAAGTTGTATAACCTGCCTAAAATCCTCCAGCTTATAAGTGACTCCAGCATCCTTGTTATTTCTTGCCTAGGTTGGGCCAGAGGTCAAGCTGGGGCTAGGGTTAAGGGTCAGTCATCAGCCATATTTTTAATGTCTCACTGAACCCCTCAGACTCTGCACACATCTCCCAGGCTCAGTTCTGTGCGTCTCCAACCTTGAATCAAGGCCATGAGGGAGTCTTAAGC
Source organism: Orycteropus afer afer (assembly GCF_000298275.1). Taxonomy (NCBI): domain Eukaryota; kingdom Metazoa; phylum Chordata; class Mammalia; order Tubulidentata; family Orycteropodidae; genus Orycteropus; species Orycteropus afer. The sequence continues at coordinate 214,626 of NW_006921607.1, forward strand.
ACTGCCATCGGATATGATGCCTTCCCACCTGGCCTAATTCTCTCATAGGCCTAGACAGACTTCAACAGCTCGTGAGTCCACCTCTCAAGGGCAGTCTTAGAGTCACCTCTGGCCCTGCCAGAGCCCTTATCTATTCCTGATTTCTGTGCCCACTCAGAAGTCTCCTGTGAGTGGTGGAGGGCTTGCCTTCCCTTTTTTTATGAGTGCTGACTCAGGAGAATGGGCTACCGGCCCTGAAAACCAGTGTTAGGGCCTAGTGTTAAGCCACAGACAACTCAGTACTGGGACTCTCAGACAGGGTGACCCCTGAATGGGAACCTTCTCTCCTCATGGCATCGTTACTGTTCTGCTCAGAAACATGAGCCATTTGTCAGTGTGGTCCCAAGGCTGAGAGCTTTGTGCTTGGATCAGGGACCAGTTTGTCTAAGTAAGAGGGCTATTTGGCAGGGACTGTAGCCGTGGTCACTCAGGGCCTGTGGTGTGGACATTTCAAGGCCACAGATGAGGAAATAAGTGAGTTAAGAAGTTACAACAAAGAGGAGAAAGAAGGGGGAGGAAGAGGAAAGGTGAGAAGAAGAGAGAGAAAGAAGAAGATGAAGAGATGAAGAAAAAAAGAATTAGAAGGAAATAGTGGGGCCCACCTGGGCCTTAGAGGAGACGAGGACACAGGAGAGGCATGTCCACTAATCTTTCCCATCTCAGGTGCCACCAGGCAGCCTCAGTGGCTCTGGGACCCACCCCTCAATTCCTTGCAGCTGCAGAAGGGCATCTAGGGTCAAACGAGAATTTCATGCTAGCCCCTGGGAGTTCAGGCGTCTTGAGGATCCAGACAGACTTCTGACTTCATCCATCTCAAGCCAGAGGGCTTCACCAATACCTCTCACCATGAAAAACTGGAAGTGCAAGGAATTCAAGAGATTTGGCTTGGTACAGCAAGCCCCACAGTGCTCTTAATTCACCCTTCCATGTCTTTACAATCCATCTGAGACCTTGACCCCATCCAGGCCCCAAATGACAAACTCATCTCTTTCTGACAGCCTTCCATGATTGTTTGTGCTTCAAAAATGGCCACTGTTCCCCCTCTCTGTCTCTGCACCAGCCGTTTTTATTTCTTGGTTGTCCCTCCAATGTGCAGAGCATGCTGCTGCCTCAGGGCCCTTGCATATGTTCTTCCCTTTGCTTGGAATTCTCTTTCCTCAGATACATGCATGACTCATTCCTCTGCAGGGCCTTCAGGTCTCAACTCAATTGACACCTTATTAGAGACTCTTGTCTGACTACCCTTTATAATATAGCAAAGAAGTGTGCTAGGGCGTAGAGGTCCCAACCTCTCTTAGGAAAAGACCTGTTGAGTTCCAGGGCCAGAACCACTCAGTGAGTAGCTGAGGGAGAACTGGGAGAGAAGAGAGGAATCTGAGGTTGGGAATTCATTCTCTCCTAGCCCTGTTCGCAGAGGAGATCTGAATCTCAAGAAGGATGTGGTATCTTTAAGCCCTCCCCCCACCCCCTGTATCTTTCTGGCCAGTAGGAGTGGTTTACTGTGCATAGAAAAGTCACTAGTGATGGAGGAAGCAAGAAGTGGGGGACTGGGGTGCAGCCTGATATTTCATGGTTGGTTGCAAGTTATAAGCAAGGCTGGCTGTGTATCCTGACAGTCTGCCAAGAACAAGTTCCCCCCTGGTGATGTCAAAAGAGTGCTATTAATCGCACAGTCTGCTCTTTGGCTTCAGAGCTTTCTGTCCTCAGTGAGGCTGGGCCTGTTTGCTCAGCTCCAACCATACCCCTCCCTGCACTACCAGTATCTCAGAAGCATCTCCTGGGTTTTGTCATTGCTGTTCCTTAGGAGAAGGGACTGGGCTATAATAGACCAGGCATCAAACATCTCTCCATCTCAAAGGCTGTTGCAATTTCCTCAAGAATATGTGAGCTGGGCTGGCCCAGCAAACATGCCAGGGAGTGGGTTTGTCTGACCAGTGGATGTCCAACCCCTCTGGACATTACGCTAGATGCCAGCCAAAAGGGCCCAGTATAGGGAGTGGGGGGAGCCAGGTAGAAGCAGACAGACAGGCTTGGTGGAGATTCACCAAATGAGAGGGCAAGAACAAAGAGCAGAGAGAGAAGCAGACAGGGCTGTCTTTGTAGTCATCTCCTACCTGCATTCTTACCACCGCTCCTCCTTGGCAATAAATGCAGCCACTTCCCCTCCATCTCACCCCCCTGTTGAATGAGGATAAATGGACACAAATGTGCACATTCATGCCTATATTTTCCCAGCAGTGGGCAGAAGAGTTTGATGGCAATTATATACATTTACTAAGGCTGCCATAAAGAAGTACCCAAACTAAGTGGCTTAAAACAGTAGTTCTCACAATTCTGGAGGCCAGAAGTCTGAAATCAAGATGTTGTCAGGGCCCAGCTCTCTCTGAAGTCTCTAGGGGAGGATACTTCCTTGTCTTTTCTAACTTTTGGCAGCTCCAGGTCTTCCAGGTGACAGTGTAATTCCAGTCTCTGCCTCTGTCTTTACATGGTTGTTCCCTCTGTATTTCTGTGTCTTCACATGACATTTCTCTTTCTGTGTCTTCTAATACAGACATTAGTCATATTGGATTTGGCACCCTACTCTAATATGGCCTCATCCTACTTACATTTGCAAAGATCTTCTTTCCAAATAAGATCACATTTCACAGGTACCAGGGTTAAGACTCCAGCATCTTTGTTGTTGAGTTATGTGCTGTCGAGTCAGCCCCAACTCATAGCGACCCCTCCTTGGGTTTCCAAGGCAGTATCACTATGGAAGTAGATTGCCCAACCTTCCTTCCAGGGAGTGGCTGGTGGGTTTGAACTGCCAGCCTTCTGGTTAGCAGTCAAGTGCTTTAGGCACTACACTGCCAGAGCCCCTTGGAGAACACAATTCAAGCCATAACAGCAACCAAAGGCCAAGCCCTGGATCCAAGGTTCAGGACCAAGCAAAAGAATTTAAAGACATGTCCATGTACTTTACAATGTCTTGGGTCAGGTTTCCTAGAAACAGAGCCTGAGTCAGGGTTCTTATACAGGTGATTTATTGAAGGAGGCTGTCTAAAGAAACCTGTGAGGATGTAAGGAAACCAGGAGAGGGCACGAGAAGGATCTAAACCAAGGATATACTCTCAGACAAAGTCTGGCCTTGGCCTGACACTGATCTCTGGAGCAAATCTACCAAACCGAAAACCAAACCTGTTGCCATTGAGTAGAATGGCACCCTAGAATCGTGCTACCTTGAAGCAAGGAGCCAACCTTTCCTATCTTCACTCTAGTCTGTCACTGCGGTCTGCCCACCTTGGCGGGGGTGGGAGTTGGGGGAGGACGTGTCATCTCTGCATTTGAAGCAGTTCCCTTTGACCAACATGGGCAATGAGCCGTTATCAGCCAATATTCAACAGCAGGTAAAGAGTGGAGGTGCCACCAGACCAAGGCAACCTTGGTAGGGCACCAACAGCATGTACTTCAAACCTTAAAGGTGATATTTGAGCAAAGACTTGTAAGAGGTGAAGGAGATGGCACAGCAGCTCTTTGAGGCTCCTCCCAAGAGTTTGGGGTCTGTTTGACACTTGTCTCCTGAGACACACCTCCAGCAAGCAGGCAACAGCCCAGCCCTTCTGATTGGTCTCCATAGACATGGATTGAATGCACAGAAACTAAATCCCATGTGGACAGGCCGCACAGGGCACCCTTGAGACCATACAGAAGGCCAACAATGCCATGTGACCTGGTGTGGACAGATTTAAGAGGTGCTCAAGACAAAACTCCGGGAGCTCTGGTAGCATAGTGGCTAAGGCACTTGACTGCTAACCACTCCTTGGAAGGAAGATGGGGCAATCTACTTCCGTAGTGATACTGCCTCGGAAACCCAAGGAGGGGTCGCTATGAGTTGGGTCTGACTTGACAGCACATAACAACAACAACAACAAGATAAAACTCCAGGAATCACCCCCACCTCCCTAGATCTCAGGTGGAGTGAGGCTAATCATTGAAAGCTCTAGCAGAAGCTAGTTTTATACCCAAGTCTGAAGAAGGGGGGAGACTTTCTGTGGAGAGAGGTGGACAGGCTAGCTGGAGGACAGCTGAGGCCATCACCCTCCTGTGATGGCCCAGAGGTAGGGTTGGGTACATATGCACAGGGCAGAACAGGAAGGAATAAAGCAAGTTGATCACGGGGCCCTTGGAAGACCAGGGCAAGGTTCTGTCCTTTCATGATGTCATGAGAAGAACAAGAGCATTAGAACAGGACTGACTTGGGTTCAAATCCTGACCCTGCCGCACCATCTGGGGGACCTAAGACAAGTGATTTCACATCTCTGAATCTGTGTACAATGGAGATGTCATGAGGATTAAATGAAGGGTTTGACAAAAAGGGCCCAGCTTGAAGGCTAGTAGGTACTGACCACTCAGAAGCACTAGTTCTCATTTCCTTCCTCTGCATATTAGAATCCATCTATCCAAATGCCATTTATTCCTTCATTCAATAGATATTTCAGAGCCCAAGCTCTGGACCAGGCACGTGTGTGTGGTATCCTCAAGAAGTACCAAGGAAGGCAGTATGGCTGGAACAGAGTGAGGGGGAGGTGGGAGGATCTGTTGAGCTGGAATAAAAAGAAAAATTAATCCCCAACTTCAAGACATGTACAAGAAGTCCCTGGGACAAGGTTGTAGTCACTTCTTGGTCACAGTCAGCTACCCAGAGGGACCGAGTAGTTGAACCTGTGGGCTTGGGACCATAGTCGCAGGGGACATCAAGCTCAATTGGCATAACATACTACATAAAACATTGTTCCACCTCCTACTTGGCGAGTAGCGACTGGGATCTTAAAAGCTTGCAGGCAGCCATCTAGATGCAATGACAGGTCTCTCCTTGTCCAGAGCAAAGAAGAACGAAGAAAACCAAAGATTCATGGAAACAATTAGGCCTAGCGACTGGTACACTATGCGATCCTCAGCCTATATAACTATGAGACCAGAAGAACTAGTTGGTGCCTGGCTACCACTGTCAACCACTCGGAGGGGGATCTATGTAGGGGATCCTGGATAGAGAGGAGAATGATGTAGAACAAAACTCAAAATTATTTGAGGAAAAAAAAAGGGGGGACCAGGTTTGCTCGTCTGATAGAGCCTGGTAGAACCACTGAGATTGTGGCCCTTAGCTGCCCTTCAGGCCTGGAACTGAAGCCACACCTGTGGTTTCCAGCCAAACAAAAGACAGGCATAGGAGGTGAACATTTACCTGAGGTAGATACACTCCTTGGAGAGAACAATCATGGGAGAAAGAAGGGCTGCTTATGCACAGGGAGACAGCTCAGGGGGCAGGAGTGCATGAAGGAATGGATACAGGGAAGAGGTATCTATGGGGAGGAAATGGGTGGGGAGCTGTTGCATTGTGGTAAATTGTAGTCAATGTCATGAGACAAAGTGTATGGAAACTGGTGTATGGAAAGTGAATTTGCTCTGTAAACTTTCACTCAAATCACAATTAAAAAAAAGAAGAAGAAGAAGTTGTCCCTGGGCGGCACAGTTAAGTGCTCAGCTACTAGCCAAAAGGTTAATGATTCGAACCCACCCAGAAGCACCTCAGAGGGAAGGCCTAACAATGTGGTTCCAAAAGGTCACAGCCATGAAAATTCTATGGAGCACATTTCTACTCTGATACATCACCATGAGTCAGAATCAACTTGAGGGCAGCTAGTTTGATTTTTGGTATTTAGAAACCTAGTAAGATAAAGCAGTAAAATAATGTGTTAAAGTGCTTCTTCTTGTTGTTATGTGCCGTCGAGTCAGCCCCGACTCATAGCGACCCCTCCTTGGGTTTCCGAGGCAGTATCACTACAGAAGTAGGATTGCCCAACCTTCCTTCTGAGGAGTGGCTAGTGGGTTTGAACCACCAGCCTTCTGGTAAGCAGTCAAGTGCCTTAGGCACTATGCTACCAGAGCAGACACAGGTAAAAAGGAACACGGTTGAGACTTGGTGGGGGAGGCCACCTGAGTTAAAGCCAGAGGAGTGGGTGGGAGGAAGCAGAGGCTCCTTGGGAGCAGGAGGGGCTGAGCAGAAAGGCAGAGGGAGCCCAGCCCATGTGGGAAGAGCTGCTGTCGTTGACGTGGCTGGAGTTTGGAGGGAAACAAGAAGACAGTGCTAGGTCCCAGAAGACAGCATGAGTTTGGGCTTATTTCCCAAAGCTGCTGGAAGCCACTGATGGTTTTCAAAAGGGAAAGGGCAGGAACTAGTTTTTGAGGAAAAAGCCTCCCAGTAACTGTGTGAGGAGTGGAGAAGACAGGGGTTGAGACCTTGAGGTTGTTAGGGGCTGCTGCAGCCACCTACACAGGATGACTCTAGGCAGAGGATTCAAGAACGAGGTGAATGGTGCGGCTTGGCTGGAGAGAAATTCCAGTGCACTGGCCAAGGTGACCAGTTAGATATGTAGGATAAAGAAGTGGAGCTCATTCAGCAAACTCAGCAAGGTCTCTTGAGCAATGGGGATGCAGCGGCAAGCAAAACAGGCACAGGTCCTGCCCGTGGATTTCCACTGCAGAGAAAGTTGGTGGATAAATGAATCCACCAACTCAACTAGCACAATCGCTGTTGTTGTTATTACTTGCCATCGAGTTGATTCCAACTCATGGTGACCCCATGAATGCAAAGCAGACTGCCTCACCGGGTTTTCATGGCTGTGCCCTTTCAGAAGCAGATCTCCAGGCCTTACTTTAGGGTACCTCTGCGTGAGTTTGAACTGCCACCCTTTTGGTTAGTAGTCCAGTCCTTAACCATTGGCACCACCCAGGGAGAAACTAGAGCCAGCTACAGAGGTCAGGGAGTGCAGGTTGCGGGGACAACGCAGTGTAACATAGAAAGTCGGGATGGTCTGACTGTGGGTAAGGGTGTGAGCCTTGTGGTTGTCTGGGAGAAGAATATTCCAGACGGGGGAAAAGCAAGTGCAAAGGCCCTGAGGTGGAAGTGTGCCTGGCATATTCAAGAAGTAGCAAGGACAGTAGTGTGGCTGGAACAGAGTGAGGGGGTAGTGAGAAGATCTGTTGAGCTGTGTAGGCCATAGGTTCTTACTCTGAGGGGGACAAGAAGCTGTTGGAGGCTTTTGAGCAGAAAAGAGATATGATCAGTTTGTATTTTTAGAGAATCATTCTGGTTGCCATGTCGAGAATAAACTGCAGGGGCAAGGGAAACACCAGTGAGAAGCTGCTGAATTAATCCAGGCAAGAGAGATGATGGCTTCTCAGACAGGGTCAAGGGGGGAGAGAGGAGTCAGGGAGTGGGAGTGGCTGAGTTCTAAAGTCATCTCTTTCCTCTCTGCCCTCAGTCACTCTGTCCTGTCCACACTCACCTCATTACTGTTCCTCGAACATACCAGGGCCACCTCAGGGCCTTTGCACTTGTTGCATCTACCTGATACACTCTTCCCCTGCATGTCCACATGATTCATTCACTCCATTCAGCTCTTTACTCAAATGTCACATTCTCCACAGGCGTTTCCTGCCACTTTATCCAAAACGTATACCACCACCCAGCCACAGCTCACTCCCCTTCCCTCTACTACTCTCTCTCTCTCTCTCCCTTTTCACCCCTCTTTTTTCTCTTCTATTTCTCACACATAACCCTGTCTTCCTGCACTGCCCTCCATCCCTTGTTTTTTTTTCTCCCTTTGCATGTTTTACTATCTATACATTGACATTTTCCTTGTTTATCTTATTTATTGACTGTCTTCCCTAATGATGTGTAAGGGCCATATATAACAAAGTGTGAGATGTCAGGAGACACCTATGTGGAGATGTCTGGGAGGCAGCTGGATCTGTGAGCCTGGAATTCAGGAGAAAAGTTGGGGCTGTAGATATAAATGTGGCATTGTCAGCCTAAGGTTAGTATTTAAAATGATGACATTGTCCTCGTCCATGGCTGGTGGAAATGTAAAATGGAGCAGCCACTGTGAAAAAGAGTTTGGTGGTGCCTCAAAAAGTTAAATGTAGAGTTATCATATGACACAGCAATTCCACTCCTAGGTATATTCTCAGAAGGCTTGAAAGCAGGGACTCAAACAGATCCTTGTATGTCAATGTTCACTGTAGCATTAGTCACAAGAGCCAAAAAGTGGAAAGTGTCCCGAGTGTCCATCAACAGATGAATGGAGAAACAAAAGTGTATACATACAACAGAGTATCTTTCTGCCATAAAGTGAAATGAAGTCCTGATACATGCTATGACATGGGTGGACCTTGAAAATATGCTGAATGAAATAAGCCAGACACAAAAGGACAAGTATTGGATGACTTGACTTATGTGATACATCTACAATAACCAAATGCATAGAGACAGAAAGTAGATTAGTGATTACCAGGGGCTGCAGGGAGGAGGGAATGGGGAGTTACGCTTAATGGTACAAAGTGTCTATTGAGGGTCATGAAAAAGTTTTGGTACTAAATAGTGGTGATTGTTGAAAATTAAAGAAACCATGAGACTGGATGAAATTTCCAAGAGAATGAGAAGAGAAGAAATTAAAGACTAAACTGAGGCGTTCTTACATTTAGCCATATGAGTTGAGGAAGAAGCAGCAAAGAAAATTGAAGAGTAGGGCAAACCAGGAGTGCAGCATCCTGGAAGTGTATGTGAGCATATAGGTTGGGTGAGAGTACTGTCCATGGGTTGGAGCCTAGGTAGACGGGGTGCAGGGGCAGAGCTGGACTGCAGTTGAGTGAAGAAGGCAACCTGGTTGGGAAGAGGAGACAATAGTGTGCCCTGGAGAGTGGGGAGAGATGAGAGGCCAAAGCCAGATACCCCGCCAAGAGGGAGCAGCTGTGATAGGCAGTCTCAGGGATTGGGAGAGAGTAGTATAAAGAAGGTTTCCAGGAAGAAGTGCCACTGCAGCTAGCACTACAGGATGGAGGAAAGAGAAAGAAAATTCCAGAAACAGATAGAGCATGTGTAACATTAGAGGCAAGACTGGGGAGTGCTCTGGGGCCAGAGGGCAAGAAGCCAGATTGGCCACTTGGCTAGAGCAATGGACACACAAGGGACATTAACATTAGACAAAAGGAGAGACACCCTTCTTTTAAAAGAAGGAAGAGAAGGCTGCAGTCGCACTCTGATTAGGAGAGGAGTTGGTTGGGCAAGTGCCCAACTTCTTTGGCCCCTGTCTTCTCTGCAATATAGGAGATGAGATCTTCTGCTCTGGGGTAGGAGGAGGGGCCACCACAAGACTCAGAGAGAGGGAAAGAGGTTCAAAGGAACTGGTGCAGGAAAGGGGAGAGAGCTGGCTGAGGATGGGTGGTGGTGGTGGTGTTAAATGCCATGGATTCAGATGTGACTCATAGTGGCCCTGTGTACAACAGAATGAAACACTGCCTGGTCCTGCACCGTCCTCACAATTGTTGCTATGCTTGAGCCCATTGTTGCAGCCACTGTGTCAGTCCGTCGTCTTGGGGATCTTCCTCTTTTTTGCTGACCCAAGGAAGGTTGGGCAGTCCTACTTCCGTAGTGATACTGCCTCGGAAACCCAAGGAGGGGTCACTATGAGTCGGGGCCAACTCGACGACAAACAACAACAACAACTACTCTACCAAGCATGATAACCCTTCTCCAGAGACTGGTCCCTCCTGATAACATGACCAGAGTATGAAAGACGAAGTCTGGCCATTCTCACTTCTAAGGACCATTCTGACTGTACTTCCTCCAAGACAGATTTGTTCTCCTGGCAGTCCATGTTATATTCAATATTCTTCACCAACACCATATTTCAAATGCATCAATTCTCCTGCAGTCTTCTTTATTACCCAACTTTCAGACACATAAGAGACAATTGAAAGTACTGTGGCACATCTTAGTCTTCAAAGTGACATCTTTGCTCTTTAACACTTCAAAGAGATCTTTTGCAGCAGATTTGCCCATAGCAATACATCATTTGAGTTCTTGACTTCTGCTTCCATGGGCGTTGACTATAGTTCCAAGTAAAATGAAATCCTTGACAACTTCAGTCTTTCCTCCATTTATCATTATGTTACTTATTGGTCCAGTTGTGGCCATTTTTTTTTTCTTTATGTTGAGGTGTAATCTATGCGGAAGACTATAATCTTTGATCTTCATCAGTAACTACTTCAAGTCTTCTTCACTTTCAGCAAGTAAGATTGTGTCATCTACATATCACAGGTTGTTAGTGAGTCTCCTATCCTGATACTGTGTTTTTCTTCAGATAGTCCAGCTTCTCCAATTATTTACTCAGCAAACAGATTAACTATGGTGTAAGGATACAACCCTAATACACGCCTTTCCTGACTTAAAACCATTCAGTATCCCCTTGTTCTGTTCAAATGACTACCTCTTGGTCTTTGTACAGGTTCCTCGTGAGGATAATTAAGTGTTCTAGAATCCCCATTCTTCACAATGTTATCCATAATTTGTTACAATCCACATAGCCAAATGCCTTTGCATAGTCAATAAAATACAAGTAAACATCTTTCTGATATTCTTTGTTTTCTCCCAGGATCCATCTGACATCAGCAATGATAGCCCTCATTCCATGTCTCTTCTGAATCTGATTTGAATTTCTGGTGGTTCCCTGTCAATGCTGCTGCAACCATTTTTGAAGTATCTTCAGCAAAATCTTACTTGCATGTGATATTAATGATATTATTAGATAATTTCTGCATTCTGATGGATCACCTTTCTTTGAAATGGGCACAGATATGTATCTCTTCCATTCAGTTGGCCAGGTAGCTGTCTTCCAAATTTCTTCTTGACATAAATGAGTGAGCATGTCCAGTGTCATAACCATTTGTTAAAACATCTCAATGAGTATTACATCAATTTCTGGAGGCTTGTTTTTTGCCAGTTCCTTCAATGCAGCTTGGACTTCTTCCTTCAACACCATTGGTTCTCAGTCATATGCTACCTCCTGAAATACTTGAACATCGACCAATTCTTTTTGTTACCATGACTCTCTATTCCTTCCATCTTCTTTTCATGGTTCCTGCATCATTCAATATTTTGCCCATAGAATCCTTCAATATTTGTAACTCAAGGCTTGAATTTTTTCTTCAGTTCTTTCAGCTTGAGAAGTGCTGCGTGTGTTCTTCCCTTGTGGTTTTCCAACTCCAGGTCTTTGCACATTTCATTATAATAATTTTCTTTGTCCTCTCAAGCTGCCCACTGAAATCTTCTGTTCAGCTATTTTACTTCATCATTTCTTCCATTTGCTTTAGCTTTTCCCCATTCAGGAGCAAGTTTCAGGCTGTTTTCTGACATCCATTTTGGTCTTTTCTTTCTTTTTTGTCTTTTTAATGACACTTTGCTTTCTTCTTGTATGATGTCCTTGATACTATCCCACAACTCATCTGGTCTTTGGTCATTGGTGTTCAATGCACCAAATCTGTTCTTCAGATGGTCTCTAAATTCAGGTGTGATACACTCAAGGTCGTATTTTGGCTCTTACAGACTTGTTTTAATATTCTCCAGCTTCAGCTTAAACTTTCATATGAACTTATGTTCTGACTGATGATATTGAGCTTCTCCCTCATTTCTTTGCACAGATGTAGTCAATTTGATTCCTGTGTATCTCATCTGGCAAGGTCCACATGTATAGTTGCCATTTATGTTATTGAGAAAAACACATTTGCAATGTTAAGTTGTTGGTCTTGTAAAATTCTGTCATGTTGTCTCTAGTGTCATTTCTTTCACCAAGAACATAGTTTCCAACCACCAATGCTTCTTTTTTGTTTCCAACTTTTGCATTACAATCACCAGTAATTATCAATGCATCCTGATTGCATGTTTGGTCACTTTCAGACTGCAGAAACTGGTAAAAACCTTCAATTTCATCATCTTTGGCTTTAGTGGTTAGTGCGTAAACTTGAATAATAGTACTAACTGGTCGGATCTTCCTTGTGGACATAGGGATATTATCCTGTCACTGACAGTGTTGTTTTTTCAGGATAGATATTAAAAAGTTCTTTCTGACAGTGAATGCAATACCACTCCTCTTCAATTTGTCATTCCCAGTGTAGTAGACCATATGATTGTCTGATTCAAAATGGCCAATACCAGTCCATTTCAGCTCAGTAACACCTAGGATATCAATCTTTATGCATTCCAATTCATTTGTGACAACTTACAATTTTCCTAGATTCATAATTCATACATTCCATGTTCCTTTTATTAATGGGTGTTTCCAGCTGGTACTCCTTATTTTGAGTCATGCTACATCAGCACATGGAGGCTCTGGAAGCTTTAATCCTTCCATCACATTAAGATCAACGCTACTTTGAGGAAATAGCTCTTCCCAGTCATATTTGGAGTGCCTTCCAACCTGAGGGGCTCTTCTGGCACCCTATCAGACGTTTCACTATTCATTTCCAGTGGCCGGTTTTTTCAGAAGTGGACCACCCCTTCCTTGTTTTTCGCCTTAGTCTGGAAGCTCTGCTGAAACATCATGGGTCACCCTGCTGGTATTTGAAATACTGGTGGCATAGCCTCCAGCACCACAGCGATACACCAGCCCCCACAGTACAACAAACTGACAGACAAGCGGGTAATGAGATCTCTGGAAACATGGAACAGAGAGCTGGGGTCAGAGACCCCAAATGGCACCAGGGTTAGGATCTAGCCAGATGAGGACAACCTCCATCCAGGAGACCGTGCATGTGAGAAGTTGAGAAGAGAATGGTTGAGGTGTCAGTGAGTAAGGGGTCTCAGCTGGCCTCGAAGAAGGAAGCAAACATAGAAGGAACTTGATAGGAGAAATCCAAGGGCTAGCAAAAGGCTAAAGGCAGGTAAGGAAGAGAGAAGATAGGCTCTGGAAGACAGGAAGTTGCAGTCAGCAGTTGCCGATGAGCTGTAGCAAGGAAAGGAAATACTCAGACGTATATTTTAGAAGATTCCCTCCCAGCAGCTGTATATAGACCAGGCTACATGACATAAGTGCAGAAACAAAGAGACCACCAAGAAGGACATTGCAGATAGACAATCATAGTAGCCTGGACCACAGTGAGGAGAAAGGTGAAGGGTGGATTCCGGAGCCAGTAGTTGATGATGGATGAGAATCAGGGTGAAAGAAAGGCATTAAGAATTTATTGAGCACTTACTATGTTCCAAATGTGGTATAGGGAGTTTAGCATATCAAGATGAGATAGGCAAGAAACCAATATAGGAAAGCCTATGGCGCAGTTCTACGCTGTCCTGTAGGGCTGCTAGCAGCATCGACTCAGTGGTAACAAGTGTTTTTGTTTTGTTTCATTTTTTTCCCCCACTTCTTTTGTGTGTGTGTGTGTGTGTGATTTGGGTGAAGGTTTACAGAGCAAATTCCCTTTCCATACAGCGGTTCACATATACTTTGTCTCATGACATTGACCACAGTTTACCACAGTGCAACAGCTCCCCTCCCACTTCCTCCCCATAGTTACCTCTTCCCTGTGTCCATCCCTCCATGCACTCCTGCCCCCTGAGTTGTCTCCCTGTGCATAAGCAGCCCTTCTTTCTCCCATGATTGTTCTCTCCAAGGAGTGTATCTACTTGAGGTAAATGTTCAACTCATATGCCTGTCTTTTGCTTGGCTGGAAACCACAGGTGTGGGTTCAATTCCAGACCTGAAGGGCAGCTAGCGGCCATAGTCTCAGTGGTTCCACCAGGCTCTATCGGACTAGCAAACCTGGTCCCTCGTTTTGTTTTTTAATAAATCAAGTTGGTTAGTATAAGACTCGTTATTACCATGGGTAACTGGGGCTTATCCTACAATGTTCTTGGGATTTAGAGGTGAATGCAGTGTGCTATGGGGAGACAGTATAACGAACTTTGCTAAGTTGGGAGGGAATACTTGAAGGAATGCTTCCAGGAGGAAATGCCACTGTAGCTGGTACTACCTGGGGGAGAAAGGAGGAAGAACATTCTAGGAAGCAGGGAGATCATATGCAAAATCCCAGAGGCAAGACTGGGGAGGCTGCTGGAGGCAGAAGGCAGAGAGAAGACAATGGGGCCACTTGACTGCAGCACACGGAGACAGAAGGGAGACTGCAAAAAGAAACTGGAGCCCCAAGAAAGGAGAGAGATGCTAGATGCCTGCATGGAGACGGCAGAGGTTGAGGAGGGCATTCCACAAAGTCCTTTGTTTTCAAGAGCAACTGAAAGGATGGCTGTGAATAATGTGGGAAGTAGGAGAGGGAGTCAACTCAAGGCAGACAAAGAGGCTGTGTAGGTATGGCCCTGAGTCCCCAGTCTGCCCGTTGAGACTTTCTAGCTGGGATACAGGAGCTGGCCAAGGTATGTGCCAGACAGTACAGAGTAGCTATAATTCCTAACTCTGTAACAGTTTATCCCCTGAACACACAAGATAGGTGTAACTCAGAGTGGCTGGGGGAGAAGACGGAGTGGCTGAGAAACAGTTTGTCCATTGATGCCCCAACAGTGAGGCAGCAATACAGGCTCAATGCCCATGAGCTAGGTGCCCATCCTCGGGGCTCAGGGCAGCTTCCTTATCCTTACACACATGGCATACAATGAGGAGGAAAGGCCCACCCACATCCCCCTTAAACCCTCCAGAGAACCTCAAAAGAGGCTGTGGGCCAATGAGGAAGACTGAGGTAGGGTGCAGGGAGGTAGGGTGCAGTAGACTGGAGCACACTGGGAAAGATGGGTGTGACTCTCAGATTTGCCTTCTGTCGGTGGAACAGAGGAAAAGCCTCTTGGGAGCTGCCTATAGGGGCTTGAGCACAAGGCACAGAGGTCTGCGTTTTCCATGCAAGATACGTGGGCAGAGAGCAGATGTCACAAAGTTGTGGCAGGTGCTGTGGTGCCCTGCACATCTCCGCTAGACTTCCAGTGCCACCGTGGGCCACCTTCCACCCAAAGCCTGCCTACATCTCTTTGCCCAGGGACTTTTTCTGCCCACTAAAATCCTCGTTGCCCAGCCATGTAGCAGGCAGAAAGTGCAGAAAATCAGCACCCAAGGGAGCAGCCCAACCAATAACTGGTGGGATGGGTGTATAAATATCCCACCTCCCTTGTCCCACTGGTGGGATGATGCTGAGGTATACGTTTGTCACAGTCACTCGTTCCCCAGTGGGTTTAAGCCCCAGTTACCCATGGTAATAACTAGTCATGTAATGACTAACTTGATTTATTTCAAAAGAAAAAAAAACTTATTACCATTGAGTAGATGCCAACTGAGTAACCCTATAGGACAGAGTAGAACTGCCCTCGTAGGGTTTTCTAGGCTGTAAATCTTTACAGAAGCAGACTGCCACATCTTTCTCCCACAGAGCCATTGGTGGGTTCAGATCCAACCTTTCAGTTAGCAGCCAAGTGCTTACTCACTGCACCGCCAGAGCTCATTGACAACATGCTTTTTATGGGCTTCCTTCTCTTCCCTGCCTCTTTTTCCCACTCCATCCTGGTGTTTCATTTACCTCCCAAAGTAACAACTTGCATTTGAATTCTTGTCTCAGGGTCTGCTTCTGGGAGAGCCCAAAGTAAGATTACAAAAAACCTCAACAGGATACAGTGGGAAAATCCTGAGGCTGGAAGGCTGAGTTTGCATACCAGTGCCTTTGTGTGTAAGGAATTCCCAGCCAGCATCCAGACAAGTCGGTTGAACATACATTAGAATATTCATATTTCCAGGGAGACCCAGGCCATACTACATATGCCATGTTGCCCAGCAGTTCCACTTAAAACCACACTAGTAACAATGCCTTTTGGCCGGCTTTGCCTCACCACTTAAAACATAGTCCACTGATTTGTCATCCTGGTCTAAATATAAAAGAATTGTAGCCTGAGTCAGAAGTTATTTCCAGCACTCTGTCTTACTTTGCAGCCATTGAGGGACTCTGCCTTCTTGGAGGCTGAGGTCAATCCTGGTGGCCCTCACATTCCAGGAACAACTGCCCAGCCCTTCTCCTGGGGAAACCATCTCCTGGACACTCCCCAACTAATCCCCCAGCCACCCCAAGCACCCCGGGTTTCAGCTGCTGGTTCTGACCATTCTCCAGGGCTGGGAACTGGATCCCTTCCCAGGACTGAAGTCTCCTCTCCACAAGATTAGGGAAGGAAGAAGGATGAGAAACCAGTACGCATTAAGAGCCTGCTATGAGCTACTGGGCTTTAAAATGTATGAATCCCTTCCAGAGAAACACTGTTGTCTCTGTTTCACAGAAAAGGAAAGGGAGACTTAGATGGTCAAGTAATTTGAGCGACCAAGGCTTGAAAAGCCTGGTCTGTGTGATGCCTGGTGACCCTCCTCTTCTCCCCAGATGTCTCTTACATCCGGAACTCTCCCGGTAGGGTCGGGGTTGGGATACAGTGAGTGATACGCTAGGGCCCCAGGTTGAAGAAGAGTGGGTGGTGTTGTTACAGAAAAGGATCAGGGATTTCTGGTTGGACTCAAAGCGTCTTTGCCGTATGTCTACCGAGAGTAGTCTGAGACCGCAAAAAAATTCTTAAGCAGGTTTTTGTATTTTTACTTGGCAAGTGAAAATGGAGACAGGGTGGGTTAAAGAGCTAGTAAAAGAAATACCTCCCCGAAGGGAGTTTTACAGGTTTCAGGGTAATAAGAAAGTTACACATATTCGTTTTGGGGGCGGTGTAGTCTTATTCATAGAGGCGGGGTTATAGTTTAGCACGGAAGTAGCCTTCGGACCTTCGCTTCTGAAGTGGGTCCGTGTAGCACCAGTACCTTAGTTCCAGTGACTCTTGGTTCCTTGGCATGAGTTTTAATGTTGTGAGTTTAGTTGGAGGGCACAGTTCTTTCTACACATGCTTCTGGGTCTGGCTGAGACTAGTTTGGAATTTATGACTGAAAGATACCTATAAGCAAGAGGATCAGCAGGAAGCAGAGTGGGGTGTTTCTAGGTTGGCTGATTGTTGTGTTGTTGTTATGTGCCGTCTAGTCGGCCCCGACTCATAGCGACCCCTCCTTGGGTTGCCGAGGCAGTATCACTACCGATGTAGATTGCCCAACAACCTTCCTTCCTAGGAGTGGCTGGTGCGTTTGAACAGCCAGCCTTCTGGTTAGCAGTCAAGTGCCTTAGGCACTATGCTACCAGAGGCTGATTGGGGCTTGTTTATTGCTTATGGTGCCCCTACGTCCCATCCCCAGGAATGGTAAGAGGCTTTCTCTCTACCTTAACTAGCTTTAAAGATAAAAAGTTGATTTGGTTTTGTTTTTAAACTAGCTGGCTTCAGTGCCTCTGCCCTTTAGCAGGGGACTCTTTCTTTTGGGACAAAGGGAAGAGAGAGCAGGTCCCATAATTTGTCAAGGCCAGTAGCACCCCTCTGCCCAGGATAGGATGCTCCTGCTCCTGCTTCAGATGAGTGATGTGGCCTCTACTTCCGGGGCCATCCCTTTTGTACTTTGTTGGGTGCCTTTTGGAGACATGACCTCCTTCTGGTCCGTGGTGAGAGTGCCACAGGAGAGGTTTGTGGGCAGGAGGGTCTTTGGCACAGTTCAGATCCCAGAGCCTCCCACGCCACCCACCTGGTACTCTGTCCACCCAGAGCCATCCCAGAGCCTTTCCCAACCGCTCCCACTGGGACAGCCCCACTATCCTGCATTCCAAAGCCCATGGGCACTGTATTGATTGAGAGCTAAATTCTAGATTGAATATCTTGTTGTTGTTGTTGTTATGTGCCTTTGAGTCAGCCCCGACTCATAGCGACCCCTCCTTGGGTTTCCGAGGCAGTTATCACTACGGAAGTAGGATTGCCCAACCTTCCTTCCGGGGAGTGGCTGGTGGGTTTGAACCGCCAGCCTTCTGGTTAGCAGGCAAGTGTCTTAGCCACTATGCTACCAAAGCTCCTACCTGCTAAAAATATTCATGGCTCCTAACAAAACAAAAGCTGAACATCTCAGCATGTAAGAAGGCCCTTCATCACCTGTCCCAAATGAAGTTTTCTGAGTTTATTTTGTAGAGTACTCTCAGGCCTCAGACTTGTTACCTTCTTGCTCACCTTTTCCACCTGGAATGCCCTCTGCCCCTTCCCATCCTGGCTGACTCCTACCCTTCCTTTGAGACCCCAGAAGATTCACTGAGTCTGAGCCCTCACTCCACATGAACATACAGAGCACCACAGTCACTCCTACCTGTTTCCATGATACTTCATTCACTTTGCTTCTGAGGGAGCAAGGATGTGTTTAAAATAAATAAACCCATTGCCATCAGGTTGATTCTGACTGGTAGTGACCCTATAGGACAGAGTATGTCTGCCCCAAAGGGTTTCCAAGGCTGTAATTTTTATGGGAGCAGACTGCCACATCTTTCTTGTGCAGAGCAGCTGGTGGGTTCAAACTGCCAACCTTTCAGTTACAGCCAAGCGCTTAACCATTGTGTCACCAGGATTCCTTACAGCCATGTTTAATGCCTCATATATGTGACCCCAGCACAGTGCCTGGCCCAGGGCAAGCCTTGATCTATATTTAATTCAGGGGTTCTTATCCCTTTTTGTGCTGTGGACTAGTTAGATAGAAGCCTGTGATGCCATCTCAGAGGCATGCTTACAAATGCATAAAATAAAATACAAAGAATTGAATATGAAACTGTGATCTTATTGAAAACATCATTTTTAAAAATTTTATCATAAAAAATATATGTAACAAAAAGTTTGCCATTTTAACCATTCTTAAGTGTACAATTCAGCGACATTAATTACATGCATCATCACCACCATCCATTCCAGACAAACATTTTGTATCATCCGAAATAGAAATCCCCGTTGGGTTTCCAAAGCTATAAATCTTTACAGGAATACATTGCCTCATCTTCCTCCCGTAGAGTTGCTGGTGGGTTTGAACCACCGACCTGGTTAGCAGCCAGATGCCTTGCCCACTATGCCACCAGAAGTCTTAGTGGGTTCTAATGACTGACAGTTCCAAATAGTGAAGTGCAGACACAATATTTCAGAATATCTGCAACAACTGGGATGGGGAAATATCTGACGAACTGCTAACAACAGGCCAAACCATATGAAACTGCCAATATTGCACCAATTTTAATCTACAAAAATGGCCATTTCATGTATTGCCTAATTCTGTTGCCTACACTCATTGAAGGAAATGCTCGATTTCACCCTGAGGTGAGTAAAAATGATCATTTTTTTCCATCCAAGTTTATAAACTCCATGAATTATATCAATGGAACTCCATTGAGAGTTCCTGGTTGATGTCTCAGCCCAGGCCCCTACAGGGCGGAGAGGGGCGCCCCCTTGCGCCCAGGGCCTGCCTGGGCCTTCCACCTCCCGGAGAACCTAACTGGCGTGTCTCTCTGAACCCCCAGGCTCCCTGTTCCCGCACCTGAAGCCATCGGAGGGCGTCTTCAAGGTTATCTTCTGGCTAGGCTACTTCAACAGCTGCGTGAATCCCCTCATCTACCCCTGTTCCAGCCGCGAGTTCAAACGCGCCTTCCTCCGCCTCCTACGCTGCCAATGCCGTCGTCGCCGGCGGCGGCGCCCCCTCTGGCGCGTCTACGACCACCACTGGCGAGCATCGACCGGCGGCCCGCGCTCCGACTGGGACCCTGGCCCAGGCGACGCGCCCCCCGGGGCCCCGCTGGCCCTCACTGCGCCCCCGGCCCCCTGCTCCCCAGGCACGTCTGAGGCGCAGCCTCCAACCGCGGTTGGGCGTAAGTCTCCTTGCTCCTTCCGTGAGTGGAGGTTGTTCGGACCGTTTCGGAGACCTACCACCCAATTGCGTGCCAAGGTCTCCAGCCTGTCGCACAAGATCCGCGGCGGGGGCGCGCAGCGCGCAGAGGCCGCGTGCACCTTGCGCGCGGAGGTGGAGGCTGTGTGCCTTAGTGTCCCCCACGATGTGTCTGAAGGCGCCACCTGCCAGGCCTATGGCTTGGCTGACTACAGCAACCTCCGGGAGACTGATATTTAAGGACGTCTGAACAAGACGGGAGAGTGTGCTGTGGACCGGGTAAAGAAGCATGACACAGTTCCAGGGACCCGGAAACTGGATAGGGTAGCAGCTCTTTGCCATCCCTGAGAACTGAGGAGGGCGGGGCTTGGGCTGGGACTCTTATGGTGGAGAGTCATGCCCCCCACCCGACCCCACCCACACTCCTGAACATAGCCTCACTTGTAGAGGGACGGGACCTGGAGGGGCTGTGGGCCCCATGGGACCATTTACTCTAATCCCCTGTTTGAGAAGCACTGCCCCATCCACTATGCCCTGGACCTTGAGTAAACGGTCCCAAGTATGGCCCAGGCAGGCCTACCTCTCCGAGAGGAAGGGGCACAGAGGCCCTTTCTGCTGGCTGTCTCCAGTGCCTCCCCTAGGGAGAGGGAACAGGTGGGGCCAGCCTCCTCACTGGATACATTCAGTCCCTCTTACTGCCAGCTGGAGGAACCCAGTGGACCTGCCCCAACCACCCGTAAGCTTTGGTGGTAGATTAGATGGCCATCATACAAGCCTGCCGTGTTTAATCCTGGGCCCTCTCCCTTTAACCCAGGTCCCTCCATGCACACCCCATCACCTGGCCCGGCCCTCATTACTTCGACTCAAGGGCCTTACTGTTTACACTCTGTACATAGCTCATTGTGCCTGTGCCCATCACTTCTTGCTGGGATCTGGAACACCAAGTCAGGAGAGCTTTATTTGTCCTTTTGAGACATATTTATTGGTAAGAGTACTTCTATTTTGTCCAAACTGTGCAAACTGTTCCTCTTTAGCCTATAACCCATAAAAAAAAACTACTTCCCCCACCCCCCTAAAGTCCTTCAAGTACTAAAGGCTAGCAGTGGGATAGTTTGGGTCTATGTTAGCCTTTTTCATTTAAACTTAATGACTGTTGCCCTTTGGAACTTTTAGCATCACCGAAGGACTTGGAGATTTTGTTGGCTTTTAAAATTCACATGACTAGTCTTGGGACCGAGATAGTAATCACATGCACAAACGTCCACTATGTCAATCTCCCCAGATGCATCTGTGATGCTCTGAGAGCCTCAGTGAGGAAGGTGGCCATCAGTTAAAGGTGAAACCTACATGAGGAGATACACAGCCCAAGTAGACAGACATGGCGAGTGACACAACCCCAGCCTAAGAAGTACATGTCTTAGCTTTGACCAGTGCTTGGCATATTCCCAGAAGATCACAGGTAGTTCTGTCTCCGGCTGGATAATATCAACCACATCCAACCAATGTGGGAGTGAGGACTGTGGGCCAGTGGACCTTTGGAGAGAGAGCCAGTTAGACAATACCCTGGAGGGCTTGTATGGGGTATTCTGTAACTGGAACAGCCAGTTACTGGGACTAAGGTGGAGCAGTATTTTGAGCTAACAGTTCCCATCCTGTACTGAGGGTGGGGGGGGAGGTAGTGTGTTTGAAAGGACATCACAATTTCAGACCACTCACTCCAATAATGACTAATCAGCAAGTGTCTGATGTTCAAGCCTCAGCCTGTCTCCTGGACACAGGTCCTGTGCACACAGCTCCCTCCTCCTGTATTCTCCACAGCAGATACGCACCTGCAGGAGGTGGAGCAGCGCTGCAGAGTCCCCAGAGAGGCCATGTCCACAGCAGGGGTATCCGGGGACCTTGTTCTGACCATCAGTAAAGCACTGTGCTGCTGACCTTGGTCTCAGGATACAGCAGGGCCAAACAATGGCCAAGACGAAAGGAGGAAACACCAACAGCCCCCTTGGAGGAGGGTGCTTTTTGAAAGTGATTCTGGGAACACCTGCAAGAAGTGCATTCACAACACCATTTCCCAGGTCTGCCAGGTACCTCAAAACCCAGCCTACAGCCCAGCCCACACATAGGATTAAAGTACATGATCTCATCAAAAATGTGGCCATTGTCCCCAGCCAGCCCCTCTGATGTGTCAAGGTGATTGGAGGAGTAGAGAAGACTGAATACCTATGAAAATGGGGGTTGAAATTCAAGGGGGTGGGCCTTACTTGAGGGAGTCTGTGAGAGGGAATGGAATATCCTGTGGGATGGAGCAGGGGCAAAAGGAAGCCTCCAGGAAATTAGCATTTGCCCAAGTCCACTGCCACCCCGCTACCCTTAGAAATCCCTATTCTTGCTTCCCTCCAGACCCTGGCTCCAGTCTGCCTTCTCTCCTGAGCTGGACTCTTGCCACCTACCTTGCCTTACTTCCCACCTCAGTCCCCAGCAGCCCCCAAAGCCACTTTTGCAGTTCACCTGGGACCTTCCATTTCCCCGAGCTCCTCCCCTCCATCTCTGCTGCAGGTGGCCACCATCTGCTTCCTGAAATGTTCCTCTCCCTGCTTGAGCCATCATCCTCAGGTTGCTTCTGATTTGCCCAACACACTCTCTCCCAGCCTCCACTGCACCTTGCTCTCTGTGCCCTTAAATATTCCCAGGGTTTTATTCCTCCTCATCTCAACTCCGCAACTTCTCATCCACCCCAAACCATCTCAGTGATCACTTGTACATGAATGACTCCCAAGGGTTAGTCTCTAGCTCCGGAGTGTGTGTCCACCCTCCCCTGGATGACCCCAAGTACAATCCCAGAGCCCAGCTGGCCTCCCCCAGAGCTGTATCCCTCCATACCAGCATGATGAGGCCACCGGTGCTGAGACTTCATGGGCTGAGGGATCTCAGCCCATGTCTGGGTCATGTCCCACACTCCGTCTTCTAGAGAATTCACCACTCTTCCAAGACCTCCCTCACATACTCCCCTACACAGAATGAACCCCTGGGCCTCTCTGTAGCTCACATACAAGTCGTCCTGTGTAGAATCCACTGGGCACATCTGTGTCACCCAGATGGAAGTGGGGCACTCTATCCCTAGAGCTGCACAGGTGTTCATCAAATCCTGAATCTGTGAGGCTGGACCCCTGACCCTTCCCCAGGGACACAAGCCCCCAGTGGCTAGCCTGACACCACTGACTTTGTGAGAACCTCACCCCAGCTGGTGGTGCCAGTCCTCAAGGGTCCAGAGGCTCTGTCTCTCACAATGAGAGAATCACTGCAGCCCTGTATTTCTGCAGCAGTGCTGCCCCACGCTCCCAACCAGAGCCCCACCATCCCATAGGCCCCCCCATCGTCACCACAAGCCGGTGCCCTTATTCTTCCTGCTGCTCCAGGCACTGACCAGTCCTGCTTCACCCCCTCCACCCTCCCCTCAGTGACCTGTCAGAGCCTGACTCCTCAGAGCACTCCTGACCCTGTTTCTATTCCCATCCAGTTACACCCCCCAGGGGGTTATATGTTCACCATCCACTTGGAAAGAATTTCCTTTCTTCCCCTTCTTGTGGCTCCACCAAAGCACAAAACCAGATGCTTTTAAAGGCTAAGCCAGTCCTGCAGCCTCTGCCCAGAAGGGGGTCCCTGGGGAGCCCCACTGACCAGCCCTCACTGGAGCAGGTAGCATCAGGGTGGGCTTCTGGGAAGGGGGCTTAGCACAGCTCACTTGCAGGTATGGGCTAGTGATTCTTCCCTCCCCTACTCCAACCTTCAAGGAATGCTGTCCATGACACTGGCCTACATTCTAAAATTACTTTGGTCTGAGAGGAACTCAGCAGAAATTTCAGGACCCACTTGGAATCAAGGAGAAATCCAAGAACTGGGGCCACCACAGTCTGAACTGGAGGGAAGGATGCATTGGAGCAGCTCCAGAAACCTCAGTGTGACATTGGTACACAGTCCCACCATTCATGCAACTCCGTCACACTGTTTGGGTCCACCTCTTTCTGTCCTGCCAGCAACCAGAGGGAAGTCTCCACTCCCATTCTGAGAAAGGAAATCTGATTGGGCCAGCTCATCTTTGTGAGCCAAGCCACAGAAGTCATGGGTCACTGGGCAGCCTATGGATTGGCTAACTTTGGGTCAGGTTTGAACAGCTGGGGCAAGCAGATGGGAAGGAATAGAGTCATGTGGCACAAAATACAGCTGTCTGGGCACCAGCATCATCGGTGGGTGGAGCAGTTCTCCTAGATGGGGGATGGGCAGGGTGGATAATCATTTCCGACTCTAGCACATTCAATCAGTTAAGAACACAGCTGCAGTAAGGAAACTACTTAAATAAAATGGGGCAGTATTTGTCCCACTTAACTAGTTACAAGGTAGGTGGTTGCTGGCATTGAATTCTTTCTTTGCTTCATAATTTCTGATGTCTTGGCTTTTGTTCTTTTTGTGGCATCATCATTACAAGATGGCTCCCTAATTCATGTTCTTGTTCAAAGCAGATAGAAGGAGAAGGGGCTAGGCTGTAGCATCTGTCCCCTATTATCAAAATAGCAAAAGCTTGCCCAGAATCACCTCTCCCCTCAGCACTTTGTCCTTTTAGGTTGCATTGGCCAGAATTGGGTCTCATGACCACTCCAAGATGCGAAGGTGGAAAAGCAGGAAATGGGATAGTGTAATTGGTTTAGAGCAAAGATCTGCAAATCCTGTGGGCCAAATTCACCCCCCCCACCTGACTTTGTACAGCCATGAATTACATTTTTTACATTGTTGTGTCCTATCAAGTCAGTTCCAACTTATAGTGACCATATAGAAAACAATAGAACTGCCCCATACAGTTTCTGAGGCTGAGATCTTCACAGAAGCAGGTCACTAGGTCTTTTCTCCCACGGAGCATCTGGTAGGTTCAAAGTGCCAAACTTTTTGGTTAGCAGCCAAGGACTCAATCATTGTACCACCCAACCCATTGCCATTCTGACTCATAGCAATCCTATAGGACACCCTCCACCTCCAGAGTGTTTCCAAAACTGTAATTTTCATGAAAGCATACTGCCACATCTTTCTCCCACAGAGTGGCTGGTGGCTTGAACTGCCACTTTTCGGTTAGCAGCCAAGTGCTTAACCACTGCACCACTAGGGCTCCTCTAAGATGCTTAATGAGTTATTACTCACTCAGTGAACTTGCCCCCAGCCAAGGTGCTGGTCCTCAGCGTTACAGGTCTAGAAAACGGGATTGATCCGTGTTCCGTTACTCACTAGGGAGTAAAGGTCATAAACCCAAGGTCAATGTGATCATTTACAGTTGGAAGTATAACTTAACCATCACCAAAGCCAATATTCTCATGACAATAATTGAGCTTGGTGGGAAGCCAGATTGTAGTCTGAGCGCCACTTAGTAAGCTTGGAGGCAGAGCTGGGAGTTTAATGGGAGGGATTGTTTATTTGGTGGCACCAGGCATGGGGCATAGTCCCTGGGCCAGAGCTCCATCCTCCTCCCTGTGCATCCTACCTATTTCTATGAAGTATCCCTCCCCATCCTCCCATCTAACTGGCTCATGCTTCAGTCCCAGCCTTTTGTCCTGCTCTGAGCCTTTAAGTTGACTTTGCTTGTCTCTGACCTCATCTGTTATGGATCATTTCAGAGTAGAACCCTTAGAAGACAGTCTTGAGAACCTTTATTCTCAAGCTCTTGGAAGGCATCATAGGATCACCCTGGTGGACAAGTGCCAAATGCCTGAGCTCCCTGCATATTAGGCAGTTGGTGCCCACAACCCAAGCTGTGAACTGCACCTGCCCAGGTAAGGCCTAGGTTCCCTATGACACCTTTCAACTAGCCAGTGTGCTTCATTAACAAGAAATGGCCAGTGATGGGCATTGAATAATGCATACATTTGACAATATTTTCCTGAGCACCCACTTTATGCACAGTAGGTGGGGATACATCAGTGCACAAAAGAGAAAAGAATATATCTATTCCATGGAGTTGTCATTCTAAGAGAGGTAAAAGTAATAGGTAAGAAACAACATAAACAAAATATATACAGTAGTTAGATTGTGATAAGCAAAAGAAATATATCAGGGAAAGGGGACAGGAAGTGCTGGGATCAGAAGAGACTTGATAATAGAATGTCAAACAAAACAAACAAAAACACCAAACCAGTTGCCATCAATTGGATTCTGACTCATGATGACCCCATGTGTTTCAGAATAGAACTGCACTCAATGGGATTTTCAGTGCCTGTGACCTTTCAGAAGTAGATAACCAGGTCTTCCTTCCAAGGCACCTGTGAGTGGACTCAAACCACCAACCTTTCAGTTAGTTGCTGAGAACTTCACCCTTAGCACCACCCAGGGACTCCACAAGAGCCGAGTAGGACGTTGTAATTGCTCAGCTGCTAGATCAATGGAAGAAGAGTGGCAAGCAGCTCTGAACAAAGTTCAGAATGAAGTTCTTTCTCATTGGCTGAGAACTGGACAGTGGCAGTAGAAGATCAGATGTGATCCAGAACTGGACAGTGGCAGTGGGGTAGATCTTCCCTTAGCCGAGCAGAACAGAATTCAGAGAATGCCTACTGGATCTCCTCTAGCTTGTTGGGCCAGGGTCAGGACATGAAATGCATCCTCCAGGAGTCCAGACTCCTTGGCCTACCCCTACCAGGTGGTCCCTTTGCTGGGATTGAGCCACCCTTGTACCCTGGGTGGTGTCCCAGACTGTAGACCCATTGCCCACACTATCATCAACACCCAGCAATATCCATAGGGGTGCCTTTCAGCTGGGCGACTTCCCCAAAAGGAGGTGTAGCAGTCAGGTGTTGCCACAACAATGCTGCAAAACAAATCACCCCTAACTTCACTGGTTTCAGCAATAAGCATTTATTTTTCTTGCATCTGCATCTGTCTGCAGGTCCTAGGTTTTTTTCAGACTCTTATGGGCTCAGATCTATTCCTTCTCCTTCATCTTCTCCTTGAACTATCAGCTATCTGGGACATGTCCTTCTCATGACAAATGGCAAGTGCACAAGAGGCCAAACCCAACTGTGCAAACATGTTTAAAGCTTCTGCTCACATCACACTATGTCTGTTCACATTTCTCAACCAAAGGAAACCATATAGCCATGCCCAAAGCAAATAGAGCAGGAGAATATACTCTGCTCAAGGAGAAGAGGAAAGTCATTGAGTATTTGCCAAATCATCCTCCAGTCTATCACAAGGAAGCTGGCTTCTCTGAAAGAGTTAGCCCTTTACCCTGTTCTACAAGTCGCCATCAAGTCCATTCTGACTCACGGCAACCAGTTTGCACTGGACTACTGACCTACAGTTTGCCGATTTGAACCCTTCCAGTGGAGCCATGGAAGGAAGTCCTGGCAATCTCCTTTCGTAGAAAGCCAAGAAAATCCTGTGGGTGGTTCTACTCTGTAATACATGGGATGGCCATGAATCCTATAAGTGACTTGACAGCAATGGGTTGAGTTGGGTTTTTGGTATACTGTACTCTAACCTCCTTCCAGGAGACCCCCAGAATGCAACAAATGACCAACCCAGGGGCTTCCTGAGGGATCTGGACTCTAGACTGATGAAGGCTGGCCTGCTTTCAGCAAGCAGTAGTCTCTAAATGAAAGTAGGACCACAGGCAGGGAGAGCAACCCCACAATGTCTGGGATAACTACTCCAAGTAGACAAAAAGGCATACCTGTGGGAGGCAGGGTCACATCTAGGGGGTGGATATGCTACCAGCCAGTGGTCTGAGGATCAAATGTCTGATTCTCTGAGGTGCTTCTCCTTGATCTGTCCATCACACTGGGGCTTTGGCTCTAGAACCCACCCTCCTCTTCAGCCACAGCTTACAAACACCCCCAGTATCCATCGAGAAAACATTAATTAGGTAAGGAAGTGTGGTCTGTATGAAAATTGAACAAACAATAACCATACACAACATGAATGAATCTCACAAATATAATCCTTAACAAAAGGAGCTAAGCTCAAAAGAATACATTTGTCTGTGTGATTCCAACTATGTCAAGTTCAAGTCAGGCAAACAATTCAAAATGATTGTGTTAGAAGAGAAGTTCTTTAGGGAAGCAAGAAGAACTCATGTTTGGGAAGGGTCACGAAAGGGACTTTGGCAGTGCCAGTAATGTTTTATTTCTTTATCTGGTTGGCAGCACAAAACTATTCACTCTGATAATTCATGGATCATACAATTATATTTTGAGTAGTTCTCTATATGCCAACCCATTGCCATTGAGTCGATTCTGACTCATAGCAACCATATAGGACACAGTAGAACTGCCCCATAGGGTTTCCAAGGCTATAATCTTTATGGACGCAGACTGCACATCTTTCTCCTGCAGAGGGGTTAGCAGCTGAGAGCTTAACCACCACCAGGGCTCTTTTCCCCAGCCTGTGTGCTATGGTGGTGTTGTTAGGTGCCATCAAGTTGGTTCTGACTCATAGCACGAAAGAATGAAACACTGCCTGGTCCTGAGCCATGCTCACAACTGCTGCCATGATTGAGCTCATTGTCACCGCCACTGTGTCACTCCATCTCGTTAAGGGTCTTCCGCTTTTTCACTGACCCTCTTCTTTACCAAGCATGATATCCTTCTCCAGGGTTTGGTCCCTTCTGACAACATGACCAAGGTACAAGAGATGGAGTCTGGCCATTCTCACTTCTAAGGAGCATTCCAGCTGCACTTCCTCCAAGACAGATTTGTTTGCTCTCCTGGCAGTCCATGGCACATTCAATATTCTTTACCACCACCACAATTCAAGCGCATCAATTCTTCTACAGTTTTCTTTATTCATTTCCAGCTTTCACATGCATTTGAGGCTATTGAAAATACCATGGCTTGAGTCAGCTGCACCTTAGTCTTCAAAGTGATATCTTTGCTCTTTAACACTTTAAAGAAGTCTTTTGCAGCAGATTTGCCAAGTGCAACATGTCATCTGATTTCTTGACTACTGCTTCCAAAGGTGTTGACTATGGGTCCAAGTGAATGAAATCCTTGATAACTTCAATCTTTTCTCCATTTATCATGTTGCTTATTGGTCCAGTTGTAAGGATTTTTTATTTTCTCTCTGTTGAGACGTAATCCCTATTGAAGGCTGTAGTCTTTGATCTTTATCAGTAAGTGCTTCAAATCTTCATCACTTTCAGCAAGGAAGGTTGTGTCTGTCATCTGCATATTGCAGGTTGTTAATGAGTCTATCTCCAATCTTGATGTTGTGTTCTTCTTCATATAGTCCAGCTTCTAGTATTAATTGCTTAGCATGCAGATTGAATAAGTACAGTCAAAAGATACAACCCTGACACATACCTTTCTTGATTTTAAACCATGTAGTATCCCCTTGTCCTGTTTGAACAACTGTCTCTTGGTCTATGTACAGGTACCTCATGAGCACAATTAGTTGTTCTGGAAGTCCCATTCTTTGCAATAATTTCCATAATTTGTTATGATCCACAGAGTATAAACACTTGAAGGAAAAAGGAGGGAGGACTGTTGTAGATTAAGAGACACTTAGAAGTCGTAAGAAAGGAACCTAACCAAATCTCTCTCTGATGATTCAGAAGATAAGCCCCTTATTGTTCAGACATTGCTAAGATGGTTTATAGAATTGTGGTGGTGTGGAAATTTGACTGTAGAGAATTTATTGTAATAAAATAACTGTCTGAGGACATAAAATGGTAAAAGGTTGTCCAAGAAGGTATTCCTGGAATGTGGCATAACCTGTGGAATGCATTGATTGAGGTGAGGTCAGTGTTCCGGAACTCCTTGAATGAAGGGGAGGCTGGGCACACTTGAAGGAAGACCTTGCTATAGCACCACATCACCACCCATCTGCCAGTTTGTCAGACTGTTGTGGCTTGCATGTTGTTACGATGCTAGAAGCTATGCCATCAGGATTTCAAATATCAGCAGGGTCACCCAGGGTAGGCAAGTTGCAACAGAGCTTCCAGACTAAGACAGACTGGGAAGAAAAGCCTGGTAACCTACTTCTGAAAGTTAACCAATGAAAACCCTATGTATCACAGTGGGTTACTGCCCAATATAATGTTGAAAGATGAGTCCCCGAGGTTAGAAGTTACTTAAAGCACATGGTGGCCACAATAATGGATCTGAGCATCCCAAGGATCATGAAGATGTTGCAAGATCAGATAACATTTCATTCTGTTGCACATGAGGTCACGATGAGTCTGGCAACTAACAACACCACCCTGCAAGCTTTGTTCTGTAAGCATCCTCCTTCCACAAAGGGACCTGAGGTCATTTACCTATGTGGCTGTTCACTGGGAAGAGAGAGAGAAGAAAAAAAAAAAAAAAAAAACTTCCAGAGATTGCTGATCAGAGAGGAAGCTATGTGGGCAGAAAGTTCATGGAGCTCTGATGCAGGTCTGTCTAGTGGCAGCCCTAGACCCCTCCAGAGCCATTTCCCATCTCCCAAGTAAAGGCAATGCCTGCACAATGCCTCCCGGAGTAGATATCCTAGCAACATTCAAGTTTGCCTCATTGGCTTCCTGACTCCTGGAACGAAAGCCATTATTGTACGTGAAGCCCTGAGGAATCTCCTGATGGGATACAGAAGCAGGAGCTGCTGCCAACAGTTAAGGATATGGGGGCGGGGGGTGGTGGTGAGACCAATTAACACAGAAGCTCTGGGGTGGGCTGGCATCAGAGCCTTTTAAAGCTCCTCCAGGTAACTCCAATATGTGGCCAAGGTTGGGAACCACAGTGCTAGGGTAAGAGCTGAATGTTGGGTTGTTTATTTAATCTCTCCCAGCTGATCCTGATGTACGGCCAGGGCTACAAACCAGTGGTGTAGACAGTACTTTTCAGACTTTCCTGTGCAATCAAATCACCTGGGAGCTTGTTAAAAATGCAGACTCTGACACAGCAGGTCTGGGGTGGGGCCTGAGATTCTGCATTTCCAACAAGCGCCCAGGTGCAGGATACGCTGCTGGTCCAGGGACCACAAAAAAAATAGGAGGCCCTCCCAGCCCTGGAATACTCAACATGGCTGCTGGTGAGATCTAACACCTGCACAAAACTTCCGATTCATTTGACAGAGTAGAACTGCCCCATAGCATTTCCTAGGTTATCCAGAGAGACCAATGCCTGAAGAAGGACATGATGCTTGGTAAAGAAGAAGGTGAGCAAAAAAGAAGACCCTCAAGAACGGGCTCAAATAAACCTTCTATTGGAGGATGGCACGTTTCATTCTAACAACAATCTTTATGAGAGTAAATCACCAGGTCTCTTCTCCCACAGGCAGGCTGGTAGGTTCAAACGAGGACATTATGGTTAAGCAACCGAGCTCTAAACCATTGCACCATCAGGGTTTAGACAATGGTAAACTCACTAGAAGGAGGAGAGAGCTGAAGGTTCTGGAAGTGAATGACAATGAAGGTGTGAGCAGGTGATTAACCCCTGCTGTCCTAAAGCAGTGAAGCACAGCGAGTCCACTGGTGAGGTGGTTAGCAGGCTGAATTCTAATGAATGCACAAGTCACCTGGGGATCTTGTTAAAATGCAGATTCTGATTCTGGGAGGTAGAGCCTGAATTTCTGCATTTCTAATGAGATCCCAGAAGATACTGATGCTGTTGGTCTGGGGACTCTATCTCGGATAACAAGGCTGTAGACAAAAAAGCAGACGTTTCACTGAGATTTAGAAAGGGTTGGTACAAATTATCTTGTGCAAAATGGAAACAAAAAAGAAAACAAGGTGATTCACTGAAAAAGAAGAAGAGAGAGATCTTGATTCCAGTTGCATTGCTTTTTCCTCACCTATTTGACCAGGACCAACAAGCGATGGGAGTGGAGAATGAGTAGACTTGGGAAGTCTGTTTAACATGGTAGGGAATGGACGGGTCCTGGCAGCAGCCCCAGGGATGTCCAGGGACCTCTGCTTGCTGAGTCTTGGTTACCAGGGTCTGGTGCTGGGTGCCCTGGTACCCATGGTGTCTCCAAAGATGTTTTAGTGGAAATGACTGTGACAGGCCTTCCCAGCCATCAGTCATTGTGAGGCTCACTAGGAGATTCATCTACATTTCCTTGGGTCTGCATGTACCAGAGAAAAAAGGAAAATGGTTAATGACCTAGTGTCAACATCCCTGAAGGAGGACCAAGGAGAAATACTGCACTTTCTGCCATGTGGAAGGTGGAAGCTGAAAGCCATTATACCTTGAACTTTAAAAGAAATGTGACAGAGAGAGTAATGACTGCACAAAGTTGTCTGTGTCTTACTCCTTGGAACCTGTGAACATATTACCTGACATGGCAAGAAGGATTTTGCAGAAGCAATTAAGGACTTTAAGATAGGGAGATTACCCTGGATTATCAAGGTGAGCCCAATATAATCACAACATTCCTCTTAAAATGAAAGAGGGAGGCAGATGGGTCAGAGTCAGAGAGAGATTTGAAGATGCTGTGCAGCTGGCTTGTGGCTACAGGAAGGTGCCAGGAGTCCAGAAATGCAGGCAGCCTCTCGACACTAGAAAAGGCAAGGAAACAGATTCTCCCTTTATTATTGTTGTTAGGTACTGTCAAGTCAGCTCCAACTCATAGTGACCCTATGTACTACAGAAATACTGTGGTCCCGTGCCAGCCCCACAATCCTTGCTATGCCTGAGCCCATTGTTGCAGCCACTGTGTCACTCCATCTCATTGAGGGCCTTCCCCTTTTTTGCTGACCCTCCACTTTACCCTTCTCCATGGAATGGTCCCTTCTGACAATATAACCGAAGTAGGTGAGACAAAGTCTAGCCATTCTCACTTCCAAGGAGTATCCCAGCTGCACTTCTTCCAGGACAGATTGTTCATTCTGGCAGTCCATGGTATTTTCAGTATTCTCCAACACCAGAACTCAAAACATCAACTCTTCTTCAGTCATCCCTATTCATTGTCCAGCTTTCACATGCGTATGAGGCTCTTGAAAATTCCGTGGCTTGGGTTAAACTCAAAACCAAATTCACTGCCATTGAGTCAATTCCAACGCATAGTGACCCCTATTAGGGTTTCTGAGGCTGTAGATCTTCTCGCTTTCTTTCTTTCTTTAAAATGCATTTTATTGAAATATAATTTATGTACAGTGAAATACACAAAACTAAAGTGACATGGGTCAATGGATAATTTTTTTCAGCATTCCCTCCCCACACCTCCCACCGCTGGCAACCTACAAAGTTTCCCTCCATATATAAACCTTTCCTTGACCCTCCACAACAACGAACTAATACTATATTTGTCCTTCTGTGATTGACTTATTTCACTCAGCCTAATGACCTCCAAGTCCATCCATATTATGCGGTGTTTTACAGACTCTACATTATTCTTTAGTGCTGCATAGCCCTCCATTATGTGTATGTACCATAGTTTGGTCATCCACTCTTCCACTGATGGGCACATAGGTTGTTTCCATCTTTTTGCTATTGTAAATAGTGCTGTGATGAACATGAGTGTGCATGTATCTGTTTCTGTCCTGGCTCTTACCTCTCTAGGATATATAGCTAGTAATGAGATTTGTGGGTCAAATGGTATCTCCAATTCCAGCTTTCTAAGGAATTGCCATATTCCTTTCCACAGTGGTTGTATCACTTCACAGTCCCATCAGCAGTGTAAGAGAATCCCAATCTCTCCACATCCCTGCCAGCATTTGTTATTTTCTGTCTCATTGCCATCAGTGCTGGGGTGAGATGGTATCTCATCATTGTTTTCATTTGCATCTCTCCGATGGCCAATGATTGTGAGCAACTCTTCATGTATTAGCTGGCCACCTGCATATCCTCCTTAGTGAAGTGTCTATTAATGTCTTCTGCCCATTTTTCAATTGGATTGTTAATTCCTTTGGTGTTGGGGCGTAGGAATTTTCTATCAATCTTAGAGATAAGTCCCTGGCCAGATATGTAATTATCAACAAATATGAATTTGTTGCTGTCATTTTTGTTATGTGCTTTTTTGTGGTGTTGATTTCTTTGTTCCATATAATTTTCTGTGCTGAGCTCATTTTGTTTATGAATCGTGCTATCACTTCCTTCGTTGCTATTGTTTTAGTATTTGCTAAATATTTGTGCTAGTCCTCTTTTATTTTGATGTGAAGGTTTATGATTTTTCTTTGAGGTTACCCTGTGATTTATAGTTTTCTTCCCAAGTTTAGAATGGACTGATGGCCAGTGATTGTGAGGCATCAGTAGTTGTCTTGACTTCCCTACCATCTAGAAATTTTGTAATGACATCGTTTTTTCCCTCTTTTTGGTTTGTAGTTGTCCTCATTGTCAATTGATGTCTCTGGTTCCCTGTTTACAATCTTGTAGACTTATTTACTTTGGATACTTCCATAGTTGGATTGGTTTCTGGGTTATGTTCTCATGTGTGCTAATGGTCAGTTCTTGTTGGCTATTGTTGCTTCTCTGTCCAAAGGGCTCCTTTGAGCTTCTCTTGTAAGGTTGGTCTGATTATAACAAATTCCCTTAATTTCTGCTTATCTGGAAATGTCCTAATTTCACCATTATATTTGAGGGACAGTTTTGCTGGATACACAATTCTTGGTGGGAAATGTTTCAGAGTTTTATATATACCATTCCATTGTCTTCTCGCCTGCATGGTTTCTGCCGAGAAATCCAAGCTTAGTCTTATTGGTTGCCTCTTGTAGGTAACTTTTTGTTTTTCCCTTATTGGTCTTGTGATTCTTTCTTTGTCTTTGTATTTAGTGAGTTTGATTATGATATGTTTTGGTGATTTTCTTTTGGGGTCTATCCTGTTTGGGGCTCGTTGAACTTCCTGAATGGATATATTCTCATCTTTCATTATACCAGGAAAATTCTCTTCCAACACATCGTCAACAATTTTGTCTATGGTTTGTCTCTTCCTGTTCTGGAATTCTGATTACATGTAGGTTATTCCTTTTGATGGCATCCCACATGAACCTTAGGCTTTCTTCATTATGTTTTGATCTTTTTTCTGATTGATCCCTTTCCAAAGAAAAGTTCACGTATTTGCCTTCAATCTCACTACTTCTGTCTTTCATTGATTCAATTCTGCTCCTTTGCTCATTCAATGTCTTATCTATTTCTGAAAATTTAGTATTAATCTTCTGGATTTCTGTGGGTAGATTTTGTATCCTCTCTAATTTTTCATTTATTTTGTCATTTTGTCCTTGTATTGTCTTTTGAAATTGTTGTAGGGTTTTCTCTTTGTTTTCCTCAATTTTGTCAGTGTTTTCCTTGATCTATCTCTCAATTCATTGAAGATACCTAAATATAATTCTTTTGAATTCCTTGTCAGGGAGTTCCCATTGCTGCATCTTCCTCAGAGATGTGTTTTGGGTCTGTATCCTAGTCCCTTATTTCTCCTGCTTTATCTTGCTTCTTTGTGTGGACTGTGGTGCTCTGTTGTCTCTGAGGCATTGTGACGTTTTTGTGTTTATATTTAATTGGTGATTGTATGTCGGAGTGACTTGCCCACGATTTTCATTTTCTTTGCATGTTATCTATGCAAGCAGGGTACTGTGCTGTGCTCCTCTATTCACTAGTTGACAGCACTTATACACTCACCACCTGTCTCCTTTCCTGTTGTCAGCCTCTCATATGTCCCTGCCAACCTTGGGATGCAGAGCCTATTCTTAGGTCCCTGGAATCTGAATAAGAATGCTGTCACTTTAAAATCCAAAATGGCTACCACTTATAAAGATTCAAAATGGCTGCACCCTCAGTCTCTTTAAATATCCAAAATGGTTGCCACATGTAAACAATCAAAATGGCTGCAACAGCAGAAAGTCAGCAGCTCAAGTTGTTTCCCTCCTTGCTGTTTTCCTTCCTACTCACAGGCCACAAGCACAGTCATCCCTAGGCACTAGGGATGGGCAAATTAGAAATCGGCTATCTGAAATGGAGGGAGATAAATGCACAAAGTGGCTGGCTTACATGCTTTCATGAGTGTGGTTATTCTTAAACTGATGGTGAAGAGAATGCTAATCTTTGAAGTATAAATGGGATAATGGCTAGAAAAGCCCGGGGTGGCCTGTGGTTTAATGAATTACATAGTATGGTTTTTCTAGCCATAGTCTTTATAATTCCCACTTTGCCATGAGCAACTGTTAAAGTTGTTGAAGTCATCCACCTGGGGCAGCATGAAGTAATCTTCTGGGAAAGTTTGCTCTCTCTCAGGTATATAGAACTCTGATGTTAGGATTGGTTGGTTTTGCCACTCTATCAGACTCAAAATGAGCCCTCCTAGAGGCAGAAGGCATCTATTTCTGAGTGCTGGCTGAGAGAGATGTGTTACTGAGAAAGACACACTGCTCAGGGAGATGCACGGATGAGAGAGACATGTGGCTGAGAGAGAGAGATGTGCAGCTGAGAGGGACCCCCAGCTGAGAGACAGCAGCAGTGGAACCAAGAGGCACAGGACAGAGCGGCAGGCTTACCTGGCCCACAGAGGCAGAGGCCAGGCCAAGAGGCCAAGAGGCCAAGGGCCAGAGAGGCGTGTCTAAGAGCACAGCAAAGGGGACTCTGTTCTGATCAATGAACTGTATCCTGAGCACATTCCTGAACTTGAATTCAGCCTGTTGCTTTCCTAATAAACCCCACAATCTGTGAGTTCTTGTGGCCACTGCAGCAAATTATCAAACCCAGCAGAGAGGTGGTGGGTGCCATGAGAGGGACAGATGGTGTCAAGGTTGGTAAGAGGGCTGGGGGGTGTGGCCTCATAAGAACAGGCCTTGGGGTGCTGATGGTGATTCTGTCTTCCTCTTGTGGAACTAAAGGAGGTTAGAAGATGTCACCTCCCTGATGCTTTAGCAATGACCAAAACTTAAAACAACTCCACCAAGAGAATGGATACATAAGTCATGACATATCACACAATGGAATATTATTGAGCAATGAGAAGAAACAAGTGGATGAATCTCATTGACATAATTATGAGCTTAAGAAACTAATATATATAACAGGGTATGTTTACAGTACAAAAACAGGCACGAACTAATCTAAGGCATTGGAAGTCAAGGTGGTGGTGACCCTGGAGGAGAGGGAATGACTAGAAGGGGTACAAGGCAAACTTCTGTTTTTTTCTGGGTCCAAGTTACATGATTTATGGGATGAATTGTGCCCCACCCCATATGTGCAAATTACACCATGTTGTGAGTTGAATTGTGTCCTCCCCACAATATGTGTTAGAATCCTAAACCCTACCCCAGTGGTAGTAATCCCTTTTGGGAACAGGGTTTTCTTTGTAATGGTAATGAGGCAGTATCAGTGCAGGATGTGTCTTACACCTAATCACTTTCAAGATATAGAAAAAGAGTGGGATAGAAACAGAGACAAGTCACCAGCAATAGGAGAAAAATAGAGGCTAATGAAGAATGCCAAGGAACCAAGGAGTGCCGGGGTTAGGAAAGCTGAGAAAAGGATTTTCCCTTAGAGCAGACGGAGAGCCTTCCCCTAGCACTGGTGCACTGGATTCAGACTTTCAGTCTCCAAAACTGTGAGAAAATAATTTTCTGTTTTTAAAATCAGCTACTGTGATATTTCTGTTGCAATACCACCAGACAGCTAAGAAACATGGGTATGTTTAGAATTCGCAAAGCTCTGCACGCAGGATGTCTGTATCTCTGAGTGCAACTATACTTCCAATGTATGTTGTTGTTGCTAAGTGCCGTTGAGTTGGTTCCAATTCATAACAACCCCATGTACAACAGAATGAAACACTGCCCAGTCCTGCGCTGTCCTCACAATCCTTGCTGTGCTTGAGCCCGTTGTCAGTGGGCTCGCAGCCACTGTGTCAGTCCATCTCTGTGAAGGTCTTCCCCTTTTTCGCTGACCCTCTGCTTTACCAAGCATGACATCCTTCTCCAGGGAATGGTCCCTTCTGACAACATGACCAAAGAAGGTGAGACGAAGTCTGGCCATCACGCTTCCAAGGAGCATTCCAGCCTGCACTTCTTCCAGGATAGATTTGTTCATTCTTCTGGGAGTCCACGATATCCTCAATATTTTTCCCCAACACCACAATTCAACTGCATCAATTCTTTTTTGGTCTTCCTTAGTCATTGTTCAGCTTTCATATGCATAGGAGGCTATTGAAGATATCAAGGCTTGGGTCAGGCAAATCTTACTCTTTAAAGGGACATCTTTGCTCTTAAACATTTTCAAGAGGTCTTTTGCAGCAGATTTACCTAGTGCAATAGGTTGAGGAGCTTTGGTACTGCAGTGCCTAAGGCTTTCATTTGACTACTAACCAGAAGGCTGGTGGTTCAAACCCACCAGCTACTCCTCCAGAAGGAAGGTTGGACAATCTACTTCTGTAGTGATACTACCTCAGAGACCCAAGGGGGAGTTGGGTCCGGCTCCACAGCACAAAGCAACAACAGAGGTCGTCTGATTTTTTGACTGCTGCTTCCATAGGCGGAGCTCTGATGGCATAGGGCCTAACGCATTTGACTGCTAACCAGAAGGCTTGTGGTTCAAACTCACCAGCCACTCCTAGGAAGAAAGGTTGGGCAATCTACTGCCATAGTGATACCACCTCGGAAACCCAAGGAGGGGTCGCTATGAGTCAAA
>NW_006921607.1:257367-281193 GCF_000298275.1 Orycteropus afer afer
GGGTTTGAACCGCCAGCCTTTTGGTTAGCAGTCAAATGCCTTAGACACTATGCTACCAGAGCTCCCCTTTTTAGTGTTCGGAAGAAAAAATTCAGTGATGCTGTAGAATTTTATAATATTGCTTTATTTGTTTATTCTATACTAATTCAAAACACTTAAGATTTAAAAAAAAAAGAAACTCGGAATCCAAGACACAGATGTTGTCCTTGCAGCAAGGGGGGGCTATGTTCCTACATAGCCACCAGATGGCGCCAGAGGACGTGGCTCAGCCAAAGAGGTTGTTTATGCTTCTACAGAAAAGGATCTTAGTGGGGTAGTTGGGCTACAGCTGCACCTCACCTCTCCCACCTACCCTGAGAAGGAAATCAGCCCCATCTTCCATGGTCTCCCACTACAGCTTGAGACTCGCAACAACAGTTCCTAGGGCAGGGATAGTGAGGATGTGGAAATAGCAAATGTAGAAAATGTTATGTGAAGAGAAGGCAAGGGCCAAGGGTGGGTGATAGCAGGAGGAAGGTGGAGGCACCTTTTAAATATGAATGAGAAGAATGGACTAGAGAGATCCAAACTGAGAGGAATGGAATGGGCAAAGTAAGGTCCCTGAGTCTGGCATGGGAGCCCAGTGGAGTGTCACCCTGGGAAAGGCAAGACCCTCATCTGGAGGGAGTTCTGAAAAGATGGACGCCAACGCTGGTAAGCTAGTGGATTTGGTGAGGAAGCTGCTACCAAGTGGCTTCTATTTTCCCTGTGAAGCAGGAGACCACTTTGTTGCCTGTTGACAGTGACGAGGCAGTGGGGGTCAGTTTAACAGAGCAAGGGAATAGAACTGACCGGGGAAACCAGGAGCCTTGCTGGGTGTTTTGGTTACCTAGTGTTGCTCTGACAGAATATACCACAAATGGGATGGCCTTAACAAACAGGACTTTATTCTCTTACAGTTTGGAGTCTTTAAGTCCAAGTTCAAAGTGCCAGGCTCTAGGGGCTGGGTGAAAGCCCCTCAATCTTGGGGTCCAGCTTTGCCTTCTGCTCCCGGCCCACTGGAGCTAGAGGCTTTTCTTCACTCAGACAGCTGCTGGCTGCTGAGGCTGACAAGCCCAAGGTTGACAAGTAAAAAGGCACAGTCCTGATGTTACCAAACCACACAGCAGGCCATTAATTCGAGTCCATTGAAAGTCCCAAGGTCAGCAGAGCATGGCAGGCTGCTGAACAATGACACAGCTACATGCAGGGTTCAATCGTGCCATTAGCTAGAGATCATTCCCAAAGCTGTTTCTTATATACGGGAAGCAGACAAAGGCAGCTACTCAGCCCCTTGTGGTAAAACCCACCATGGAGTTGATTGCTAGTCTCATCCTGGGGAATAACTACCACCAGCTGCCCAGCCACTCAACCAGGCCCAGCCAAGTTGACACACAAACAACTACCACACTGGGCAACACTGAGATTGGATCTCTGGGTTGCCACCATTCAGCTTGGCTTCTTCTTTCACTTGTTCATTCCTTCTGCAGATATTTTATTGATAGCCTGCTATTGTACCAGCCCTTTCTGGGCACCAGGCATATAGCAGTGAGCACAGAGCTTACATTCTGAGGGGAAGGGTGTAGGCAGTAAACAAATAAACATGCAGAGTAACATTGGGTGCATTTAGGGTGTTATTGTTGTTGTTATGTGCCGTTGAATCGGACCAGATTCATAGCAACCCCTCCTTGGGTTTCCGAGGCAGTATCACCATGGAAGTAGATTGCCCAACCTTTCTTCTGAGGAGTGGCTGGTGGCTTTGAACTGCCGGCCTTCTGGTTAGCAGTCAAGTGCCTTAGGCACTACGCTACTGGAGCTCCTGCATTTAGGGTGCCAGATAGCAAAGCATGTTAATATGTATGATAGGAACGACTGGTTTGACTGTGTCCACAGATGCTTTTTCTGAGTACTGGCAACATCCTGCAAAATTACTGTTAATTCTCCAAAGAATATGGGAGCTCTCCATCCTCAATGACACGGGAAAGAACTGAATGGTATCCCCATGACTGAGTTTCCAAACTCACTGCCATTGAGTTGGATCCAACTCATAGTGATCCTTCCTTGGATTTCCGAGGCAGTATCACTACAGAAGTAGATTGCCCAACCTTCCTTCCGAGGTGCTTGCTTGCTGGTGGGTTTCCTATAGGAACTTTATTAAAGATTGTTGGATTTTTGTTGTCCTTCTTAATGTTTTTGAATAAATGAGTGGAA
The DNA here is from genome assembly GCF_000298275.1 of Orycteropus afer afer. Lineage (NCBI taxonomy): Eukaryota > Metazoa > Chordata > Mammalia > Tubulidentata > Orycteropodidae > Orycteropus > Orycteropus afer. The sequence goes on from NW_006921607.1 coordinate 259,597, forward strand.
ACAAAAATGGAGAACAAAATTCCAAATCATAAAAAAGATGAGACTTACTGGTCTAACAGAGACTGGTGGAACCCTGAGACTGGCCCTTAGACTCTCTTCAGGCCTGGAACTGAACCTACCCGAGGGATCAGCTTCAGTCAGACAACAGACAGGCCTATAACGTGAACAGTGACACCACAGAGGACCGTACTCCTCAGAACGGTCAACCATATGAGACCAAAAGAGCAGCATTTGCCCACGAACAAAGCTCAGAGGCAAGATGGGGCAGGAAAGAAGGACACATGGAAACAGGAACCCAGGGAGGAAGCAGGAAGAGAGCTATTACATTGTGGGGATCGCAATTAATGTCAGGGGAAAAAAAATGTGCATAAATTGTTGAATGAAAAATTTACTTTCTCTGTAAATTTTCACCCAAGCCACAATATAAATAAACAAATAAATGGGTGAGTTGGTTCCAGCTGCTCTTGGGGTGGGGCGAGGTGCAGCATAACATTAGGGAAAGAGAAGTATTGTGAACAAACAGGCAGGACGAAAGAACAGAGAGTGATATAAGTGCTGTGGAGACTGGGTGCTTAGGGAAATGACATTTGAGCAGAGTTCTGAAAAGCAGGAGGGAAAGGGACTTGCACACATCTCGGGGGAAGAGCATCCCAGACAAAGGGGACAGCCCAGGCCAAGAGAAAGGAAGAATGCCAGCAAGTGGAAGCCAGGGGCCAGATCATGTAGGATGTTGGAAATCACCTTTTATCCTCACTGTGATTGAAGACTGGGGGAGGAGTGTGACTACATTTCTATTTTAAAAGGATCACACATGCTGCTCTGTGGAGAACGGGCTAGAAGGGCAAGCACAGACAAGGGGGCACACTTAGGAAGCCAAAGTTGTCCCCCAGGACTGAGAGGAGAGGAGCAGTAGAAGAGGTGAGAAGCACCTTAGTTGGAGGACAACTCTTCGTGTTTGTTGAGGGTTTGGTGTAGCTGACATCAGTCAGATGCAGGATGTGTTTTGTAGGTAAAAGCAACAAGACTTGCAGATGGCAAATCTGATGACCATATGTGAGATATGAAAGAGAAAGAGGAGTCAGTGATGACTCAGGTGTTGTCCAGAGACAGATGGTGGCAACATTTATTCAAGGGGTGAAGCCTAGGGAGCAATGCTACCACCCACCTGTAGTTTGTAGTACAGTGGTGGCTTGTATGTGTCTGTGATGCTGGAAGCTATGCCCCCAGTACTTCAAATAGAAGCACGATCACTTGTGATGGACAGGTTTCAGCAAATCTTCCAGATTAAGACTCTGGTGGCGTAGTGCCTAAGGCATTTGACTGCTAACCAGAAGGCTGGTGGTTCAAACCCACTAGCCACTCCTCAGAAGGAAGGTTGGGCAATCTACTTCCATGGTGATACTGCCTCAGAAACCCAAGGAGGAGTCGCTATGAGTTGGATCCGACTCGATGGCAGTGCGTTGCGTTGCATTGCATTGTGTTCCAGATTAAGACAGACTAGGAAGGAAAAGATCTGGTTGTCTACATCTGAAAATTAGCCACAGAATATTGTCTGAGATTTCAACTCACTTTGGACATGTCATTTGAAGGGACTGCTCATTGGGAAATATGTTGGTAAAGTAGAGGGTCAGTGATATAAGGGAAACCCTCAATGAAATGGATTGACACAAGGGCTGCAACGATGGGCTTAAAACATACCAATGATCATGGGGATGGCACGGGACTGGGCAATGATTTGTCTAGTTATCCTTGGGGTCACCATGAGTTGAAGGCAACCTAATGGCAACTAACAACAGGGGTCGATGATATTTGAGAGGAGGTGGATCAAGAGCTCTGCTTGGAAATGTTAAGTCCATAGAAAGAACCTATAGGCAGTGTTGCCCTGTTTTGCCTAGCAGGGCATGGGTCCATAGTTTTCTCTAGCAGTACTGTTGATGGTCCAGCAACAGCTGTAGAGAAATCAGACAGCTGGATTGACCCATGATTGAAATGATGATTAGATTCAACAGAATAGGAGGCAAGAGAGTTGCAAGTATGGGAAAGAGACTCGGTGAAATGACAGACATTGAGTGAGGTTTCATCGTACAACCTCACTTCAGGTACCAATTTTAATTGATTGCAAGTAACAGGAATCCAAACCAATTTAAGTACAAGAAGGAGAACAATTGTCGCATGTAGCTGGAAAGGACCCTGAAGTAGCTCACAAATGAGAAGAGTTGTAAGACATCAGGTGGCCCCATGGCATTGAACTAGGGATGGACAGATGACTGTGTGACCCCATGTGCCCCACATGTAGGAGGAGAGAACATGGCAAATCTAGGACCAAAAGGAGTAATGGAGTCTGCAGTGAAATACAGATAAAAATCATACGAACACTGTTCACACAAATACAATATGCTTGATACTTAGCGTCTCCAGATAGAGTTCCAGATTTTGAACACTCTTGCAAAATCCCTGCTAAACAAGCATGGCCAGAATCGTGGGAAGTGAGAATGGCTTTGGATCCATCAATTTCCAGTTAAATAGGATGAAACAGGGCTGTAACCAACCCCTCCCTTTCTTAGAAATGACGTGAGATTAAATGTTCTGGTTGCCACCTTGGTAGGAGGACAACTCTTTCTGTTTGTTGATGGTTTGATTGCCCCACACCAATCAGGAGTGGCCTCAAAAAGCAGCCCAGCCCAGTCATTGTAAGGAAACATCCTCCTGTACTCTACCCTTATGCTTGGCCAACCATCAGGAAGTTCTGAAGAACTGAACCAGCAACCCACCTCACTCTGTACCCTGGGGTTTTCCTTAGGTTCATCCTCACAGGACCAGGGTGACTCAGACAGAGGCGCCTCACGCATACATTTGTTTATGGGAGGGGCAGGTTCTCCGGGCAACACCCATGTAGTGGGAGAGAACAACATGATCACCCGTCACAGGGTAGCAAAGGCGGAAAGCTAGTTTCTGCCAAGTCCCCAGGCCTCTTAAGGAAACATTGCTGAGGCTTCCACAAAGTCATAACTGAACATCATGACCATGTAGTCCCTGAAGCCTGCAAGCACAAGAAACCATGCAATGCATTCTACATAGAAGCCAGTGCCAGGAAACCACCTTCCTCTCCAGCCATTGAACTGGGCTTGGGTATAGCAAGGATTGTGAGGCTGGCACAGGACCAGGCAGTGTTTCATTCTGCTGTGCATAAGGTTGCTATGAGTCGGAGCCAACTCAATAGTACCTAACAACTCCAGCCATTGGCAGGAGTGTTGGCCCAAGCATGACACATCTGCCACCCTGGTAGAGCCTTTTGGGTTTGATCAATGCCCAGGCTGCTTCAGAAACAGTCACATCAAGGAAGTCACCCTGTGTTCCTGTACTAGTCTCTCCTCACTTCTGAAAGGGCTCTTGTTCTTCCTTGTTCATCTGCCTCGAATCTGTTCGTGAAGCTGTAAATCATAACCCAACTATCTGATGTACAGCCAGTGCACTCAAGGATTGACTGCTTTGGCAGACTCTCTGAACTGCCTCTCCCGCACCTGTCCCCACCTGAGTACAATCCCTGCCTCCCTCGTGTGGCTGCAAATGCAAAGTTGAAGGGACACAGACATTGTGCCTGGTAAAAGGTGATATCCTATGTAAATGTGAGGCCAATCCTTATCTCCAGGTGGCCTGGATCATCAGCAGGGCCTTCCTCCCTTTATAGGCTCTTGGGCAGGTGTAGTCTCTGCTGCAAGGAGGAAATGGGCTGGGCAAACACAACCAGCGGAGTCCCCGGCTGGTACAGCAAACGCACCCGACTGCTAACCGGAAGGTTGGAGGTTGAGTCCACCCCAAGGTGCCATGGAAGAAAGACCTGGTGATTGACTTTCAAAAAGATCAGCCACTGAAAACTCTATGGAGTACAATCATACTCTGACATCTGTGAGGTCAGCAGAATCGGAATCAACTCGATGACCACTGGTTTGGTTATTAGTTTTTACACAGCCAGATCTATTCTGTGTTTTGGGTTGGAGAGGAGGGAAAGGGAATCCGCAAACTCTTTTTTGAAGTTTCATTATTTTTATTTTGAGTTATACATACAGGAAAGTGCACAAACATCAATGTACAACCCAATGCATTTTCACCAATGTATACACCCACTCAAACACCACCCAGACCAAGACATGGAGCATTCCTGTGACCGCAGAAAGTTACCCCATGTCCCCTCCTGGGCACTACCCCCACCCTCATTTTTAACACCATACATTTATTTTACAGGTTCTTGTACTTAAGTACAAAAGGAATCATACAGTATATGGTAGCTGGCTTCTTTAACTTAACATCCTGATTCTCAGATTCACCCATGGTGTTGCAAGTAGCAGTTCATTTTAGTTTACTGCTAGGTAGTACAGGCAGTTCCTGGGTTAGGAACATCCATTCCTAACTGTGTCTTTAAGTCGAATTTGTAGGTAAGTTGGAATGTGTCCATACAGTTTTTATTTAGCCTTACTTTAGTGCAAGAAGGAATTCTGGTGGCCACTGTGGTTAAAGTATTGGGCTGTTAACCAAATGGTCAGCAGTTCAAACCTACCAGCCGCTCCACAGGAAGAAAGACAAGGCAGTCTGCTTCCATAAAGATTTACAGTCCTTGCTGTATGGAAAATGAATTTGCTTTGTGAACTTTCACCCAAGTCACAAAAAAAAAAAAAAAAAAAAAGAATTACAATCTGGAAATCCTAATGAGGCAGTTTTCCTCTGTCGTATAGGGTCACTATGACTCAGAATCAGCTCAATAGTAGTGGGCTTTAGTTACTCCAAGAAAAAGCTAGAAGCCTTTCCAATGATTTAAAAGCTGCTCATGCAGCAAAAGAAGGTGTGTGGTGAATTTGTTGTGAGTAAGGAAGGGTTCAAGGAACACTGGTGGTGCAGTGGTTTAGGCATATGGCTGCTAACCAGGTCAGCAGTTCAAATCCACCAGCTGCTCTGCAGGAGGAAGATGAGGCAATCTACTTCCGTAAAGATTTACAGCCTTGGAAACCCTGTGGAATTGACTTGATGGCACTGGGTGGGTGGTGGTAGGGGACGGCTCAATCCTTTCCAAGTGAGGGCAAATTTATGTAATATTAAAGGGCAAGTAGGGGTCACCCATAAGTTGTTCATAAACCAGGGACTTATTGTATCCCATTGTATGAATGCACTATAACTTCTCCATTCTACTGTTGATGGACACATAGGCTGTTTTGTTTCTGGCTATTATGAGCTATGTTGCTGTGAACATCCCTGTATATATTTTTAGTGGCCACGTGGACTCCTTTCTCTGGAGTGTGTGCCCAGAAGTGGAAATGCTGGCAGGCACACGGCCAGCTTTAGGAGACTCTGCGACAGTTCAGTAGAGTTCTCTTTGTGCAGGAGACTCAGGTTCGATTGTCGACCAATACATCTCGTGCACAGCCACAACCTGTCCTCAGTGGAGGTTTTTGTGGGAGCTCTGGTAGCATAGTGGCTAAGACACTTGCCTGCTAACCAGACGGCTGGCGGTTCAAACCCACCAGCCACTCCTCGGAAGGAAGGTTGGGCAATCCTACTTCCGTAGTGATACTGCCTCGGAAACCCAAGGAGGGGTCGCTATGAGTCGGGGCCGACTCGACGGCACACAACAACAACAACAACAACAACAATGATGCTGAACAGGTTTCAGTGGCACTCCTTGGAAGGAAGGTTGGACAATCTACTTCTGTAGTGATACCGCCTCAGAAACCCAATGAGAGGTCGCTATGAGTCGTGTCCGACTCCATGGCAGTGAGTTTGGTTTGGTTTTTCCAGACTAAGAGGAACTAGGAAGAAAGGCCTTCCAAATAGCAGCCAATGAAAACCCTATGGAGTACAAGTCATTCATGGGATCACTGTGATTCGGGGCTGACTCTACAGCAGGTAACAACAGCCTAAGGCGTAGTGCCTAAGGCACTTGACTGCTAATCAGAAGGTTGGCAGCTCAAACCCACCAGCCACTCCTCGGAAGGAAGACTGGACAATCTACTTCCGTAGTGATGCCGCCTCAGAAACCCAAAGAGAAGTCGCTGAGTCAGATCCAACTCGACGGCAGTGAGTTTTGAGTCTCTCAGTGTGGCTGTTCCACTTTCCACTCCCTGAGCAAGGACCCCTTCTTAATGGCACCAGCCTCTCCTCCTCTCCGTGCAGTAGAATGAGCCCGTGGAGCCAAACAGACCTCAGTTCAAGTCTCAGCATCAACACCCACCAGAGGCCCCTCAGGCAAGTTACTTAATTTCCCTGAGGTTTCATTTCTCCCAGGGACACATCGCCCCCATCAGCTTGCTTGGGCACACAGGTCAAATGAGGAGACACTGTCCCAGCATTTATAATTGACGTCCTGCCCAACAGGCCACAGGCACTAAGCGAGCATTCTCTCCTCCCTTACCTCATCTGAAACTCGCTCATGCAGTCACCAAATAAACACTTCCCCACTTTAAGGGGCTCTGGTGGCAGAGTGCCTAAGGTATTATTTGCCTGCTAACCTTAAGGCCAGTGGTTCAACCCACCAGCCACTCCACTGGAAGGAACACTGGGCAATCTATTCTTTAAAGATTTATTGCCTTGGAAATTCAAAAAGGAGATCACTATGAGTCGGACCTGATGGCAGTGGGTTTGTGGTTTTTGTTTTTTAAATCACTCCACAGAGTCTTTGTGAAAGCCCTATGTGATCCTAAGACGCTATTATATTCTGCCCATCTTTATGTGATGGGCTACTTGTGTCCTGCCCACTGCAGGTGGTGGGAAAACCTAGGCACTGGGGAAGGTCTGTGTTGGCTCAGTGCGTCCCAGAAGGGCTTCCTGTGGGGTAACTTGGCTGGAAGAAGACACTCTGACCAGAGGAAGGGTCCCAAGTTATGTGGTTTGTTTAAATGCTGCAGAGATCTCCAAGATACATTGTCACCTGGAACAAGCAAATGCAGTGCAGGCTGTATGCTTTGTCACCTTTGGCATAAAGAGGAGGGAGGAGGCTAGATGTCTATACTGGCTTAGATCTCTGAAGGGACACTCAGGACACTAACAACATGGGGCCGGAGCAGGCAGTGGCTGTGGCGGGGGCGAGCGTGGGGGGAGACATGACACAGTGTGCCCTATTGTAGCTTTGGGGCCTGAACCACAAGGATACATCCTCTATGCAAAAATGTTTTCTCTCCACTTCCCCAATCCCTCACTGACATAGGTTTGGAACTCTACCACTAGATATATGGAGTAAGCTAATGACTACATGTTCTTTAAGGTTCTGTACATGGAAGTGTTTGTGTGTACACAGGTGTACATATGTATACATACACACATATATGTATATATGCATGTGTAAGCATGTGTATCTGTGTGGGAGGAAGTGTATGTAGGTGTGAGTACGTGTGTGTGTAGAGGTAGAGGGTGTGTATGTAGGTCTGTGTGTGTATATCTGTCCATGGAAAAGTGTATATAGGTATATGTAGAGGTGTGTGTTATGTACATGAAGATGAGTGTATGGAGATGTGTGTAGATGTGTGTTTTTTCACTCAGCGTAAAAAAGGACAGACTACCCTCCAATAGATAGCAGGTCTCTGGAATACAGCAAGCAGGCAATACTTGGGAATATCTCCCTGCCAAAAAAGTGGCCAGATTATCCACCTTCCAGAAGGACAGCAGCATGAGCTAGACCCAGAGCCCCGTGGCCAGATGACACTGACTAATAATTAACACATCTGAACTTGCCCTCCCTTGGAACTCACTCCACTCCATGCGACCTCATCTTGCAGTCAGGCTGTGAGAAGTCAGGTAAAGGCCAGGGAGTGGACAAGGCCCACCAGAAGGAGCTGGTGTACAGCAGGGAGAGGCCCTTATCTATGAGGGGCCTTGTAGCAGGGAGGCAAACAGCCCCAACCACATTGGGGTGCAAGGACACTCCTTCCAGGAAATGCAGGTACCTTCCCTCTGGGGGCCTGCCAGGCCATGGCACCTCTGCCATCCCCTTGCTCAAAGGGGGTGTGATTTAAAAAAAAAAGAAGAAGAAGAAGAAAACACAGGGGCTGAGGGCAACTGAAGAGAAGCTGAAGAGCACAGGAAAGGCAAGCCTCTTTTTATTATTTCAAAATGCAAAGTATTGAAGGCACTTACAATAATAACAAGGCAGAAAGGGCAGGGCTGCACGGGGAGGTCAGGAGTCAGAGGAAGAGGTAAGTCAATGAGCCCCACCCTAGTTAGGACCAGAAGGAAAGCTACAGGGCCAGGTCTGAAGCTAGTCAGGGCATCTATCGCTACAAAAGAGAAAACTCCATCCTACAGAGGATTAGAAGATTAGGAGCACAAGGCAGCAAGGGGCAAGGGCTGGTAGTCACGAGTTAGTGGTTCTTGAAGGAACACGCTCGGCAATGAGGAAGGCCCTCAGGTCCCCTGCTGGAAGAGGTCTCGGTACATCTCGATGAGGCGGGCAGCCTCCCGCTGGCCAGAGAGTAGAGCACCATGGGTAGTGGAGTAGTACTTGCGGTGGGTGGCCTCCCCTGAGAACAGCACCTGCATGGGCTGGCAGGGGAAGGGGGAGTGAGGGCAGAAGAGCAGCAGCTGTCATCTGCCCCAGAGCCCCAATCCATATTCTAGGTCAGAGAGGAGAGATGCAGATACTGCTGCTTCCAGAGGATGAGGCATTGCCCATGCCACTTAGCCACCTTCCCCTGCTTCTTCCCCAAACCTCCAGGTCTCTTTATCCTTCTGTGCTAAGGCTGTTGTTTAGAGTGCTGACTCTGCACTGTCAAGGCTCACTGTGCCTCTTACTAGAGAACTCAGACAAGTACTTTAACCTCGTTAGGCCTTGATTTTCTTAACTGCAAAATGGGTTTATACTACCTACTTCTGAGGGTGACTATAAAGATTAAGTGACATAATGTGTCTAAAGCACTTAGAACCTGGAACAACATAAGCACTCGACAAAGTGAGGTGGTAATTTAACAAACCTTTATGGAGCCCCTATTAGGGTCCCGGGACTGTTCTGGGCACTTGGAAGATAAAAGGTGACCAGGCTGCTGCTTTGAGGAGCTTCCATGCTGTATGCAGACATGAAACCCAATTACTAAACAGCGTCATGCGTGCTGGAATGAGTGCTGGGGTGAGGTGCTGAGAGCCCAGAAAAGAGGCCTACTGTGAGGGAGGTCACACAAAGCTTCCCAGAGGACAGGACGCTTGGAGTGGTTCTCGGAGGATGCCAGGTGAATAAACAGGCAAAAGGCATTTCAGGCAAAGGGCAAAGCAGGGGTAACAATGCACCAGAGCAGGCCTCGTTTGAGCATTTTGGTACAGCTAGGGTTCTGGTATAGTGGGTAAGGCATTTGGCTATTAACCAGAGGTTCAAACCCACCAGCCATTCTACGGGTGTGAGATGAGGCAATCTACTTCCATAAAGACTTGTAGCCTTGGAAACCCAATGGGGGTTTCTATGAGTTGGAATCAACTCGATGGTAGTGGGTCTGGTTTAGGGCTCAACCTGAAGGGAGCAGGCTGTCTCAGTGGGGTCAGGAGAAAGTACAGATTTTTGCATTCCAAGCTGGCCTTGAGCTCAATGCTTCTCAATCTGGATGTGCAAAAATATCACCTAGAGATCCTGATACAGTGGAGTTTTAATTCAGCAGGTCTGGGGTGGGGCCTGAGACTGCATTTCTAACAAGCTCCCAGGCGCTGCTGGTCCACAGGCCACCCACTTTGAGTACTGAGGCTTCACTTCACAAACGAGGAGCCCACCGAGGTTGTTAAACTGACTCCAACCCCCATCCAGTTTCCTCTTCTCTCAGTAACAAACCTCTGATCTTTAACTGGGTTCACTGCCATCCAGAATAAATGGCCTATCCCAGTCTCTCTAATAACTAGGTATATCATGTGACTAAGTTCTGGCCAATGAGCTATTGTTAAAAGACACCTGACTCAGCTCCAAGTGTTCCCCTCTTCTGCTTCTCTTTCTTCCTCCTTCCAGCCTAAAATGTAGGCACCATGACTGTAGCCTCAGCAGCCATACTGGGCCACAGGTGGCCTTGAAGCTGAGAGCCACGAGCCACTAGGTCCTGATCCCTGTCTCCAGATTTCTTCCTGCGTAAGAAAAATAAACTTGCGTCTCCTTTAAGTATAGTTAATTTTAGGTTGTGTTATTTTTTCATTATATGCACTAGTCCTATCTGGTACAAGTAACAAAGTAAGGCTGGATCTTTTGGAAGGAGGCTGTGGCAGCAGGAGGATCCTTTCTGAGGACCTCTTTCTCTTAAACACTGGCCCTTTCCTTTCTCCCTCGGAACACACAGCTGGGCTGACATGACACACGCTGGTTGACTGACATCCTCACCAACTGCACTGAGAACTGTGCTAAATACTACTCTATTGGAGCTTTTAAATTTATGGTAGGTAGGAGCCCCAGGGTAGTGCACTATTAAGGCACTCAGCTACTACGGTTCCAGTCCACTCAGACGCACCTCGGACAAAAGGCCTGGTGATCTACTTCCCAAAAGTTGGCCACTGAAAAACCCTATGGAGCAGTTCAACTCTGACACATATGCAGTTGTCAAGAGTCAGAAATGACTCAACAACAACTGGTTATTATTATTTTTTTATTAGTATATGCTTGGAGGGGAAACCAGAAACCTCTTTTATGAGGGCAAAAATATGTGGAACTATTTCTCTTAGATTTACTACCATTTTTTTTCAGGGTGTGTAGATGTTATAATTTGGGGGAGGGTCAGTAGTCTCAATTTTATTTTCTAAAACATATTGGGAAACTTACCTCCATTGAATCAGTGCTGTCCAACAGAACTTTCTACGATGATGGAAATGCTCTGTAACTACACACTCTAACACAGCAGCCACTAGCTACACGTGGCCGCTGAACTTGAAATGTGGTTCATATAACTGAGGAACTACATTGTTAGCTTATGAAGTTTAATTTTAATTAATTAAATCAATTTAAAAAAATGTGGCTGATGACTACTATATTGGACAGCACAGCACTGAATGGTTCCATTTTCATAACTTCAAGAGGTTACAGTTTCAATTTGATTCCATCTTTTCTTCCAAATGTTAAGTGCACATCTTCTTGTCTTCTCTTTCATTAGATGAGCTCCTCCATCCTCATCTCCCTTTACCACCCCTCCTCACCCTGCACCAAACACCCCCATGAAATAGCCATGTCCATACTCTTACACACCTGGACTCACCCACACACACGAAGCACACACAGACTCACCGCTGCCTTGGAGCTCTCTGTGTATGGTAGGGGTTTGGCCAGCTTCTCCACATCTACCCCACTGGAGCCCACCTGCGTGTATGAATAGGAGCCTCGGAAGTGGGGGTTGCTCCCCCAGGCCGAGCGCAGGATCCGCCGAGGCTTAGGAATGTTGGGGTTCCCTGTTGGGGAGTCAGAAGAGCCAAGGGAAGGTAGAATACAAAATAGCTGCATGCAGAAGACATCAAAGAATAGACAATGCCCACCCCAGCTCCAGGGCTCCAGGAGGGCCAGGAAGGGGTGGAGGCAAGGAGGCTGGAGGAGGATGCACAGGGTGGCTGGGGGCTTTGAGTTGTGCACCCACTCCATGCCTCCTTGGGCTCTCCAACAAACACCCCATCTGTCTGGGCCTTCATTTCCCCCCATTTTAAAAGCATTACAGATAATGTTTCCCCTTCTAACTTCAGGGATTCTTGTGAGGCCTTTATGGAATACACCCACTGCCAATGACTTAGTTCCAAGCTCACAGTGACCCTACAGGACAGAGTAGAACTGCCTCATAGGGTTTCCAAGGCTGTAAATCTTTCCAGAAGCAGACTGCCTCATTTTTCTCTTGCAGAGCAACTGGTGGGTTAAAACCACCAGCCTTTTGGTTAGCAGCCTAATGCTTTAACCACAGCACCACTAGAGCTCCTCTGTATGGAATACTATGTGGAAAATGTACAAGACATTATGTGTAGTATGTGGAAAAGTAAGACACAAATCCTTTAGCAAGAGAGTTTCGGTAGGAAATGGGCAAATAGCACTGATGTCTTTTTACCACCAGGCCTTAGAAAGAGAGAATAAATGTAGCATCTGTCTGTCTGAGTGCTTCAGGTGCTTTAAGTTCCAAACAAAAAGCAGAACCAGCAATTTAGGGGCCCCAGGCTGAGCCAAGGCACTAGGTGATAGCTCACCAGGTGATCACCACACCACCTCAGCTTGGAGATAGTTGGGAGAGAGAACACTATCAGGAAATTCAGTCCCGAGGTAGTCTAGGAGCTCTGATGGCATAGTGGATAAGGCGTTTGGCTGCTAACCAGAAGGTCAGCAGTTCAAACCCACCAGCTGCTCCACAGAAGGAAGATGGGACAATCTACTTCTGTAAAGACTTACAGCTTCAGAAACCCAACGGCGGTCACTATGTGTCAGAATCGACTCTATGGCAATGACTTTGGTTTGTTGTTGTTGTTATGTGCCATCGAGCCGGACCCAACTATAGCGAGGCAGTATCACTACAGAAGTACATTGCCCAACCTTGCTTCCGAGGAGTGGCTGGTGGGTTTGAACCGCCAGCCTTCTGGTTAGCACTATGCTACCAGAGCTCCCAGTGACTTTGGTTTAGGTAATGCAAATAGTTAGGCCCTCAGCTATTAACAGGTGATTGGAAGCCACCCAAAGGCACCTTAGAAGAAAGACTTGGAGACCCACTTCTGAAAAATCAGCCATTAAAAACCCTATTGAACACAGTTCTATTCTGACACATAAAGGTTGCCATGAATCAAAATCAACTCAACAGCAACTGGTTTTTATCAGCAGGTGGGAATCTCTGTATAGTGCAAATGGTTAACACACTCAGCTGCTAACCAAAAGGCTGGGGGTTCGAGTCCACTCAGAGGCATTTTGGAAGAAATGCCTGGAGGTCAATTTCCAAAAAATTAGCCAATGACCCTATGGACACAGGTCTACTCTGACACACATGAGGTCACCAAAAGTCAGAATCAACTCAATGGTTTTATCAGAGGATGCAGATGAGGAGAGGCCAGCGGAAGCAGGAAGTTGGCTGTGGGCACAGGCACACACCTGTGAACTGACGTAGCATCTCTGTACAGATCTCGGCCACTGCCTCATCATCGCACTTCTCCATGACGAGGGCCTCCTCCCCACAGATCCAGCCACTCAGCACATGGCCGTAGCGCTCAGGTGGGTAGAGCACATCGAAGCCGCAGATCTTGCGGTACCAGAGCTCTGGTGGGTAGGTGAGGGTGCGGCTCTCTGCCTCGTCCTCCCACACAAACTGCAGGCTGTTGCACTCGGGGCCCCAGAAGGGCTCCTCGAATTCAAGAAAGATCTTGTCGGTGGTGCCGATGCCCAGGCGGTGGATGGCAGCCACCTTTTCAGCAGGCAGGCCCGGCCGGAAGAAGCTGGCACACTGCCTCTTGAGCACGCCCAGTGACGTGGTCACTATCACGTGGTCTGCCGGGACCACCTCGCAGTCCTCACACTCCACCAGCACTGGCCACTGCTCGTCCTCACCCCCTCCGCCCTCCCGGGGCTCCTCTCCCTGTTGGTCGCCCTCCCTGGGGTCATGATTGTGGTCACCCACCCGCCGGGGCTCAATCTCAGGGCCCCGGGGGCGGGCCGAGGCCTGGTCCCAGTGAACGCAACGGACAGGTTTCCCCAACTGGATGACGTGGGCGGGGATGCCCTCGGCCAACAGCTCCACAACCCGCACGAAGCCTGAGGGGATGATGTGGTGGGCTCCGGGGATCTCGGTCCACTCCCCAAAGGCACTCAGGGACACCTCGTCCATGCTGTGTGAGCTACTCTCACAGCTCTCCACCTGTGGGAAGAGCCAAAGAGAGGCCAGGTGAGCACCAGAGTTGGGGGTGGCAGCAGCAGGACCTCAGAGTAACGCAATCCCCCTCCAAGCCAGACTCCCCCAGAATCAGTTTCCCCCATTCTGGCTCCTGCACTCCAAGCTCCTAGACAACAAAGATACCTTCAGGTACTGCTGGATCATGGCGAGCTTCAGGCGCTTGGTGGCCTCTGGATCGTCAGGGTCATCCCTGATGCGGTTGCGCACCTCCTCCCGGGTGAACACTCCCACACTGTTCTGACTCTCAGCATTGACTGGTTTACCATTCCGGAAGAACTCCTGGGTCAAGTTATAGACCTGCCAGAGAGATTCAGGACACTGAAAACACACCTGCTTGGTCCCACCTCACCTCCATCTCTGACCAAAGGGCCCCAACAGTAACCACCATGGTTGAACAGCATAATAAACAGGATTAGTGTCACTGAATTGTTGAATGAAGAATGATGGAATGTCAAATGTTTTGTTACATAGATACTTACCACAAGTTACAAAAATAGAAAAAGAAAAAGAACACTACCTCTCAGGTGTACTGTGCCCCTGGAACCCTTGCTAGACCAGAGTCACTCTCAAGGTTGTACTGAGGGGGCACCAACAAGGTCAAGTTTCCAATAGCTGGCTGCTCTGCACCTCCAGACACTGCTCTTGAAGGCCATCTGGGCCTGTGAGGGAGGTTGGATGGGTCCTGTGGCTCAGAATAGAGTGAAACACTGAGCGCCCGCCCATACACTGTGTGGGAAAGGAGATCCCTCCCCTGCCCACAGCTCTCATGGCCAGGTATAACCCCCGGCTGGAGAACATGGGTCTGCACTCATTTCCATTTTCAAAGACCCAAATGCACAAATTCTTCCCAGCTTGTCTGCTTGGCTCCCTCCCCAGAGGGTGGTCAGGAGCTTTGGCCAGGCCAGTGTTTGGAGTAGAGGCTGCAGAAGGGGTCCTGAAATCTGATCTCCTAGAGATACCTCCCTGCTCAGGTCTACTGAAAGCACCCGGTTATGGTGGGCCTCAGAAACGTGTAAGGGCAGAGACGCAGAGAGGAGGAAAACAGAAGGAACAAGCTCAGGAGGGCTTGGTATGCCGAGAAATGGAAATACAGTCCATAGGCATATTTCAGCAGGAACTCCAACTCCCACTTCATCAATAGAAAATGACAAATGGTCCCTATAGCAGGGTCCTGTCACCTCATCTGCCAGCCCAGTGCACATTTCCCAAGGCAAGTAATCCAGAACAGGGGCAGGCATGGGATCACCAAAGGGCAAGGTCTAAGGCCCAATATTCATTCAACAAATACCTACTGGACACTTGCTCTGTACCAGACACAGCTGTGATGGTGAGCAGGACAGGCCCCACAGCCCTTGCCCTCATTCAAGGTGGGAGACATTCCATAACTGGGCTGTTTGTACACAGAGTGCTGTGAAAGGAAAGACTCAGGGCTATGCTCCAACCCAGACAACCCCTGGACAATCAGGAGATAGGCAGCTTGACAGTGGGAGTGACAGGAAAAGTGTTCCAGGCAGATGGAACAGCATACCTAAAGGCCTAGAAGAGAGAGACAGAGACAGAGAGAGAGCATCTCAGGGACCTGAAAGTGGCTCAGTCTTGCTGAAGTGGGCAGCAAGGCCAGAGAAAGTTGTAAGAGATGACTTGGGGAAGGCAGGCAGAGGGTGGGGCACAAAGGACCAGAGAGTCATGTCAAGGACTCTAGACTTTATCCAAAGCCCAGCACATCATTTTTGAAAGGTTGTGAGCAGGAAGGCAGCCTGATCCCACTCTCATTGCTATTCCTGTGGGTCACTGGCAAATGTTGCTCCTTAGCCAAACATCTATGACTGTTGTTGAATAATAGTATATTTCCCTTCCTAAAAGGAGCTCTGTTGGTGTAGTAGTTAAGGCATTTGGCTGCTAACCAGAAGGTCAGTGGTTCAAACCCACCAGCTTCTCCATAGGAGGAAGATGAGGCAATCTACTTCTGTAAAGATTTATAGCCTTAGAAATCCAATGGGAGTCACTGAGTTGGAATCAACTTGATAGCAGTAGGTTTGGTTCCCTTCCTAAAAGGTGCTCTGGTGATGTAGTAGTTAAGGCATTTGACTGCTAAACAAAAGGTCATGGTTCAAACCCACCATCCACTCCCTGGAAGAAAAGATGAGGCAGTCTGCTTCCATAAAGATTTGCAGCCCTGGAATCAACTCAGTGGCAGTGAGTTTGGTTTTTTGGTTTCCCTTCCTAATGCAAGTTTTAATTTGGTGAGCAAACATACACCAAAAAATGTCTGTTCCATAACTCAGCCCTGGAGTAGGCTGTGGGCCTCAGAATGGAAAAAGGTGGCACAGCCTACAGATCTTCACATCTACCCCACACCACGCCATTCCACTCAAGGGAAAGGCCACCACGTGAGAGAGAAATATGAATTAAACATGTCTCTGAAGTAGAAAGAAGAAAATGAGTTAAATTGTTCATTTTCACTCCCTATAGTCACAAGATGCTGGGTGTTTGGCCTTAGGAGTCCTCAGCAAATTCCTCATCCAGTACCACTGCCAAAGAACTGGACCTTCAACTTGCTTCCTCCTTCCTGGGTTTTTTCACTTGGGTGATAAGCAACATGGTAGCTAGTCCTTTGCTTATGTTGACTGAAGGCCAAAATACCCAGCTGAGGATTAACAAATCACATCAATCAATGTGATTCTGTCTATGTGTCAACTACTATTAAGCCTTAACTGAACATGGGTTTATCATGTACATATAGTCTTCTGTCCTGTATTCACTGAAATGTTCCCAATGTGACCAAAGGGAAATGGGACAGGTCTGCAACAGCTAATAGCAATCACCCCAATCTCATTAAGCACTTTTCATCAGGATTTCATTTAATCCTCGTAATTCTATGAAGGAGGTACAACAACTTCCATTTTTACAGATGAGAAAAGTAAGGCTCAGAGAGGCTCAATAACAGAACTGGGATTTCAATCAAGGCAGCCTTAGAAAACACACAATCAGAACACTCCTGAGAAGCAAGGATAGCAAGACTCAGGCCTGCTTACTTTGGACACATCATTGGGAAAGACCAATGGGTAGAAAAAGACATCATGTTTGGTAAAGCAGAGGGTCAGCAAAAACGAGGGAAACTCTCAATAGATGGGTTGACACAATAGCCACAGAGTGGACTGAAACATACCAATAGCACAGGACTGGGCAACATTTCATTATGTTTTACACAAGGTCTCCATGAAGTGGAGCCGACTCAACGGCAACCAACAACAGCCATGCTCTAGAGACCAAACTCTGTAAGACACTACTGAGCAACTCATTCATTTGTTAACAAATATAACACATTCAAACGAATATGGCCCTTCAAGGTCATCAGCTTTGGAGTCTATATTTATTATGAAGCTACCCTCAGGCAGGGATTCATGTGCTCAACCCACACCTCTTTATTATGGCCTCCTGCACTGGTGAAGAGCCAAAGAAATCTGTCTTTTGACCTCATGGTTACATCTCCTCCTTCTGATCCAATGCATCACCATCCAGTTGATAACCAATGCTATCCACCTTACTTGGCCATGACTCATATTCTTGGCTTTCAAAAATTAAACTCACAAGCAAAAGTTGATGATACTTAAGATGTAAATCATGGACCCTAACTGTCATTCTCAAGAGGCTTCCACACTTGAAATAACCTGGGAATGAGGATGTGAAGTCCCACAAGAAGACCAATTTTGACAAATACTAGTTCATGTTTTTCTTTGCATACGAGTGGCCCTGGGTGAGAACACAAAACACCATTGGATTATGTGCAAAATATACCTTGTGGTATATGAAAGTGACCTCCCCTGAGGTCAGTACCTGTTCTCTGTAGTGCAGGGGCTACCCCAAAGCAAGTGTCACTTCTCCTTTCCCATGCCCAAGACATGTAGAAAATGTACAACAGACATTTATTAGCCAATTTACTGACCTACAGTGAAGGGTCATTAAACTATAAATGACAAGTTATCAAAATGCAGAGCCTACACATGTTACCTTGCTTGTTCAGTAAAGTTCACAGCACCACTAAAAGATATTAAAATATTTTTAAGAATTTTAAAAACCTGAATAAGATACCGATGTGTGCCAATACCAGTCCTATCCAACACTGTACTCTCGATACTAGCCAACGCAGTAAGGCAAGAAGAAGAAATGGTCTAAGGCTGCATTAACACAGTAGCCGCCAGAGACCTGTATCAATTTAAATTTAAATTAATTATTTAGCTCCTTAGTCTCACTATAGCTACAAGTCAAGTGCTTAATAGATACATGTGGTTAATGACTACCATACTGGATAGTAGAGGTCTAGAACATCTCCATCACTACAGGAAGTTCCATCAGACTGGTCTGAGGATTAGGAAGGAAAAAGCCAAAATTTTCATTTTTTTGTATAGGATTATATACGTAAATTTCCAAAATATTATTTGACTATAAATTTAAATAACCAATACATTATAATATAAATTAATATCATACATTATTAAAGTTAAAATAATTTAGCAAGGTAGCTAAAATCAATAAATAAATGCCAATTATATTTCTATATACTAGGAATAAACAATTAGAAAATAAAGTTTAAAAAATTATTATTTACAAAGGCATCTAACAACACACACACAACTACCACCCCCACCCAAGTATCTAGTAATACACCTAACAAAAGATGTTTAAGGCCTTTTTGGAGAAATATTTAATCATATGGATCAATAATCTCTTGCCTAGTCCTTCTCTCCTCATCATCTTCACTTTATCTTCAAATTGACCTGCTTTTCCAAATGCAGAGCCCAAAGAACAAGACATAACCAGGATCACAGAAGACCCCAGCAGGATTACCTGGCTCCCCCAACACTGCCAGCGTGCTCCCAGCCCCCAACACTCTTGTGCCCAACTGCCCACCTCGTTGTATAAATCGCTGAATTCCTCAACCACGTCCTTGGGGATCCCACGGCCGCGGTTGGTGAGGTAGCAGGCCACTCCATTCTTGGAATAGAGGCTGATACGACCCACGCTGCGCTCCCCATCAGTTGTCTCTTCCAGGAGGCCATTGGCTTCTGCTAGATGATAGATGGGATTCCCGTGGGAGCCATGGATCCAGGTGGCTCCCAGCTCAAAGGTGGCGTGTCCTGATGGTGACAACAGGTGTGCTTAGAGTGGCAGGGACTTCAGAAAGGGCCAGAATACTACCTCACTCTCCTTTCTCCAGGAGGATCCTTCCAACCTCCATGACAGTGCAGAGATAGGGTTATGGTCCCCCTCTGGCCTAACCAAATCCTTCAGTGAAAAGTTTCCAGTGGAAGCCACATGTGGAACACAATGGATTCTACTTTATATCTGAGAAAACTGCCACCCTGAGTGACACTGTGATTTGCCCCAGAGTCACCTCACAGGACTAAAAACGCTCTTCTTTTCCAGTCCCTCTTTTTCTAAATAACGTCCAGATTTCTTTATCCATACCCCCCCTCTTGGGGGAAATACCGGAGCATCTGAGGGTATAGTTGTTCCAGTGAGGAAAGTGAAGCTTCCTGGAATACCCAGGAGGAGACCCTGTCCTCTGGACCCAAGGTCCTCATCTGGCCTTACTCCAATTCCTGAGCATCTCCGGTAGCCCAAGGTCTAACCCTTTCTCCCTCTTGGAAAATAGCTTCCTCCCAGCTCAGTCCAGAGCAGAGGAAAGAAAGAAAACATTTCAGTTTAGAAGATTATTCTCCAAGGCTGTCTAAAACCCAGACTTCCAGGGCAAATTAAACTGTCTAAGCCTTTGGCACAGATAGTGGCACCCTGATAATCTGACTGGTGCAGTGGGCAACTGATAGGTCCAATTTGGGACAGGCCTGGGAACTGGTTCTACTACCCCATCCACAGCCAAGGTACCAGATGCTCAGAGGCAAGTTGCCTGTGTGCCTGGGCCAGAGTTCCCTCTTCTGATATGGGAATTGTGTCTAGGTTAAGGGAAGTTGAAACAATAACAGAACAGATTGTTCTATGAGGTGAACATTTATACCAGGTAGGTGTACTCCTTAGAAGAGTCAACCATGGGATTTATATAGAAAAAAAGCTAAGAGGGCAGGACTGCATAGGAAAGGACACAGGAAAAAGGTAACCACAGGTAAGAAGCGGGAAGAGGGCTGTTACACTGTGGGGACTGCAATTAATGTCATGAAACAAAGTATGTATGAACTGTTGAATGGAAAATGAATTTACTCTGTAAACTTTCACCCATATCACAATAAAAAGTTATGTGCACACACACACACAGAATAGATTGGAACTTTTTTCTTTTTCTTTTTCTTTTTGTTTTGAGTCCTGATTCAAGATAACATGTGTGGTATATATCTTTGCCAAGATGGTCACAATAATCCCTCCCATCACTGTAGACTACAATTCATCTGTCAGTTGGTCATACTGTGGTATCTTGCATGTTGCTATGAGTCTGTAGGCTATGCCACCAGTATTTCAAATACCAACAGGGTCACCCATGGTGGGCAGGTTTCAGCGGAGCTTCCAAAGTAAGACAGACTGAGAAGGATGGGGCCATCCACTTCTGAAAAATGTGGCCAGTGAAAAACTTATAGATAGCAGTAAAACACTGATATATTACTGGAAAACTTTATGAATAGATAATGAAAACTATTTATGAATAGTCCTGAAACACTGTCCAATAGAGTGCCCAAAGATTAGCTCCTCAGATTGGAAGGCACACAAAATATGACTGAGGAAGAGCTGCCTCCTTAAAGTGGAGTCAACCTTAATGACATGAATGGAGTAAAGCTTTCAGGACCTCTGTTTGCTGATGTGCCACAACTCAAAATGGGAAGAAACAGCTGCAAACTTCATTAATAATCAGAACATGGAATGTGCAAAGTATGAATCTAGGAAAACTGGAAGTTGTCAAAAATGAAATGGAATGCATAAAGATTGATACCCTAGGCATTACTGAGCTGAAATGGACCAGTTTTGGCCATTTTGAATCAGACAATCATAAGATCTACTATGATAGGAATGACAAATTGAAGAGAAATGGCATAGCATTCATCATCATAAAAAAAAAAAACAATGTTTCAGGATCTATCCTAAAGTACAATGCTGTCAGTGATAGGATAATATCCATATGCCTACAAGGAAGACCAGTTAATAGTACTATTATTCAAATTTACACAACCACCAAAGCCAAAGATGAGGAAATTGAAGATTTTTACCAACTTATGTAGTACGAAATTGACCAAACATGGAATCAAGTTGTATTGACTATTACTGGTGATTGAAATGTAGAAGTTGGAAACAAAGAAGAATCATCACTAGTTGGAAAATATAGCCTTGGTGACTGAAATGACACCAGAGACTGTATGATAGAATTTTGCAAGACCAACAACTTATTCATTGCAAATACCTTTTTCAACAACATAAACAGCTACTATATACATGGACATCACCAGATGGAATACACAGCTTCAAGTTGAAGCTAAAGAAAATTAAAACATGTCCACGAAAGCCAAAATATGACCTTGATTATATCTCACCTGAATTTACAGACCACCTGAAGAACAGATTTGAAGCACTGAACACCAAAGACTAAAAACCAGACAAATTGTGGGATGACATCAAGAACATCATACATGAAGAAAGCAAAAGTTCATTAAAAAGACAAGAAAGGAAAAAAGACCAAAATGGATGTCAGAAGAGACTCTGAAACTTGCTCTTGAACAGAGAGTAGCTAAAGTGAATGGAAGAAATGACAAGATAAAACAGT
>NW_006921607.1:282568-283595 GCF_000298275.1 Orycteropus afer afer
TATGAGCTGAACATCTGCATTAGGTAGATACACTCCTTGGAGAGATCGATCATGTGAGAGCAGAAGAGCTGTGTATGCACAGTGGGGCAGGAGTGCATGGGAGGGAAGGACAGGGAAGAGGTGGCTATGGGGAGGAAGTAGGAAGACAGCTGCTGCATTGTAGGAAATTGCAGTCAGTGTTGTGAGACAGAGTGTGTGTGAGCCGCTGAATGGAGGATGAATTTGTGCTATAAACTCGGACCCAAATCACAATAAACAATTTTTCTAAAAAGTTATGTTATATTAAAAATAATAATAATAAAGAAGAAGAAGAAGTACAGCCAGAATCCGCCTTCAAGTGAGAATGGCCAGACTTCGTCTCACTTACTTTGGCCATGTTGTCAGAAGGGACCACTCCCTGGAGAAGGATATCATGCTTTGTAAAGTGAAGTGTCAGCAGAAAAGGGGAAGACCCTCAACAAGATGGATTGACACAGTGGCTGCAATGATGGGCTCAGGTGTAGCAAGGATTGTGAAGCTGGTGCAAAACTGGGCAGTGTTTCATTCTGTTGTACAGAGGGTGGCTATGAGTCAGAGCTGACTCAATGGCACCTAACAACAACAACATCACTGTAGCCACGTCCCTTTGCAGTATGACTTTGCAAGAGGTGGAATCTATCTCCTGATCCCATGAATCTGGGTTGGCCTTGTGACTTGCTTTGATTAACAGATATCAGTGAAAGTGATGTTTTGTGACTTCAGAGTCTAGGCCTCAAGTGGCCTGTGGTTTCCATTCTCACACTCTTAGAATGTGACCACCATCGAAAGAAATATATGTTTATCCTTCTGGAGAGATGTGCCCAGCCAACAGCCAATGCCAACACTAGACATGTAGCTTAGGACATCCTAGACAAACCAGCCCCAGTCAAGTCACCAGACGACACCAGCTACATGGGTGAGACTAGCAAAATAATTACCTAGCTAAGCCCTGCCCCAATTTCTGATGCAGAGTTGTAAGCAAATAAAGTAGGGTTGTTTTAATCTACTA
>NW_006921607.1:285065-291313 GCF_000298275.1 Orycteropus afer afer
ACACACACACATATGTATATATGAGATCTGGCGGCATAGTGGTTAAGGCATTCAGCTGCTAACCAAAAGGACAGTGGTTTGAATCCACCAGCTTCTCTGTGGGAGAAAGATGAGGCAGTCTGCTTCTGGAAAGACTTATAGCCTTGGAAACCCTTTGGGGCAGTTCTATCCTGTCCTACAGGGTCACACTATGAGTCAGAATTGACTCAATAGCAGTGCTGTGGTGTGTGTGTTGGGGGGGGTGTATCTATATTTATATCTACACACACACACATACGAAATCTCCTATTTGTTCATTTCTCTAGAGAACCCTGACCTATACACCTGCTTTGAGTTCCCAATAGGAAAAGGGGGCCAGCCCCCTGGGGAAAGACCTGGCCACCCCTAGGACATGGCAGAGAACTCTAAGTCACACAGTACTAGACAGAGCCAGGGCTGGTGTCTAGACATGTGGCACCAATAATCAGTCAGCAAAAACAGGGCTGAGGTGAGCACTGGAGGTCAGGAGCAAGTCAGTACCCCATCCCTAGACCCTAGACTCTGCAAGGAGGTGGGAACATCCAGAGCCAGCCCCAGCCTAAGGATGTCTACTGTCTCTCCTACATGCTTTCTGGCTCTGTCATCCTTGCCAGACCCCTGCATCCAGAGGGATCTAGGCACCATCTCCACACCAACCCCTCAGAGCCTCTGCCCCTCACTCCCTGCTCTCCTCACTGCCACTTCGCACTGCAGCAGGTCCCACTTACAGCATTGGTTTCAGCCCTGTGCATCCACATACAATACAGGTGAACATACACCCAGTACAGGTGTCTATACACCTGATACAGATGCTCACACCCTGCCCTGATGTGTTCTCACCTCTCCTTACAGTAGGGTGCTACCTCCATCTTTCCCCTCCTGCCAGGTGTATTACCCCCTCCTCCTTCTCACTATCCGAGTCTTACCGTTACCCAAGGCCCACCCAGGAAGCCACGCTCAGGGTCACAATCCCTCTGCCTCCTGCAGTCCCACTTCCTCTTCCTCACAGCCTTGTACCATCATCCCACTACATGATGTATGTCAGGTGTCAGCCACCACTGAGGCCAGGCCAGCTGGCTTCCCATCCTCTGCTTCTATGTCAGACCCTGACTGTCTCATCATAACCACCATGGAAACCCCTTCCCTGAGGTTCCCAACCAGCCCAGCAGAGGTCAAGCAGAGAGTCTGAGGCTTCCCCACTGGCCACCATAGGTTTTTGAGTGCCTTGAATGGCACTGTCACCCTCACTGCCAGACACACTGTGATGGGTGAAGACAAATTTAACATCACATCTACCTTCCAGGAAATGTGCTAGGGAAAGATGCTGAATGTGATCTGTTTCTGCAAGAAGAGAACAGGTTCCCACGTATCTGCAAGTTCTGCCTGTCCTAGGCCTGATCATCTGCCTTCCTGAACCAGCTTCCCCACCCATCAAGTGGGCACACAGTATCTGGTCGGCCCTGCTGCCCAGTGTGGGAACAAACACAGTTACAAAACCCTCTGGAGGGTCAATACAGCCCACACTACAGCTCAGTATGTTGTCCCCTGTGTCACTGCATGGCCCCCTACCCATTCAGCCTCTCAATGATCAGATGCCCCCTCACTGGGAAGCCCTGACCTCCAGGTTCATTTCAGGTAAATTCCTCACCCCCTAGGATCCCAGGCAAAATCTGTCTACCCTCAGTCTCTACCTGGGTGCTTTCTGTCCACCTTTATCACTGTGCACCCTCTTCCCAGATATTTCTAAGACCTGTGCATCACATACAAAACCAAAAAAAAAAAAAACCAAACTCACTGCCATCAAGTTGATCCCAACTCATAGCAACCCCCCCTTGAGTTTCCAAGGCGGTGTCTCTATGGAAGTAGATTGCCCAATTTTCCTTCCGAGGTGTGACTGGTGGGTTTGAACCGCCATCCTTCTGGTTAGCAGTCAAATGCCTTAGGCACCAGGCCACCAGAGCTCCATCACATACAAGGAGGCCCAAATTCCCTTCCACCTCCATTCAGCTGAGCTAGTACTGCCCAAAGGCTAGTGGTCAGTCATGATACAGTAATTCCTACTCAAAAATTAATGATTAATAGGAATTTGCAGGTTTCCCCTTCTTGTGAAATGGAAACAGACTCACCAGTGGTGGCAACGAAAGACCTTGGTTCTGAACGTCCCTCTCTACTAAACACTTGGTCATACACCAAGCCTGCGTTCTCCACAACTAGAAGCCAGAGCTCCAGTCTGAGGTGTCACAGGGATGCTCTGAGAGGCAAACAGCTTCTTGAAAATGTGTGAGCAGGATGAATGATGGAGCATTTACCCCAGGAGAGGGGTTAAAAAGAAAGAGATTTCAGGCTCCCC
Source organism: Orycteropus afer afer (assembly GCF_000298275.1). Classification (NCBI taxonomy): domain Eukaryota; kingdom Metazoa; phylum Chordata; class Mammalia; order Tubulidentata; family Orycteropodidae; genus Orycteropus; species Orycteropus afer. The sequence continues at coordinate 287,434 of NW_006921607.1, forward strand.
AAAGGCCAACGGGCTGAGAGAGAGTAGGTGACCTTGGGAGGTGACCGGGTTGGGGTGGGTGGCACCTACCGAGTTTCACGCTCTGTACACGGCCTCCGATGCGGCTGGTAGCCTCAAGCACAGTGACATCCGTGAAGCCTTGCTCCAGAAGCGCTTTGGTCGCAGCCAAGCCAGCCAAACCGGCACCAATCACCACCACACGAGGCTGTCCCCTTCTCCGTAGGCCACGACTGAGAGGGTCATCCGCACTGTCGCCACTGGATTCACAACTTTGCATACCGTCCGCACTCGCCTCCTAGGAACCTATGAGAGGAGGGGGCAGTGAATGGTGAGGGGCCAGCTGACAGCTCCACCTTAACCTCCCACCTTCCCCACAGGACGCTCAGGGGCTCCCATCACACTCAGACCTCAAAGTGACCTTATTCCCACACCCCAATGATCTGAACAAGAGCCATCTCCAAAAGATGTAGGGAGGAGGGAGAGATGAAAAAAGGGAGGAAGAAGGGAAAAAGAAAAAGAAATGAAAGGTAGGAGGGACACATTTTAGGCACCCACCAGCAAGCAGGAAAGCTGGAAGCCTACCCGGAGCCCCTAAAATCCAATCGTACCCCAAACTTCCTAGGCACTGCCTCTTCCCTAAATGCAGGCCCCAAGACTAAGGAAAGAGCTGGCCACTGAGGGGATGACTAAGAAGCCCAGGATAGAATGATTGTAGTTCTGCTGACCCTGGACCAGTTCAGCCTGACACAGCAGCTGTGATCCCGCTTACACCAACCCGAAGATGCTCAAACAACCCCAGGATGCCCGTGCTGACTGCAGGAGGCCCATGTCGACCCTGGGCTGCCTGCGCCGACCCTGGAGTGCCCACACCAAGCCCAGAATGCTCACACATACAGCACTGCCCCCTCTGCCACTCCCTCCCCTGCCTGGCCGTTCCCTGGAACACATGCGCTCTCTCTCCCTTGCCCCTTCTCTTCTCCTCTGGCTTTCTGTTGGACTTTCACAGCCCCAATGAGGTGGCAATTTGGTGGGCAGGACATAGTTCAGCCCTCCCGTCAGAAAGTGCCACGAGGCTGGTGCCAGGCAAGCCTCTGCTATTCTGGGTAGGTCTCTGGTTGCTTTCTCTGACCACCCAGCCCCTCAGTCACCACAAAGCAGGAAGGAGCCAAGGAAACAGTGGACTGTGAGGACCCGTGGTACCAGAGGCCAGACATCAAATTGACAGTTACATTAAGCCAGCTTGCTCAGAGACGCCAGGCTAGGGGAGCTAATGGCCCAGAGACCAGAGCTGACCCTTTTCCTCCCAGTGTGACCATGAGGGTTTGGAGGTGTCTGGGGAGCATCCTGGGGGGCAGGGAAGTCATTCAGCTCTGATCCCGTCCCTGTTCCTCCCCTGACAAGAAGCTTAGATTCCAGTGGCCTCTGCTGAAGTTTCAGTGGCAGAAGTTGCCCTGGAGGGTGGCTGCAGGGCAGTGGACAGGAGGCATATAAAAAGCTGTCACCCATGTCTAACTAAAGTCAAACATAACCCTGCCCATGACACAGCAAATCCACTTTTATGAACATACCCAAGAGATGTAGGATATATTCCACCAAATAGACACATTAAAGAATGTTCATGGTGGCTTTATTTCTAATAGCCCAATACTGGAAACAATCCAAATGTCCATTGACATTTAATTGATAAATATGGGGTGCTATATGTAGCATGTTTATAAAATAAAATACTCTTCTTCAGCCATAAAAAGAACTGAACTACTGATATTCTTAACAATATACATTTCCCTAGGGAAGGAAGATGGGGCAACCTACTTCTGTAGTGATACTGCCTCAGAAACTCAAGGAGGGATCACTATGAGTCGGGTCCAACTTGATGGCATATAACAACAACAAGGGACATTATATGGAGCAAAAGAAGCCTGAGACAAAAGAGCCTATTCTGTATGACTCCATTTATATGAAGTTCAAGAACATGCAAAACAATTCTGTGATGACAGTCAGAAGAGAGGTCATTGGGGCGGGGGAAGCAGGACTTAAGATGGTCAGGAGGGAACTTTCTGAAGTGCAAGGAACATTCTGTAGCTTGATCTGAGGGGTGTTTACACAGGTGTACATACAGATAATGACTTGCTGAGTTGTATATTTAAGATTTGTATAATTCACCGTAGTGTATTTCAATAAAAATTAAGATATTTATTCCTGCGTTCCTTAAAAAAAGGCTGCCACACTCTGACCTCCTATGTCCTTCTCCACACATCTCAGGATCATACCAGTATGTCCTCCACACATCTCAGGATCAGACCACTATGTTCTCCACACATCTCAGGATCAGACCACTGAGGATTCCATCCCACCTTCAACAGCGCCCTCTAACATCTTTTCAATGAATGTTTAGCAAATGGATCTTATTAAAAATTTTCTCAGGTTGAGAAACTGCTCCTTGCATCTTCCCACCACTGCACCTCCAACACCCGCACTACCTTCTGGTTCTAGCTTAAACAGGAATGTGTGCCTTCAGGGCCCTTAAACCAAAAACAAACCCACTGCTATGGAACTGATTCCAACACATAGTGATCCTATAGGACAGAGGAGAACTGCCTCACAGGGTCTCCAAGGCTGTGTAAATCTTTACTCGAGCAGACTGCCTCCTCTTTCTCCTGTGGAGTGGCTGGTGGGTTCAAACCACCAACCTTCTGGTTACCAGCCCAATGCTTTAACCACAGGACCAACAGAGCTCCTTCCAGGGCTCCTCTCACTGCTGTGGAGTTGAATCCGACACATAGCGAGATCCCTCCTTGGGTTTCAGAGGCAGTATCTCCACATAAGTAGATTGTGCAGTCTTCCTTCTGAGGAGTGGCTGGTGGGTTTGAACCGCCAGCCTTCTGGTTAGCAGTCAAATGCCTTAGGCACTACGCCACCAGCTCTCCTAGACATCCCAAACCCAGAGGCTCAGGCTACCCCAGCTCAGCGCAGAAGCAGTTCCCTAGACGGCCAGAAGGTGGCGACCGAGGGCCCAAGCACCCTCAGAGGCAGAAAATCCCCTTTCAGAGGTAGGGTCTCCCCTTTTAGAGACAGGGTCTGCCCCCTCAGACTGGTTCCCGGCTCCCTTCAAAATGAAGCCTTCCAGGCCTTCCCTGGGTAAGAGGCCATGCTAGAAACAGGCTCAAGCTCTTCCCTTCCCTCTTGCCATCCACAGATGTCCCATCTCGCTTCCCTGGAAGACGGAGATCAGGGCAGGCTCTTCCCTCTGTCTCCCTCACCTCCTTCTGTCCTCCCGCCCCCAGGTTTTCCTTCCTGTGGACTAAATTTAGAGGTGAGGATGTGGCTGCCTGCCGAGGCGGTGCGGGCGTGGAGGAAGGGTCAGCGATGCCAACACCGATGCCTCCAAATACCTGCCTGCCAGCTGGAGCCTCAGATGCGACATGGGTGAGCGGGCGCTGCGTCAGGTTTGTAAACACATTGCCGTGCTTGGGAGCGCCCCGCGCCAGCTGCGCTGACGCCACCGCCGCTGGGCACCCCGCGACGTGGCACCGCTGCCTGCCCCACCGCCACGCCCTATTCCCCAGGACTGGGGAGAGGGGTGGTCTTCTGCCTGCATTCTACTTCCCCAGCTTCAACCCCCACCCGAAGCCCCAGCCAGGACAAGCCAAAACCACCTCTTTTATATAGTAAAGGGGAAGGATCACTGCAGTGGTTCTCAAACCTAACTGGTGGAACCCCTTCTCTAAAAGCTCCCTGGGGCCCAGGGTGTGGTTGGGATTAAACTGGGAGGGCCCACTGCTCCCTAGAATCCTCATCACGGAACTTCATCACACAGACTCCCTGAGGTCCCACCTCTGAAAACCAGGGGCTGCCTCAGAAGCTGGTTCAGGGGAAAGAA
>NW_006921607.1:291863-293288 GCF_000298275.1 Orycteropus afer afer
AGCTCTCAACACAACAGTCTCAAAGACCTTGAACACAAACAGGTACACATGGGGGTACCAGGGTAGAAGCAGGTAAGCAGAAACCACATCAGACGCCTATACCCCTGACTCTTAGAGGGACTGACCCTGAACTGGCCTTGTCCCAAATGGGTCCTGTCAATCCCTGGTGTCCCTAAGAAGCTAGAGAAGGCCCCACAGCCCACAGAAGGCAGAGAGATGAGGAGTCTGCCCCGCAGTCCCCATATCAACCCACGGAGCCAACACAAGGCTGGGTCCAAACTGATGGGAGAGAGAAAACCACCTCCAGGAACACCTACTGTGTGCTGGCTGGTCAGCTAAACGCTGAACAGGACTGGCTGACGTTATCTCCAGCCTGCGCAGAGAGGAGCTGAGGGTAGAGGCAGCAGCAACTTGTCTTCTGTTGGCTTGTGTCATGTTTTCCTTTCTCTTTTGGACTATTTAAATTTTTTTTTTTGTTTAATGAGAAAATACCTGTTGAGGAAGAAGAATCACTCAACTCTCCTCAGTGCCTGCCTGTGCTTTTCTCTCGCCTTCGGGCAAGAAATAAATAAATAACAGCACTCCTTGATCTGTATGCACAGGAGAAACAGAACACCCTGTACTTTTCAGCAGATAAAGGAGAGAAGGGAAGTTCTGGCTCAGCCAGGCAGGGAAGGAGGAGGGGAAGGAGGGAGAGACAGGACAGCAGACACTTCCCTTCTTGCCCCTGCTTCCTTGGCAAAATGGGAGCAGGGGATCTGAGGCCTCTTGCCCAGTACCTCTGCCAGGCCCACTTGTTCACACCCCCATGTCCCCAAGCAGGGCACGCATGGTAGCTTCATGAAATCAGATTCAAGATGCCTACTTCTCTGACCCACAGGCCACCAGCTCCCCCCAGCTGCCCAGAGCCAACAGTGCTCTGACTGAACCTGCCCAAGAAGCCAAACTGGAAAGAGTAATGTAGCAGGGGAAGGAGAGAGGAGAAGGAAGACAGGCTCTGCCCCACAGGACGGCTGCCAAAGATGGAGGGATGGGGGCTGGGAGTGGGTACCAACAGCCAAGTGTGTATTGACTGCCACTTCCTCAGCACTCTGCCCCGCCACCATCAATTTCATGTCACCGTCCTCAGAAATTGACCTTCAACAAGTGCCCTCCCAATCACCAAATACCAGAGATAGATTTTAGCCCTGGTGTTCCAAGACCTGACCCTGCTGATCCCATCCTGGAAATGCCCAGAACTGAACCAGACACTACACGTCTCCTCATACTTTCCCCCACTGTAGGTAAAACCACTGGAAAACCAAGCAGTCCCAAGGTTCAAAGGTATCCTCAGTGAAAGACTTCCTTTATATATTGGATTAAGCCATGTCAACTCCACAGCCTGAATCACTGTCACCTCTAACCCTGTCTGTCCCAGGAGATCCC
>NW_006921607.1:294445-299900 GCF_000298275.1 Orycteropus afer afer
AGATTGCCCAATCTTCCTTCCGAGGAGCTGGTGGGTTAGAACCACCAGCCTTCTGGTTAGCAGTCAAATGCCTTAGGCACTATGCCACCAGAAGCTACTCCCAAATGTGTCTACCTCCCTACCTTTCTCTCAAAGTCACCCTGAATAAATGACCCCATTTTCCCAGAGGCGAAGAAGGCCCCAAGGTTATTAGCCAAGCTGGTTTACCTTCCCATCCCTCGGGGTCCAGAACTTCTCCAGCTGAAGCACTCCAAATAAGCCCAGTCCTTCCAACCAGCTAAGCTGCCCCGCTCCTGGTCAAGGAGGAGCCCTGTCCTTAGGCTCTGGATGCCCTCGGCCAACTGGGGACAGTTAGTTCACCCCTGCACCTTCCTCAACCAACCATGGGAAATTTACAAGTGTCCCCTCCCAGTGGCTACCCCTAAGTGCCTGAAGGCAGCTGTCCCACCTCAGTGTCCCTGGAGGGGGCCCTATCTGCCTCAGGCTTCCACCATGGACGGGTGGGAGGGAAGCTGGGGCTGGTCCAGGGGAACCTCTTTGGACTGCCTGGCAGGTCTGGAGAGGGATTTGGACTCTCACAGCCCCCCAGACAATGCAATTATTCTTCAAATGTAAAAAATGCCCAGAAATCCCAGACCAGCTGCTTCACACAGCGGCCTAGACAAAGAGGCTCTGTGTCTGCAGGCAAAGCTCCTTCTACCCCTGAACCCCAGGGAGGTGCTAGGACTAAACTCCTCCCAGCCTGACCCTCCCAGCCCTCTTCACCCAGGCCAGCCAGGAAGTGAAAGAAAGAGGCAGGATTGAGGAGCCTGGCCAGGCCAGCCACAGAGGGGACACAAGGGGGTATAAGCATGTGGAATGAAGCAGGGGTAGCAGGTAAGCCCCAGGAGACAGGAGAGGAAGGGATAGAACACTGGCCCAGGAGAGCCTAGATGCAGATTCAGAACCCAGCTCAGCCACTCCCTTGCCAGATGACCCTAGTCTTCCCTTCTCTGGTTTCACTTGGCCTACACCATCAGAACTTAACCCCAAAGACAAAACATCTGTAGCCAGCTTCCTGAGCAGACTCATCTAAGCCCCATCTGATGCTTAAATTAAATGGCCCTTTTGGTCTTCAGGGTTTCCCATCTGCAAAATGGAGGTAGGTACAGCTACTTGGCAGGACTGCTGGAAGGATTAAATGGGATAGCACAGGTAAAAGGTATATCTACCAGCAAGGGCCACCTCAAAGGGGAAGGAGAGGGGGAAGGGGGCAGAAGACCCCCACAGTGACCAGAGCAGAGGTCAAACCCAGTTCTCCTGGGGCACCCAGATATCACATTGCCTCACATCCTGTGCTTAACTGACTCCCAACCCTGACTCAGCCTGACTCCCAATGCTGACTTGGCCTGAGTCCCCACCCTGACTCAGCTGACCATTCTACCCAGTGTTGTAGGGAAGGTGGTGTCAGAGATGGTGACCATCAGTCAACCCTCAGCTCATGAAAGAAAAAGGGTGTGGGTGTTTCATTCCACAGAGCCTTCCCTCCAGAACCACTCTCTGGCCCTCACAGGCTGATGTGAGGAAAGGGCTATGAGGGCTCCCCGCTTTCCTTTCTGGCATCTAGGAGACTTCAACAACGCCTTTGTTAACCCTGCTCTCTTCCACACAACTAGACATGTGAAGTCCCTAAAAGCTTGACTTTAAGGCTTTGTAAACCTGTTTCAGAATAAAGGGAGAAAGAAGGGTCCTTGGTGGGCCATCACTTCATGTAGAGAGGTAGCCTTTGACCCAGTAGATGGGGGGTGGGTGAGCCAAAGACACAGCCCCACAGGCACAGTGGGCAGGATGGGGAGGCACACCTGGAGAGGTGAGCACTCTGGCCCCTTACTTCTCCTGATGTCCGAACAAGGCAGGACAGACATGCATACCACCCAGACTGATTGCTTGAGAACCCCAGCCCTCAAAGAAATAAAAGGCCATTATAGCAGGGACAGACCCAGGAGACAACCTGCCCCAGTCCCAGGCAAAAAGCTAAACTGGAGATGGAAGAGGGGAAAAAAGAGTAAAGAAGAAGCCAGAAAAGGGTAGGGTCTTTCTGATGGGCATAAAGCTCTGCTGGAGACCTTTATGACTGTGTCCCCAGATGTCACCTCCCTTAAGCATCCTTTACAACAGCGGAGCAGGAGGGTCTGAGATGGGAATATGAGCAGAGAGAGAAAGAGAGAGAGAGAAAGAAAGGTGGACAAACAAGGTAGCGCCTGGGACTAGATCCCCACCCCCAATACCCTTACCCCAAATTCTACCCTATAAATCCCAACTTCAGCAAATATAAGTTTGTGGATCATGCTCCAATAATAGATCAGGTGATGGTCATGACAGCTTCTGAACATCTCTCATGAACCTTTCAAAATCTGAGCTGGACCTACCAGGCCAGTTTCCATCTCTAACCCCAGGCTCCTCTGTGGTTTCTCATCTTGATGTGTGCACACACAGACATCCTATTTGGCCAAATAGGCCATCACCTCTCTGCCAGCTGGGCAGATATCAGATCTTTCAGAGGTACATCATGCTCCCTTCACCCAAAGAGAGTCCCAGAAGTCTGACCTCTCTGCCATTCCTACATGCTCCTGGAGAAGATGAAATCATCAGGGCAGCACCTTCTGTCCATAACCAGTGTAGCCTTGGGGAGTCCATTAGCACTTGAGCCCCAGTCTCCCTATCAGCAGAATGTGGACAATTGCCCTTATCTTCAGTGATGGGCCTTGACCACTAACCTTATTAGCCAGCTTCCAGTGCCCCATGTAAAGTCTTAAAGGCACAAGTTTCACTGTGGCTCCCCCTAGCAGCTCTGCAGGTGAGACCATGGCCTGCATTCCCTACCTCTGAGCAGGATGTGACATCTCAACTGAATCCCTTTCTGGGAAATCAGCAACCAGAGAGGAGTAAGAGAGACCACAGAACCGATCATCACCCTAGTGACCACTTGGTGCAAGACTCTTGTCAATAATACTAGGATCTTAAAAGCTAGCAAACAGCCATCTAGATGCAACAATGCATCTTTCCTCATCCAGAGCAAAGAAGAATGAAGAAACCAAAGATTCATGGAAACAATTAGTCCAATGGACTGGTACACCATGTGATCCTTAGTCTATATGACTAGATGGTGCCTGGCTACCACTGTCAACCACTCAGAGAGGGATCTATGTAGGAGATCCTGGATAGAGTGGGAGAGCAATGTGGAACAAAGCTTGAAATCATTAAAAAAAAAGAGGGGGGAGACCAGCTTTGCTGGTCTGATGGAGCCTGGTGAAACCCCTGAGACTGTGGCCATAGCTGCCCTTCAGGTCTGGAATTGAACCCACTCCTGTGCCTTGCAGGCAAACAAAAGTCAGGCATATGAGCTGAATATTTATTTAGGTAGATACGCTCCTGGGAGAGATCAATTATGGGAGAAGAGAAGGGCTGTGTATGCACAGGGAGACAGCTCAGGGGGCAGGAGTGCATGGGAGGGAAGGACATAGGAAAGAGGTAACTATGGGGAGGAAGTGAGAAGAGAGCTGTTGCACTGTGGAAAATTGCAGTCAATGTCGTGAGACAAAGTGTATGTGAACTGCTGTATGGAAAATTAAATTGCTCTGTAAACTTTCACTTGAATCACAATAAAAATTCAAAAAAAAAAGAAGAAGAAGAAGAAGCAAACCTCCTGTCAGTAATAGCAGTCCAAGCCACTGGCAGCAGAGGGCAGATGGGAGATGGTGCTCATATCCACTCACTGCCCTGGGAGAAGTCTCCTAACAGGGATGAACCCAGAGAGAGACCAGCCTTAAGACCAAGCTATCACCCCTGTTCTGAGGTGCCTAAATAGCCATGACCCAAAGGGAACCCCAGAGAAATGTCTGTCTGTCTGTCTCTCTCTCTCTCTCTCTCTCTCTCTCTCTCTCACACACATACACATACACACACAATCACAAAACAATGCATTTCCTTATGTCTCGCTTGATTAACCAGCTTGATAAACAGTTCCCTCCTTTAGGGACACTATAACACCATGGTTTTCACACAGACCCTGGGGTCAGATCACCCGCTTTTGAATACCAATGTTTTTAATCCCCACCACTTATTAGATAAATGGCCTGAGCATCAGTTCCCTTATCAGTAAAATAGAGACAAAAAGAGTACTGTACTGCAGGATTGAGTATGCAGAATGCTTAGCCCAAGGCCAGGCATGTAGCAACAGTGGTTCTTATATTTTCCTACAGGTCCAAGTCTGCACATTAATTGAGGTCACCTCAGGGAGGGCTGGGTTAGGAGTCCAGCTATGAGTAGACAAGTCCAGCAAGTAGAGAGGTCACAGACCCTCCTACACAAGAACCCTAGAGCAGGACCCACAGGCCTCAGAGAAAACCATCCCAACCTGCTATGGTGACACTGTTGGGATCTGGATCTGGTGACAAGGGAACAACAAAAGGTTGGGAGAAAAGGGTTACCCCCACTTGCCAGGAGCACTAAGACCTACCAGGCAAGGGCTGTGAGGTTACCGGTGCAGCAAGAGGACAGTCTATATGGTTACCACCCTCCAAGATGGCGCTCCATGACCCTCACCTCCTAGTATTCATGGCCTGGTATAGTTCTCTCCCAAGCTGAACAGAGGTGACTCATATAATCAATAGGATACTGTAATCATGATAAGAGTGCAGCTTCCAAGACTAAGTTATAAGGCGCTGCTGTTTCTGTCTTGCTGTCTTGGACTCCTTACTCTGGGGAAAGCCAGTCCCCAGGTCATGCAGGCACTCAAGCAACGCAGTGGAGAAGCTCATGTGGTCTCCTACTAACAGCCAAATCATCTTGCCAAGTATGTGAGTAAACCACACTAGAAGTGGCTCCATCAACCCCAATCAAGCCTTCAGATGACTGCATCCTCACTCAACATACTGACTATAATCTCATGAGATACCCTAAGCCAGACCTATCCAAAACCCCCAATTCCTGACCCCAGATACTATGAGGATAATATTTGTTTATTATTATGTCAGAGTCCCTGGATTGTGCAGTTAACATGCTTGGCTGTTGACCAAAAGGTTGGTGGTTCCAGTCTACTCAAGAGATTCCTCAGAAGAGAGACCTAGTAATCTAGAAAAATCAGCCATTGAAACCCCTACGGAGCACAGCTCTACTGTGACCCACGTGGGATCCCCATGACAGAACTGACTCAACAGATGCTAACACGTAACCAAGGTTGAGAACCATTGCTCTGAACAACTGGCTGCTGTTTTTTTTTTTTTTGAAACTACTGAATTTGGGGCTAATCTGTTACACAGCAATAGATAACTAATACAAACAGAACTTCTCAGGAGCCCCAGACAAAGCCCACACACACTCCACAGCCTTGGCTTCTCTTCCATGAAATGCAGTGGGATAGAGTGGGCAGAGTGCCCAGCCCAGCCCTTCCACTTACAAGGCTCAGGAGCCAGGA
>NW_006921607.1:300450-301433 GCF_000298275.1 Orycteropus afer afer
ATCTACTTCCATACAGATACCGCCTCAGAAACCCAAGGAGGGGTTGCTATGAGTCGGAAAGAACTCCACGGCAGTGAGTTTATTTTTTGTTTTAGTTAACATGATGGAAGCAGTGGTGGTTCAGTGGTAGAATTCTCGCCTTCCATGCAGGAGACCCAGGCTCAGTTTCTGGGAGTGGAAGCTTCCATGATGCTATGATGCTGAACAGGTTTCAGTGCAGCATCCAGGCAAAGATGGACTAGGAGAAAATCAGCCAGTGGAAACTCTATGGATTATCCACAAGTGCTCACAGGGATCGGCAGCATTCCAGTCGGTTGTGCAGGGGATGGCCGTGAGTCAGGGGCCTACCGAACGGCAGCTAATAACAACCTAATGCTGACATGTATTCAAGGTTGAGAAGCACTGCTCTAAAGCAGGCTCCGGATCAGCCCACAGAAGACGCAGGGTCTGTCTGCGCCCGGGGAGGAGGAGGCAGAGAGCGAGCTAGGGCCAGCCAGTGCCCAAGGTCCTCTCACCCTGGGCTTAGCCTGGAGGGGAGGAGATAGGTCTCCCTCTACGGCCCTCCCCCCACCACTGCCCACCACCCAAAGCCCTCTGCATTCCTATAATGCCTATCATGCCCGTCAAGCCTGATACCACCCTTGCCAGCCTTTCCAGTGCACCACAGCACTCAAATCCACTCCTTTTCTCTCTGCAGGCCCAAGACCTGCTCGCGCCCAACCTCTGCCACCGGATTGGGCGCTGAGAGGAAACGACCTAGGGCCCGGGGGTGGGGCCAAGCTCTGAGTGTTTTTGGACAAGACTGTTTCCTCATCTGTAAAATGGAATTCCCACCAAGCTGCTTCTCTCTCCAATGGGTCAGACGTCCTCAAAGAGTTCTATGTTTGTTTTCCCTAAGATGCAGGCCTGCTTTGCACTGCACTAGACCCGTTAGAGCAATGGATTAAACTCACTGCCAGTTAACTCACAGGTACAATATGCAG
>NW_006921607.1:301774-311446 GCF_000298275.1 Orycteropus afer afer
GACAGCACATAACACCACCACCACCACCACGGAATCGTCCCAGTGCCAATAGCGGCGCCTGGGAAGTACTGCCGCGTCCTCACAGGGCCTTCCCCAGCCCCACCCGAGGAGCGCACCCTGCAGGAGTGGAGGGCACTCCTGACCTGCTCCTGAGCTAAGTCAGCCTCGGCTGCGTGCGTAAGCGCCCCCAGCAGGGAGCCCAGGAGAGCTGGCAGCACACCTGGCTCCCTAGAGGGCATAGACCCCGCAAGCGGCATCCCAAGACCCCAGAGAACGGTGGAGAGGCGGCAGGATGGCCACACGCTCTGCAAACCGTGCCGGCACTGCAGACCCAGGCTGCGCTGCCATGTGCAGGGATGTGAGAAGTCCGGGTGACACAGGGCATCCTGTGGGTGGAAGAAGGTAACCGAGGTGCAAGGTGAAGGCTGAGAATACGGAGTGAGGGCGCACTCCAGCCTGCTGGCGGAGGTGGTGAGGAAACTGGAGATAAGCACGGGCAAGGTATAATAGAGAAAATGAGGCCTAAAAGGGGCAAAGAGGACATCCTAGGGGAAAACAGGGCCAGGTGTTTCATTCATTCATTCAAAAATGTTTTGACACTCACCCCACAGGCCGGAAACCTCCCCCCTCAAAGGCATAACACCCAGGGGTTGTAAGTGACACACAAAAAAAGACAGAAAAGCAGGATTAGCAGAAAGGGGGCTGTTGTATGTAGAGAGGTCATGAAAGACTTTCTGGGGAGCACAGGCATAGCCAGAGGGGCAAAGTGGGGCACTTGCCCGAGGGCACAAGTCCAAAGAGGGGGGTGGGGAAGTGGGGGGGTCACTCCCTCCCCCCAGTGTCTGAGGGCATGTATGCAAACTTAGAGATTGCCCCTGGGCACTGCTACCCTGGCTTTGCTTCTGTTGGGGAGGTAACATTGGAGGAGAGGAAGTGACAGAGGCAGGAGGAATCAGAGAACTGAGATGACCTCCTGGGACTTGCTGAATGACAGGATGTGGGGGTGAGGGAAAGGGCGGGGTCAGGATGACTTGGGTGGCCAGTCATGACACCACTGGGACAAATCCTAACAAGTTCCAACTGTGTCAACTGGCTGGCCCCTTTGCCCTTCACAGTAAGCCTATGAGGTAGCAAAGAGTAGAAACCGAAGCCATGGTGGAAGCTGGGTTCTGGCCAGTCTGATTCTAAAGCCCAGTTCTGTCCTCAGGGCTATCACTGGAGTTGGGACAGCTTCTCTAGGCCACCTCCCATCACAGGGCCCAGAGTCTCCAAACACACACTGGGCCCCCCCCCAACCCACCTCATTAGGCACCATCTGCTGGCACGGCCTTGCCCAGCCCCGACCTCAAAGAGCCACCCATTCTGCAGAGGCCTGGGAGTGTGAGCCAGCAGATGAGGGGATGTCCCCACCCCAACCCTGAGGCTTCTCCCCTCTCCCTGCCATGAGCTATAGCCTAAAGTTCTAGGGTGAAGGAGAACAGCACAGTCAGCACTCTCCCCTGACTCTTTCAAAACGACTTACAAGAACAGAGGCTCATGAGAAGCTCAGCCAGCTGCAGTTTCCCCTTGGTGGCCCCTCGTGACTTCACACAAAGCCAGTCTATACTCCCAGCCCCAGGAGGAGGGGGTCTCCTGTGGCACTCGCCTCATCCTCTCTCCTAAGCCTCCAGGAACCCACTCAGCCCAGCCAAGGACATGCTCTCCTTGCCCATGGAAGTCCCCAGAGCTGTCCACGGCTTGCCTGGGGTTGGAAGTAGGGGACAGGCCAAGGTGTCCTCCACTTTAAACTCTTCCAGCAAAGCTGTCTCTCTTGTGGTCCCCACACAACATAGTTTATCACAGAATGCAGGCGATATCTATGATCACAAAAGAACTAAAGGAATACATTAAAAAAAAAAAAAAAAAAATCCAACCACCAGATAAAACCAATTGCTGTGGAGTTGATTTCAACTCATGGTGACCTCATGTTTGATAGAATAGAACTGTTCCATAGGTACATCTAGGATGTCTGGTGGCATGGTGCCAAAAGCACTTGACTGACAACCAGAAGCCTGGCGGTTCAAACCCACCAGGCTCTCCTCAGAAGGAAGGTTGGGCAATCTACTTCCATAGAGATACCACCTCGGAAACCTAAGGAGGGGTCACTGTGAGTCGGGTGCAACTCGACAGCGTGCATTTTGATGTTGTTTTTGTTATCGTCATGTGCTGTCGAGTCGGACCCAACTCATAGAGACCCCTCCTTGGGTTTCCAAGGTGGTATCACTACGGAAGTAGATTGCCCCATCTTCCTTCTGAGAGTGGCATGAGTTTTGATAGGATTATCTTAGCCGTGGACTTTACAGAAGCAGATCACCAAGCCTTCCTTCTATGGCACCACTGTATGGGTTCAAACTCTCAACCATTAGGTGAGCGTTAAGCACAAACCATTTGCCCCACAGCCACCGGACAAACTCCTGAACAAACCTCTCTGTATCGAGCCCTTGCTGTGCCAGGGTCCATGCTGGGTACTTTGAATTCCCTTCCTGTGCCAGGTACTTTGAATTCATTGCATCATTGAACACTCACAGACACCCTGTTGCCATCTGACAGATGAGGAAACAGGCCCAGAGAGGTTTACAGATATGTGGAGGCCAACTAGACAGAGTGAGGGGCTGAGCAGGGCCAAGCAACACTGAGCTCATCTCTCTCTCTAACTCTTGCCCAGTTCTCAGGCCCCACTCAGCCTCTCGGGTTGGCAGGCCCAAAGACTGCCCTTGTTTGGCACTATTCCTGTCTTACCCCTCCTCATTTACTGACACTGCACACATTGTGTTGGGCACTCAGAGCTGGCAGGAGTCATCCCAAAGCCTGGTGGCTCACCCCAGCTGCATGGCCAAAACCTGGGGGTGCCATCTGAGATGCACCTGCCTCCTGGCCAGGTGTTTTGTGGGGTGAGCTTTCAGCCACCCTAGTGGCCCTGCCCTGCAGGGACTGGCTTAAGGCTTGCTAGGCACTACACTATGCCAGGCCATAGCCCTTCACCCTTGGTTTCCTCCTCCATTAATGGGGACAGGGACAGTGATCTAATTGCTTCTGCCAGCACAAAAGGGAATTCACTGAGTAACTCAGAATTCCTCCAGTCACCTCTTCCTCCTGAAACAACAGAGTGGCTTAACTATGCTCTCCTAACAAATGCACAGGGTCACCCAATCAAGGGCTCTCCAAAACGTTCAACCCTGAAGCAGGACGCACTCCACCCTCCCAGACAAAAGTTAGACCTAGGTCTGAAAAGCCAGCTTTGTTCATTTCAAAACACACACGTGGGCCCTGAGCTCAAAACCAGTGATTTAATCCATAAAACACCTACAGAGTTAAGACACTGAGTTTGGACAATAAGCATATTCTTCAAGCCTTCTTGTTGAGTTCAAAAAGAGACTTAACAACTCACCAGCTTTTTTTTTTTTTTTTAATTTTTTTTTTTTTTTTTTTAGGATTTGGGTGAAGATTTACAGAGTAAATTCACTTTTCATACAGCAGTTCACATATACTTTGTCTCATGTCATTGACCAAAATTTACAATGCAGCAGCTCCCCTCCCACTTCCTCCCCATAGTTACCTCGTCCCAGTGTCCATCCCTTCATACTCTTCTGCACCCTGAGCTATCTCCCTGTGCATAAGCAGCCCTTCCTTCTCCCATGATTGTTCTCTCCAGGGCGTGTACAACTCACCAGCTTTTGAAATCAAGAAAGTTTCCTTCTTGTAATTCTATCATCGTTGTTGTCTTTTTTATTTTTTTGCTGAGCTGTTTTTTGAGGTACAGAGTGCAGTGCTAAGCACTTCACATGGAGTATTTCAACTCTTCCCAATATCCCCATTATATAAGGAAAATGAAGTTCAGAGAGGGCCTGCAGCCTGGCATGCGCCACAACGTGCTCTAAAAATTCACTAAGATAGTGAGACTTAGGGCTTACTCTTTTTCAAATCCAACAAAGGGGTCAAGCTCATTGTCTTTCCTTGAGTTTAAATTCCAAACCTTTTCAGAATAACTTAAAACTTTTGCATTCATTATGTAGGACTTTTAAAATAAATATTCTAAAATAAAAGAGAATAAAAGGGATGTGTGTGTTTAACATTTAAAGGCATCACTGTAAAATTTCTAAGGTTTGCCCATTTGAGGTCCTGGGTGTTTCCTGCTTGCATGTCACCCGAATTTCTAGCTGACTCGGAGTCTACTTCCTGCCAGCCCACCTAGGATCAGGAGTGTTGGGAGCTGAGTTGACATGGTGTGGGAGGTCTGGTTGTAGGTGGGGAGACATGGTTGAAGGTTTGGGGACTAGCTCTGAGGGAAATGTGAGGAGAGGATAGACCATTGGACCTGGTGTCCCTGGTTTGAGACCCAGTCATGCCATTTTCTAGCTTCACCAGTGTCTCCATCTGTGAAATGGGGTCATAACTCGTGTTTCATGGGGTCATGGAGGAGAACAGGAAGTATGTGTCTGCCAGAGCCTGGCATAAAGTTGGTAGGGACGATTAGGTTCTTTGTTCATTTTTGTAATTAATTCCAACTCATTTCCCCTGGTCTTATATCACACTTTCATTAACATCCACCCTTCAAGAAGCAGTTAGAGGATAAAACAATCTGGACTGAGGTGGGCTGGGGAGCTGCACCCACCTCCCAGCCAGGCCACCCTGCTCTAGCTGAACTCAAATGATTTCCTTCATCCTTGTCCTTCCAGCCTCTGATTTAGAGTGTGCAAGAAAAGCCCTGGGCTCCCTCCTAGTTAAGGAAAAAAGAGGCAAAAGAGGATATGAGAGTTTAGCTGCAGGTGGCTAAGAAAATTCACTCAGCAGCATCTGCCAGGGCTTCCCCAACAGCCTGGGTCACCTCCATCAGCCCTCACAGCCTCATCTCCTGGGTCACTGTTTGAAATGCCACACCCGCTGCCCCCACCCACAGTCCCCAACAAAGAGCCTTCACACTTCAGAGGAAATGAAGTGTGGCAAGAGGCAGGGCAGGGTAGCCTCAGTGGCTCACTGTCCCTGCCAGCCACAGGAAGGGAACAGGAAAGGAAAGGGACTAGGAGCCCAGCACTCACCCCTCCCCCACCACGTACCTCCCGCACTTGCAACACTTTCAGGAAAGTGACATGGGTGAGATTTGTAATGTTTTAGGAAAATAACTCAGACTTCTGAGAATCTGGCCACTAGGGTCACTCATGAGCATCCTGACCTCTCTTCATGCTTTGAGCTATGAAAGGGCACAGCTGCTCCATGAGGAAGCCCAATGTACGGTCAGAGGAAGGTCCTGCACCCCCCAATGTGCCATCACTGCACACCCCTGCAAAACATTGCCATGTTTCCACTAAAGCATGCTCTGATTCCATCAATGCCTTGTTCAAAAACCTTCTATGGCTGCCCATGGCCTAATGAATGAAGGCAAGTGCTGGCTGTCTTCTCCCTGCCTTCAGGCTACCTGTTCCCTTCTCACCACCTATGCCCAGTCTGACTCCCAACCAAGCTAGGACCACAGGGCCAGAATAGCCTGTAACTGCTCCTCCTTCTGCCCAACTCCTCCAAGAAACCAGCCTGGCTACCCTGGCCCTCACTACTCCTTCTCCTCTATGTGTGACTCTGGTCTAATCAGGACCCCAAGCCCCACATTGCTCTCTGCTGGCTTCTCTGCCTCTCTCAGCCACAATGACTATCCCTTTACCTCGGTCCCTTCTGGAGACACCTTGTCCAGCTAGCCATGTTATCACATGAGTAAGAGCAGTCAACAACTATTGGAGTGTCACAATGAGCTTAAGAGGAAGGTAGTATTATCCCCATTGTACAAATGAGAAAACTGATCCACAGTGAAGCTCAGCTTCTTGTCCAAAGATTATAATCCTGCTCTATTAACATCTTTGATGAAAGGTTGGGTGTAAACTTTTAGAATAAGACAATGGCAGGGAGGTGTAGAGCAGGAGGCCCTCCCAGGATCCTGAAGACCCAGGCTGGCAACTGGGTGGGCCTGAACATCAGACAGGCCCTTTCAAGTCTCTTCTCACTACCTAGTAAACCCGAAAATCCAGACTGGCTCTGCATCCAGGTCCCCTCCAGACCAATCCACCATCTACAGTGCCCTTTTCTTCCAATGACTGTCCAAATACTGAACATCCCACTAAGTCCACCTCCCCCAGGAAGCCATCAATCACCCATCCTGCCTTCCCTCCCTAGCACTTCTAGCTCCACCCATCCCCCATGTTTACAGTCTCCTGTAAGTAGCATTCTTCTGTATCAGCCCTTCCCAAATTGTGTTTATTATTATTATTATTATTATTAGAAATCATAAATAAATAAATAAAATTATTTTTCCATGGTTAAATCAGTTTGGGAAACATTAAATGCTTTCTTTTCTACAGGACTTATCAGAGCCTTAATTCTCTTACATGCATTACGAATCTCCCACAGGGTGGTGAAATGAATTTCCAGTTTCTACCCATATTTGTCCACTGAAATTTTTACCCACCCATAGTCACTAGTGAGATTGAGGTTTCTCAGAATAATCTTTGAGAAATGCTGCCCTCTCTCACCTGCCTCAGTACAATCTGGCCCAAAGGCAGAGATCAAAGGAGATGTGACTGGCTCAGCCTGGCCCTGCCTTTTAGGCGGTCTGTCACAGTGGTAAACACTAAGCTGCCTATCGAAAGTCGAAAGTCGGCAGTTCAAACCCACTAGCCGCTCAACAGGAGAAAGACGTGGCAGTCTTCTTCCATTAAGATTACAATCTTGGGCCTGGGTGAGACCCCCAAGACTATAGCCCCTAATTATCCTTCATGTCTGGAACTGAACTCACTTCTGTGGCTTCCAGACAAATAATAAACAGGCATGTGGGGTGAACATTTATATCAGGCAGATACACTCCTTAGAATGATCAATCATGGGAGAACATTATGGCAGTAATTGCACAGGAGATAGCTCAGGGGGCAGGAATGCATAGGAAAGAAGGACACAGGGAAGAGGTAACTACAGGGAAGAAGTGGGAAGAGAGCTGTTACACTGTGATTAATTGCAGTCAATGTCATGAAGCAAAACAGGCATGAACTGCTGTATGGAAAATGAATTTGCTCTGTAAACTTTTACCCAATAAAAATGAAGAAAAAAAAAAAAAGATTATAGCCTTGGAAACCCTATGAGGGCAGTTCTACTCTGCCTTACTCTGTCACTATGAGTTGGAATCAATTCAATGGTAATGGGTTTGGTTTGGGGGGCATCAGAGGAGCTTAGTCTGAGGGCATGTCAAACCCCTGCCCTCACCTGGCCCACTCAGCACTGCCCTGGGGCCATGCCTGTCCTTCCCACCCTCCTTTGGATGAGCTGACTGCCACCCAACCATCTCTCCATCTAACCAATGTCCTCAGATTCCCTCCCAGGCCATACACAGTCCAGAGAGCAAGAGGCCTTGCATCAGGAACCTTGGGAGACCCCCAAAAGCAAACTGAATAGTTCTTCTGTACAGACTGCTCATTCTACTCTATTACTACCTTGCAAGTTTTAAATATTATACCAAAACTAAAATGTGCTAAGCTACCATTTGGGAAAGTACAGTGTCTTACCCAAAAAACTCTGTGACCAACATCCAGCCCCCCAGAGAGGAGACTACCTCTGTCATTTTACAGATGAGGAAACTGAGGCCTCAGAGGGAAGCAGACACTTGCCTGTAGGGGCCCAGCCGGGGGCAGAGCAGACAGAAGCATCCAGGACTCCCCACTTCCAGGTACGTGGGGAAGATAGTCCGAGTGCGGTAAACCCCTGAGAGCAGTGCACGTAACCATCCACGGCAGCAGCGAGGACTCACCCAGCCAGAGGGAGGAACACCACACATGCTGGGGGCTGGTGGCTCTGCAGCATGGGGAGGGCTTTTAAGAGAATATACCAAGGCTGGAGCTGGAATCAACTGCTTCCTCATCCTCCTTGGCCCCAACTAAACCACAGGAAGGGTGCTGGCCCCAGATTGGCTCCCCACAGCATCTGGCTCAGCTGTTGGCAGAGATAAGATGCCCTCCATGTTGCCTGCAGGTTGGCCCACCCTGGAGCACAGTCACAAGTCGTGACAACTCCCCATCGTCTTGGGAGCTCCTCACAGTCAAGGGCTGTGAAATCAGGCCTGTGCTCTGAGCCTGAGGCCTGAGGTCTAGAGGTCCCTCACCCAGTACCACCTCCCACCCAGCAGAGCAGCTCCTGCATCCCTCATACCCTTCACAGCCTCTCTGCCCTGGCCCACAGCCTCACCTATGACCCCCTCTGCCCCCACACAGGCATCTCCCTAACCACCTCCCCCAAATAGTCCACAGGAGCCGAGATGATCCCCCTTTATGTGTTCCAGGTGCCACCTGAACTGCTCCTTTTCTTGCACCTGCCTGGCCCCACAGCCCTAGATCTAAATCCATACTACACAAAGTGTGGCTGCAGTGTAGTAAATTACTTAGTGTGGCTTTTCTACCCATAAGTCTTTATAAACTCCAAGGTGGGATTTTCTATGAGCAACTGAGGAGCTCCTGATTGCTGAAGCTATCCACCTGGGTTATTTCTGTTGGGAATGGGACAAAACAATGTTCTGGGAGGTTCCCACTCTCTCTCACGTGCTTAAGAGTTCTGATGCTATGACTGGCTAGTTTGACCACCCTTCCGGGCTCAAAAGGAGGCCTCCTGGAGGTAGAACTCTCTCTGACTGCTGGTTGAGGAAGACGTGCTGCTGAAAGGGACACGCACTCCTGAGACACGTGCCGCTGTGAAAGAGATGCTGGAGACACACATTGCTGAGTGAGACACCGAGGGACCAGCACTGCTGGGAAAGAGACTGTGAGAGACTGTTGGCTGAGGGACGGTGGGCTGGGAGAGAGACTGAGCATTGTTCCTGACCTTGAGTTGTAGCCTGGTGCTTCCCTAATAAACCCCGTAATCTGTGAGTTCTGTGTGGCCACTGCAGCGAATTATCGAACCCAGGAGAGAGGTGGTGGGTGCTTTGGGAGGAACAGTTGGTGAAAGGGCTGGAGGGAGGCAGCATGTCTGGCCTTGTTGGAATAGGCCTTGGGTTACTGCTGGTAATCCTGTCTTCCTCTTGTGGGATTAGAGGAGGTCAGAACATGTGGCCTCCTTGCCGTTCAAGCAGTTGGTGTCAGAAGCGGTGGGATTCGTTGCAGTGGCTCCAGACTCATAGAAGCACCAGACTTTGTAAAAGAAAGAAGAAAGGGGCCTGGGAAGTGAAACTTTGGATTCTTAGATGGTTATTTTGTTTGGTATTACCAGGAGCACCGTGTAACACAGGAGCTTGTTAGGCCTCACCCCAGACCTGCTAAATCAGAGCCTGCATTTTACCAAGCTGCCCAGTGATCTGTGTGCACATTAAAGTTTGAGAAGTGCTTTTATAAAGCATTACTCTAATCAAGTCACTGCACCCATAACCTATAACCTTCAATGTCTCCTCAGAGCTTCATGAGTTCACAAGTCCTGAAGTCCAGATTCAGCAGCTTGGCAGTTATGACTCTCCCTAACCTGGCTTCAACCCACTTCTTCAGGTTAGAGTTTCCCCTTTACCTTCAGAAATGTCATCCTCGAAAGACATAGAGAGTTACATGGGCAGTACAGACAACAAATATGAACCCTTTTGTATATACAGTACTGAGTTGTCAGTGAAAGCAAACATGGGTA
>NW_006921607.1:312301-325915 GCF_000298275.1 Orycteropus afer afer
GCTGCATTGTAAATTTTGGTCAATGACATGAGACAAAGTATATGTGAACTGCTGTATGAAAAGTGAATTTACTCTGTAAATCTTCACTCAAATCCTAATAATAAAAAAAAAGAAAGAAAGAAAGAAATGTCATCCTCTCCTCTATCCAACAAAGGCATCCAGGACTTCAGGACCCTCTCCAAGGACCACTTCATCCAGGACGTTGGTATGAACTGTACTGCGTTATAGTATACCTAGTATATCCCTGAAGAGGTGGACTGTGTCCTGTGTTCCCAGTGGCTCCTAGTGTCAGATTAGGACATCATAGACACCAAGCTCTACTCAGACCCGTACCTAGGTCACAGCTAACCAGGTCCAGTGTCTACTTTTCACAAAGTCCACCCTTAGCTCTAGCCTACCCACCTCCAGCTCTGCCACAGCCTTCCACTTCAATTCAGCACATAAAGACTTAAGTCTCCTCCATGCTTCTCTGCCAGAGATGGAAGCATCTCCCAAAGAACCATGGAGCCTGGTGAGCTTCCAGCAGCAATGTGTTTTTCCTGTGCCTTAGTTTCCCAAAATGCAAAAGACAGTGTCCACCAACCCTACCTCCCTTTCTTCCTGGGGGCTGGAAGGACCTTCAGGGACAGATAAACAACAACAACAACAAAAAAAAACTCACTGTCATAGAGTCAATTCTAACTCAGTGACTCCCACTGGGTTTCTGTAAATCTTTACAGAAGTAGATCACCCCATCTTCCTTCCGCAGAGCAACTGGTAGGTCTGAACCGCTGACCTTCTGGTTAGCAGCCAAATGCCTTATCCACCATGCCACCAGATACCCATAAACCCTGGGGCCCAGAATTTGGAACAAACAGATCCATCCCTATGTGGCCAGCAAACACTGCCTGGGCCAGGTGGCCAGGACCATGTGAGATCACATTACCTGCCCAAAGGCATCCTCATGCCACAACAGGAAGGCTTCAAAAGGCAGGGCTACCATGCCCTCTTCCCTTACTGGCCCAGTTCCTTAGGCTGATATCCCCAGGAAATCCTCACTCCTTTCCCCTAGAACAGAAAGGAGAAGGCACTCAAGCATGTAGCTTCTGGGGAGCAAATGAAAAGTTCTCCCCAGTCCTGTTCTACAAACAGACAAAAAGAGGTAAGGACAGGGTCAACAGCAAGGTAGATGAACTCATCTTCAATTCCCCTTTCTCTCTTCAGCACCCTCCCAGCTCTGCTTCCACCTTGGCTGCAGCTCTACTCAGACCCATACCTAGGTCACAGACCCTCTGGGAAGCCAGGTTTCCCAAGGCCAAGCTTGAAGCACAACCTCACAACATTCAAGATTCAATCTCAAACAGACCATAGCCCCTATCTGACCTCTCTTCTCTCCCAAGGGGGCTGGGATCTTAAGAAGCAGAGGAAGAGGGCAACCCTAAACCCAGAGGGGTGGCACTGTAATGGTGGCATCTCAGACAAGGAGCTGTTTTTATACTAGAAGCAGGAGACCTCCCTCCATATGTGCACACTTGGCCCAGGCTTGGGGCCCCTCTTGAAAGAAAAAGGTCAAGTGTGACACAGAGAAACTCAGCCACCCGCTCCAACCAGGGCACCTCTCCACCACAGAGATGTGGCTTCTTTCCTGCCTTCCAGTCCCAAAGCCAGACATCTCTGGGAAGCAGGAAAAAAATGCTTGTTTGTTCAGAAGCCCTCAACTGGTGAGTTATCCGAGAGGTCTGGGAGACGTGGTAGAATGCAATGGGTTAGAGCATAGATTATGGAGCCAGCGGCCTGGCCTCAAATCCTGGTTCTGTCACTACTTCTTAGCTGTGAGCCATTTCTTGCCCTCTGGATGCCTCAGTCTTTCCACCTGTAAAATGGGAATAAGGCCTACCTTACAGAGCTGTTAAGAGAATTAAAAGAGTTAATACTTTCTAAGTCCTTACAAAAACTCTTGGCACACAGTGAGTATACCAAAGCTCTGGTCTGTCTCTTGCTCTCTGCCTGATTTCCCCCATTTGGGATGGTCCCCTGGCTCCCACCCATCCCTGCCCAAAGCCCTTCCTAGGTATGCCCGTCCCTGGCCCCAGGTCTGGACATTCAGTCCTTTCTTCTATCATTTACCTTATAGTGTTACCTCAGCCCATCCCTGGTCCCCCTGCTTAGGGTCTACTCCCCACATGCCCTTGAAGGTCTCTTTGTGGAAATTGGGAAAGCCATGGTAGAAAGAACAAGAGTCTACAGTGAGACCCCTCAGCTCCAGTTTCTTCCTCCTCTTCAATTCCCTGAACCCTAAGGCTGAGCACTCAGCACTTACCCAAAGGAGTGAGCTAAAATAAATCCTCACCAGACTGGCTCCCCAGGCCTTCCCATCTCCCGAGTTAGGGAATCTTCCACCACCCCCACCCCCAACACCCACACATCCTTCAGCTGGACCAGCCTAGATTTCCTCCAAAGGGAATCATTTACCCCCAACCCACTGTGACCCACATTAGCTCCACATTCCCCAGGTCCCCCAAAATTCCCCTTGTCCTCAAACCACCCATACCTTCTCCACTTCCCTTTTTCACATCCCACTGGCCCCCTCAGATTCTTGCAACTTTTTTTGTGGAAATAAAAATTCTCAGGGTCACTTCAGGTTTTTAGGGCTCCAATGCTGACTGTAGGAGCTCTGGTGAAATAGTGCCTAAGGCATTTGACTGCTAACCAGAAGGCTGGCAGTTTAAACCCACCAGCCACTCTTCAGAAGGAAGGTTGGGCAATCTACTTCTGTAGTGATGTTGTTGTTGTTGTTATGTGCCCTCAAGTCAAACCCGACTCATAGCGACCCCTCCTTGGGTTTCCGAGGCGGTATCACTATGGAAGTAGGATACCGCCTCGGAAACCCAAAGAGGGGTCATTATGAGTTGGATCCAACTCGACAGCAGTGAGTTTGTTTTTTTTTTTTGGTATGCTGACTGTAATACTACCCACCTCTTCTGCCCAGTCAGCCTCAACCTTCCCACCTGGCTCAAGATTTTCTGAGCATAAGCAGCACACCAGGCACAGTGCTAGATGCTCCAGATATAGCAATGGGCCATAGCCAAGTTTTCAATCCTTGAGAAGCTGGACAAAGTTAAGTAAATGGGCAAAACAAACAGTATGGGCTGTTTATATAAATATAATGAAGAAAATAAATCAGGTGCTATGATAAATTAAGTT
Source organism: Orycteropus afer afer (assembly GCF_000298275.1). Taxonomy (NCBI): domain Eukaryota; kingdom Metazoa; phylum Chordata; class Mammalia; order Tubulidentata; family Orycteropodidae; genus Orycteropus; species Orycteropus afer. The sequence continues at coordinate 315,485 of NW_006921607.1, forward strand.
GTGGTAGAAACCTCTACCAGGACTGGATAGTTAGGGAAAACATTTGAGGAAGATCAATATTTAAGCTGAGAATGAAAAGATAAAATGCTGAGGGCAGAGCCTTGGGGCCCTCTACCACTTAGTTCAGAAGACTTTGTTGACAAAGACTAAGGAGGGAAGCCAGGGAGGGAGAGAGGAAACCAGAAGAAGCCAAAAGAGGACACTTAAGGGCCCTGGAAGAGTACTCCAAGCAGAGAGAACAGTACAAGCAAAGGCCCTGGGGCAAGAAAAAAAAAAAAAAAAACCCGCTTAGGGGGTTCAAGAGGCAGAAGTAATTTGGTGTGGCTGTCAGGAAAAACATAAGAGATACAGTAGTCAGGATGAGGCTGGGGGTTCTGCAGCGAACAAGTCATGGAGAATCTCGCAGGCCATGGCAGAGCTTTGAGATTTTATTCCAAGTTCATTTCACTCCAAGTTATCAGATTTTAGAAGAGTGAGATGGTCTAATTTATATTTTTCTAAATCTCTCTGGCTCCTCTATTAAAATGGATCAGAGGAGGGCAAGTGCAGACTTGGGTAGAAGAGTTAGCAACTGCTTACAGCAACAGTTCAGACAAGACATAAAAGTGGCTTAGCCTGAGGTGATAACCCTGGAGTCAGAGGTGTAACAGAACAGACCTGGGAGAGACTTTGCAAAAACAAACAAGGATTTGCTGACTGGATGTGGGGAGGGAGAGAAAGGAGGGAATTGATGTCACCTGATATCCTATCTTCAAAAGACCAAACAAACAAACAAAAAAAGAGCAAACAAACTCTCTGCCATTGATTCTGACTCATAGGACCCCCACTGTGTTCCCAAGGCTGTAAATCTTTATGGCAGCAGCAGACCACTCCATCTTTCAGGAGTGGCTCCTGAGTTTGAACCACCAACCTTTTGGTTAGCAACCAAATGCCTTAACCGCTACACCATTATGGGCCATTTTCCTGAAATGAGAAGCTCTGGTGGCACAGTGGTTAAAGCATTCAGTTGCTAACCATAAGGTCCGTGGTTCAAACCCACTAGTCACTTCTCACTAGGTCCTCAGGAGAAAGATGAGATGGCCTGCTTCTGCAAAGATGAGGCAATTCTCCTAGTCAGAATCTGCTCCATGGCAGTGGTTTGGCTTGTTTTGGTATTGAGATAAGAAGGCCTGGGAATGATCATGTTTGGGGGGTGGCCATCAAAGGTTTAATTTCATCCATATTATGTTTTTCATACTGATGAGATATCAATGGACACCACAAATCATCAGATGGGTAGAGAGGTTGGAGCTGGAGATAAAATTTGCTACTTGAAATCATGAGAACAAAAATTATGCACATGTAAAATCTATGCATTTGTAAATCACTCTTTGGTTCTGAAAATCACAAAAATGAAGGAGAGCTGGGTGGGGGCTATCTAAGTAGAGGGGAAGCAGGGAGGAAGGGAAGCAGGTGAGGGACTGAGGGCAGAGCCTCGGGGCCCTCTACCACTTAGTTGAGAAGACTAAAAAGGGGCAGCCAGGGAGGGAGGGAGGAAGCCAGAAGAAGCCAAAAGAGGGTATTGGTTGGAGGAGAACCAACAAGTGAAGGAAGACCTGGTTTCAGCAAGTGTGGGACCAAAGCCAAGCCAAGTAGTCTGAAGAGTCAGAGGGATCTGGAGCAGTCTGGCTGTGAAGAGAAGTGAAGAAGTGGGGGCACAGCTGGAGGGGAATGAACGGTCAAAAAGCAGGAGCTATAAAATGAGGATAAAGGTGGCAGAAGACATTTTTACACTGTCAGGAATGATCCAGGGAAAAAGAAGCCACTGAACACTAGAGAGAAGGGAGGTAACTGAGAAACTGGAGACAGCGACTCCCATCGTGGGACCCTAGTGCAGGGACAGGCCTGTGCAGGAACTGGGTGCTTCTTTTCCCTAAGAAGGAAGAGGGCAGAGGTGTAGCACACCTTTCAGACGCATTCCCACTTGCCCTCTCTATTCATCCCTGCTCCCACTGACACCTGGGGCACCTGCTGCCTAGTTGCTTCCTCCAATCATGGACAAGCTGTCCCTCACAAACTGGCCATAGGAATGTGACACCAATGGTAAGTTCCACAAACAACCTGTGGACACATTTCACCATAGACGCCACCGCGATCATTCCATCAGGCTGCACCCCTCCTGCTGGAAACACCTAGAGGGTCCTCAGAGACCCTCACCTGCTCTAAGCAAGACCCATCCCCCACCCCAGAGCAGTAGCTCCCTGAGCCCCTCCTCCAAAGTGAGCACTAAACACACTCTACCCTTTTCGGAGAGTGACTCCGGCCAAGCCGAAGAGAACCCATGAGCCCCTAGTTGGCCCTCACAACATAGTTGCTCTCCACCCTGTGGGGGCCTCCAAGGAGACCATTCAGACGCCTGGAGCCCGGACGGAGGGCGAAGCAGCCTCTTTTAATGTCCCGGCTGTCGCCTCGGAACCTCCTCTTCTTTCCTCAGCGCTCACCCTCGGAGCTGCCTGAGTTATCGCTGGGCGCCGGCGCGGGGCTTTGTCTGCGCCCAGCGAGCGCGCCCACCAGGCGCCCGGGGGCTCCTCTCCGACACGCAGCTCTTGGGGATCCATCTGCCTTCCACTCCCGGCGCGCTCGCCCTGGCCCGCCCGGGATCACCGCCGCCCGGGGCCAGACCACCGCTTCCTCCCAAGGGAGCGAGGGGGGCGCGGCGCCACTGCTCTCGGCGAGCCTCTGGGAACGCCACTCACTCCAGCCTCCGGCCCGAGCGCCGCGCTGGCTGCCGGAGCCCGAGGCTGGCTGGAACCTCGGGGGTCGTGGGGACCGGTCCGGGCCCCTCACCACTCCTGCGGACTGCCGCAGCCCCTGCCTGAGCCGGGGCAAGGGTCGGTGGGCCGCGAATCAGAGAGGGTCGCGCGGTACCTTTCCCTGCTGAGCGGGGTGAAATGAGTCTGTGGCGAGCGGCGCTCCAGCCTCGGCCTCCTCCGCCTCCCCTCCTTCTCCAGCCGCCTGGCTTCCTCCTCCAGCCGCCGCCGGGACCGTAGGGGCCGGAGCCAGCCGCCGAGGCCTGTGTGGGGCCCCGCTCCGCCTCGAGTCCCCAGCCCACCCCGCCCGGTCCGCTCGGGCCCCGCCCCTGTCCCGCCTCTAGGCGGGGCCGCGCCAGCTCCTCCACAGGCCTCTGGGCTGTGGGCGGGGAAGCTAGAAGCTGCTGCAGCCTGGAGCTGAGGTGTCCACGCTGTGTACCTCCGGCTGCGTCCTCCCCATCTGAACCTCACTCCCCTTTCCTTGTGCTAGCCCCTTTCTCTGGGCGCCAAACTTCCCCACCCCTCCCCCAAAAGAAAAGTAGCCAGCCCAGTCCTGAGCGCCCCGTGCTGGGCGTAACGTAGGGCCGAAGCTGCCCTACGAGGAGACCGCCAGAAACCCGACCGGGGCCTCAGTTTACCCAACGGGCAGGGGGCACATCAGCAAGCCCTCCCCCATATCTCAGTTCTGTGCGGGGGGCTCGTCCCTAAGAGCCTCCTCCGAACCCATTTTCTCTCCAACACCCCTCCCACACGCTGCCACCACCACCGCCAGCCTGGGAGACCTCCGCGAGTCATTCTCTAACTCTGTACGGCCCCGAGGGCGGAGGCACTCAAGGGGCACCCAGCCTGTCCCTTCACAGCCCACTTCTTGGATTATAGTGGCGTCTCTTTCATAAAATGTCGTTTACTGGTACCCAGGGCCACATCCTCCAGTTAATGAAAACCGAAGCAAATGCAAGTGTGGGAGTTACTTTTTTTTTTTTTCCTTTAATCAGAATTCTTTGGAATATGTTTTTTCGTTTTTGTTTTTATTTGAGGCTCTCCAAACACTGCTCCCCTGTCTTTGTTCTAGTTTAGTGGGGAGGCGGAAATGAGGGGACGGTTGTTGTTGTTGTTGTTGTTGTTGTTATGTGCCGTAGAGTCGGCCGACTCATAGCGACCCCTCCTTGGGTTTCCGAGGCAGTATCACTACGGAAGTAGGATTGCCCAACCTTCCTTCCGAGGAGTGGCTGGTGGGTTTGAACCGCCAGCCTTCTGGATAGCAGTCAAGTGCTTTAGCCACTATGCTACCAGAGCTCAGAGGGGACGGTTAGTCTCCGACAATTTCATTCTCAATAACCCAGTGAGCATCTCCCAGATCTCCTGCAGTTAATAGGGACCCAGTCTGAGGAAGGCAGGCGTCAGAGGGAGCCCGCTCCCCACCCCCACCCCGCCCTGAACTGTCTCTCAGGCTGGAGAGGGTACTTGACCTAACCTAGACCCCTCAGGGACTACCTCAGGACAGGCCCCAGTGCAGAGCATTAGTTCCATGGGTTCAGAGATCGGAACAGTGGTGTTACTGCAGAAATGGAGTCTAATGGTCCCTTGCAGGAGGGAAGCACTTGGATACAGGCTGCAGGGCAAGGACACAGTGATTTTCAGGTGAGGTCTCTTTCACAGCAGAAAAGGTTCTGTGGTTGCCCAAGCTCTCCTCTCCTGGAAGCTTCCTTTCTCCTCCTATGGCTATGCCCCCTTAAGGTTAAATGTTCAGTTAAATGTCACACTCTTCTCCGAGAATCCCTCCCTGTCATCAAAGAGAGAAGAAAGTTTATGAGTGGGTTCTTGGGAGCAGATTACCTGGGTTTGAATTGGCCTCCATGTGGCCTTGGGGTTACTTAATCTCTTTGTGCTACAGTGCTTCAGTTTCCTCATCTGTAAAAATGAGCATAATAAATGGTACCTACTCCGGTAGGTAGGTAGGTAGTAGGAGCTTTGGTAGCATAGTGCCTAAGGCATTTGATTGCGAACCAGAAGGCTGGTGGTTTAAACCCACCAGCCACTCCTCGGAAGGAAGGTTGGGCAATCTACTTCTGTAGTGATGCCTCCTTGGAAACCCAAGGAGGGGTTGCTATGAGTCGTATCTGACTCAACGGCAGTGAGTTTGGTTTGGTTTTGGTTTACTCCAAAGTTGGCTGCTAACCAAACTGTTGGCAGATGCTCTCTGAGAAAGATAAGGTAGTCTGCTTCCATATAGATTTACAGCTTTGGAAACCCTATAAGGCAGTTCTACTCTGTCCTCAGCTCATTGCCATCGAGTCAATTCCAACACATAGTGACCCTATTGAGTTTCCAAGGCTATAAATCTTTACAGAAGCAGACCACCCCATCTTTCTTCCAGAGAGCAACTGGTAGGTTTGAACCACCAACCTTTTGGTTAGCAGCCAAATATCTTAACCACTACACCACTAGAGCTCCTTGAGGGTCGTTATGAGTTGGATCCGACTTGATAGCAGTGGGTTTGGTTTTGGGTTTAATCCAAAGAGTTGTTGTGAGTATTAAATAAGAAAATTCATACTGACTTGACAGATTACAATGATGGGAAACTCTACTCAAATTGGCTTGGTGTAAGCAAACAGGAAATGTATACACTCAAATAAAAGTCCAGTGATATGACTGATTCAAGTATCAAAAGGCTCAAAAAAATACCATCAAGGCTGGGTCCTCCTCTGTCAATCTCTCATCTCTGTTTCTTGCATTGGCAAGATGGCTGTTAGCAGCTCTATGTTCCATCCACACAGCCCCAGTCCTCATTTTTGCTGTCCCAGCGAAAAACCAAGGTTACACATAGTTGGCTCTTTCTGGATCACATAGCATCCCCAGACCATCGCTGAGGTTATGATGTTCTGATTGATTGGACAAGAATCACCTGTCCATCCCTGGACTCAATCCCACCCAAACCACATGAATGGAAAATGGAAAAGTTGATTTCCAGACAGAAATCAGGATACTGTTTACCATTAGACGATGAATGGTCCCAAAGCTATGTGCTAAGCAAACAATAAGTTCCAAAAAAATATATATATATATTGACCATGTTGAGGACCCCCATCCTGTTTCAGAGGTGCCTAGTACTTTTGAACATCCTTCTCTGTTTGGTGAATCCTGCAACTCCCCACCCCAAAGCCAGAAACACTCTTTCTCACTCTCCTTTGCAGCAGAATTGCTGACATCATCCAGGTCTTGCCAACCAGATGCACCACGGAAGATTTTTATGTGGAAGTGAGCAATGTGAGAGGCAGGTAACACCCAAAACCCATGAGGAGAGGAGAAGGATTGGCAAGGATGGCACCAAGAGCATTTGGCTTTAGAGGCAATGGTAATGGAGGTACTGGAATACTTGTCAAAAAAAAAAAAAAAATGAAGCTGTTTATTGCTGCATAGCAAACCACTCCCAAAACTTAGTGGCTTCAAATGACAATGACTTCTTATTTCTCACAACTCTTTGAGTTGGCAGGGCTCAGCTGGCAATTCTTCTTTTGAGCGTGATGTTGACTAAGGACCTCAGCTTGAAGCTTGGCTGGGGCTGGAACATCCAAAATAGTTTCTTAAGTCAAGGAAAGGTTTATATGTGGAAGGAAACTTTCTTTGTTGGTTACCAGGATTGGGAGGGGAGGGGAAAATAAAAATAAAAAATAATAACAAAATAGTTTCTTCATGTGACCACTCCAGCAGGACAGCCTCAACTTCCATGTAAGATTTCTCAGATGGTGAGAAAGGAAGCCGCCAGGCATCTGAAGACCTGGGCCCAGAACTGCCAATTTATTACTTCTGCTGCATTCTGTTGGCTAAAGCAAGTCACAAGGACAGCCCAGATTCAAGCAGTGGGTAAACTGACTCCATCTCTTTATAGGAGAAGTGGCATGAGCATTCAGGAATTGAACTGGCCCTTGTATTTGTGAATATAATTGAATATATAATTGTGGATATATAATTGAATCATTGGCAACCATCTTTATAGAAAATCTATCCCAGAGCAGAAACCCCCAGCACTCCTGCTCCCTTGTCTTCAAGAATAGACTACCAGGGCAGGCAGGTTCAGCTAGGGCCTGGGAACTTGAAATGCCCCTTACAAGTCACACTACCAATACCAGCAGCAGCCCAAGTATAACCTGTTTTTCTATGCCACCAAGGGGGCCTTGGTGCAAAGCAGCAAGGGAGTGTTGGTGCAAAGCAGACTGGGGCTAAGAAGCTTCCAGAACAATAAGGAAAAGAAACTCAGCATTTGACAACCAGCTGTGAGCCCTTGAGCAAGTTCAGGAGTGTTTTAGTTACCTAGCTCTGCTTAACAGAAGTACTACAAGTGGGTGGCCGTAAAGTACAGAAGTTTTATTTTCTCACAGTTACAGCGGCTAAAAGTCCAAATCAGGGTCCCAGCCATGTTGATTATTTCCTTGTAGGTAGTCTGAGGTATTCCTTGATGCCCTGGCTTATGGATGATCCTCACAAGGCATCTGTCTTCACTTGTGTGTCTATGTCTAATCTATTCTTTTTATAACTCGTAAGTGATTGAGAATCCACCCTACTGGGGTATGATCTAATTAACATAACAAAGAAACCCAAACAGGATTATATCCACAAATACAAGGGCCAAGAATCCCACACATATTTCAGGGAGACACAATTCAATCTATAACAAGGGGATTCCATTTTTAATCTGTAAAATGAGGGTAATGGAAAAAAAAAAAAAAAACCTGTCTCTCAGGGTTGTGGTGAGGATTTAAAAGAATAAAGTATATGAAAAGTGATTTCTAAGCCTCCAAATGTCAGTTATTATTAGTATCAGTCTCTGCCACATCAGTGCAGTTGACGTCAACTCCGTTTTGTGTTGAAACATTAGTAAAGCATTGATCACGGTCACACTTACATTGAGCACGTCACAGCTTACAAACCACTTCCACACCCACTATCACAGGGAGTCATGCTATGAGGGCAGAGTAACAAAGATGGGTTTTAAGAAATGTATTAGTAAATGCTTGCTGCTGCAGCAAGGAGACCCAATTATGTAATGGTTTAAACATAACAGAAATTTACATCTCACCCACATAATAAAGGGATGATCCCATTTCATGGATGGCTTTTCTTCACACACTGATTCAGGGATCTGAGCTCATTCCATCTTGTATTTCCAGCAACCCTTAGAGTCTTGTAGTCATCTGCACAATGCCAGCAACAGAGGACAGGCTTAGACTGAAAATTTATGTTTATTACTTCTACTCACATAACATTGGCCAGAGTTGGTCACATGGCCACACCTAACTTCCAGGGAGACTGGGAAATGTGTTCTAGCTGTGAGCCCAGGAAGAGTAAAAAAGTTATTTAATGAATAGCCAGTAGTCTCTGCCATGAGACAATTTATGAAGTTTGAAAGGGATAGGTCATTTGTCTCCAAGGAAGAGTAGCAGCCCCTGATTGGAGCATGTAGTGGGTTGATTTACTGGCCACAATTCTTCATTTTCGTATATAGTATTCTATACCTACATTCTTGCCATGGGCTCAAAGAGGTGGAGTATATTTTCCCATCCACTGATACTCGTCTTGATCATGTGACTTTCTCTAGCCGATGAAATGGGGTGAAAGTAGTAGTCTATCCATTTTGAGCCTCAGCTCAAGAGTTGCCACATGTTTCCACCTCCTTCTTGTGTTTTCCCCATCTCCACTAACAGTTCTTCCCTGGATACATACTGCCCCTCAGTCTGGGCTACAGAATGAATACAAGACAAGCAAATCTGAGCTCAACTCACAACCCGGAGCCAGACTTACTCAGACAAGTACCTTGAAGTAAAGCCACATGTCAGCCAAACTGCAGATGCATGAGATCAGCACAGCCATCCCAGCCAACCCACATACACATGAGAATAAATACTAATTGTTGTATGCTACTGAGGTTGCATGACTGTTAACACAGCATTGTTGTGGCAATAGCTGACTGATATAGAGAACAAATAAAGACTACTCCTGTGTTTCAGGACTTTTGATAACTTGTTGTTAACTGCTGCCAAGTCAGCCCCTGATTCATGACGACCACACACACAATGGAATGAAACCCTGCCCTGTCCTGTCATCCCCATGATCGAGTGTAGAGGAGACTGTTATGCTCCATAAGATTTCATCAGCAGATTTTCAGAAATAGATGGCCAGACCTTTCTTCCTGGTCTGTCTTAGTCTGCAAGCTCCACTGAAACTTGTTCAGTTTCATAGCAAAGTGCAAGCCTCCACTGACAGATAGGTGGTGATTGCCCATGAGGTGCATTGGCCAGAAATCGAACCTAGGTCTCTTGCATGGAAGGTGAGAATTCTACCACTAACCACCAGTGCCTCACACACGTTCCGTTACTATGGGTAAAGGCTTAGTACACTCAGAAGTAGAAGTAGTGCAACAGGCTCTGATGGAGAAGTAAGCATCCCTGGCCTTTGGGCTCCCATTAAAGGAAGCCAGCTGCTGCTGATCCCATGAGGCTCCTGACAATTCCACTAAAGCAGGTCTTCTTAGACTGTACATGCATCACCTGGGGATCTTGTTAAAATGTGGGTTCTGATGAAGTAGGTCTGGGGTGAAGGCTGAGACGCTGCACTTCTAACACACTCCCAGGTGATGCTGATGTTACTGGTCCACAGGCCACCCTTAGAGTAGCAAACTCTAAAGCAATGGAGTCAACCTTGGCAGTACATTGGGATAACCTGGATTCTGCCAACAAAGATTCTGAAGCAGAGAGTCTGGGGTGCAGCCTGTGTGGTCTTTTTTAATCTCCCAGGTGATTCCAACATACAGTCATGCATCACTTAATGTGCACGACACAATCTTTGAAATAGGATGTTTTGAGATTTGGATGTTGTACAAACACCATATTTTACAGGCATTCCCCAGATTACAAAATCCAGATTACAAAAACCATTCCTAAATCTGTCATTAAGTCGAATTTATAAGTCAGGATAGTTCATGTCTAAGGTCAGTCAAACGTTTGTCTTAGTATAGAGTGTATATGGTACCTTTCCATGCATTAAAAAAATTAAACAAACACGTTCAGTTACCTTAAAACATCTTTAACATAATAATTCAGTAATAATAAAAATGTTTTGATGCACATTTCAAAGTAATGTCCATTTTTTTATTATGAAAAATATACCTCAAATTTTTAATATAATAGGTTTTATAAGAATTGGGACCACTGATATATAAGTGGTCTGATGTTGCCCAAAAGGACAATATATGGCACCTGACTGTATAGCCACTGCTCTATAAGAGCTCTATGCTGTTGTTATGGGATTTGTACCCTCCTACAGGAGTCCTGGGAGCTCTGGTAATGTAATGCCTAAGCACTTGACTGCTAACCAGAAGGCTGGAGGTTCAAACCCACCAGCCTCTCCTTGGAAGGAAAGTTGGGCAAACTACTTCTGTAGAGATACCTCCTGGGAAACCCAAGGAGGGGTCACTATGAGTCAATCCAACTCAACAGCACATAACAACAACAACAACAACAAGAGTCCTGGGAGCTCTGGTGGAATAGTGCCTAAGGCATTTGACTGCTAACCAGAAGGCTGGAGGTTCAAACCCACCAGCCACTCCTCAGAAGGAAGATGGGGCAATCTACTTCCATAGTGATAC
>NW_006921607.1:326040-327283 GCF_000298275.1 Orycteropus afer afer
AAAAGTTGGTGGTTCAAATCCATTCAGAGGGGCATTGGAAGACAGGCCTAGGAATCTACTTCTGAAAGCTTACCCAAAAAAACAAAACTAAATCTGCTGCCATCTAATCCATTGCGATTCACCACAGCCCATGTGCTACAGAGCAGGATTATCCCACAGGGTTTTCTTGCTGCCATCTCTACAGAAGCAGATTCCTGGGCCTTTTTTCCACAGCACCACTGAGTGGGTTCAAACAACCAGTCTTTAGGTTAGTAGTCAAAAGCAAAACTTTGCATCACTGTAGAGCACAGTTCTACTGGGAAACACCCAGGGGGGTCACCATGAGTTAGAGCTGACTCCACAGCAACTGGTTTGGGTTTGGTTTGGTTTTGTTTGTTTGGTACCCTCCTGCCCCCTCCCCCACTTTTCTAGAGGTTCTAACTCTCTGCCTGCCCGCTCACTCTTTATTTTCCAAGGAAAATAATTTTTTAAAAATTTAACTGCACTTATTTCCATTTTGTGAGAACAGAGATAATTAAAAACTAAAAAGACAAAGTAGAGAAGTCCTTTAAATTGAGTAAATGTAGCCTTTTGAAAAGCTCACACTTATGCCTTTTTCTCACGTGCCCTTCTTTTTCTTGTTCATTGATGGTTGGTGCAAACACCCCCAGGACTACTGAACTGTGACCCAATTCCTCTTCCCCTCCATCTGGCAAGTCAGCTGTGGGGATGAGCAGGGCTTTCACGGATCCACAGCCTGGTGTAAATAGGCTTGCTGGATAGCCCCTAAGACAGAAATGTTGGCTTTTTAACCAGGACTTTATTTATTTATTTATTTATTTATTTATTTGTCAACTGTGATTTGGGTGGAAGATGACAGAGCAAATTCATTTTCCATACAACAGTTCATACACATTTTGTTTCATGACATTGACTTCAATCCCCACAATGCAACAGTTCTCTTCCTACTTCCTCGCTCTGGTTACCCTTTTCCTGTGTCTTTCTTTCCTCTGCATTCCTGCTCTCTGAGCTATCTGCCTGTGCCAATACTGCCCTTCTGGTCTCCCATGGTTGATTGTTCTAAGCGTACCTACCTGGTGTAAATGATTACCTTATATACCTGTCTACTATTTGGCTGGAAGCCACAGGTGGTGGTGGTTGTTATTTGCCGTCGAGTCGGCCCCAACTCATAGCGACCCCTCCTTGGGTTTCCGAGGCAGTATCACTACGGAAGTAGGATTGCCCAACCTTCCTTCCAAGGAGT
>NW_006921607.1:327899-335336 GCF_000298275.1 Orycteropus afer afer
TCTGGTTAGCAGTCAAGTGCCTTAGGCACTATGTATGCCAATGGAGCTTGATGTCCTCCCACAACCATGGTCCTGAACCCAGGAACCCAGTGACTCACTCCCTCAGGGTGTTTGGCTATGGCTAAGAAGTCAGCATAATTTTGCCCCTTACCCAAACTCACTGCCAACGAGTTGATTCCAACTCATAGCAACACCCATTGGGTTTCCAAGATGGTAAATCTTCCTTCCACAGAGTGGTTGGTGAGTTTGAACTGCCAGTCTTCTGGTTAGCAGTCAAGTGTCTTAGGCATTGTGGCACATTTTAATGCCTATTTTATATCAGCACAGGGATAGAAATATTTTTTAAAGTTCATGTGCATGTTTTAGGTGAAATTCTAAACTTCAAAGTAATTTAAACTTTGCTGCTAATAGCTTTGGGCTGAGGTTGGGCTTGATGGAGTTGCCAAATTTAACAAATAAAAATTTAGGGTACCCAGTTACATCTGAATTTCACATAAACAGTGAATAATTTTTTAGTAGATGTGTGTGCCCAGATCAGCACATGTGAGTGAGTGGCAAGGTTGGCCAGAGCCCTCAGTCTTTCTGGCTCTTAGTCATCGCATTGGTGAACAATCAGGCCATGAGGCCAGGATCCTTGTGAGCTCCAGGTGACCTCCAGAATTCTGCAAACATTCTCAAAGCATGAAAGGCCATATACAGAGACACTCAGCTTACTCAGGTTTTCTTTTTTTGTTGCTCCTTGTTTTCTCTGTTTGACAATCTTTGTTTGGGCCCCTGGCCTCAGAATTTGGAGTCCCTGGGTAACGCAAATGGTTAAGCACTCAACTACTAGCTGGAAAGTTGGCAGTTTGAACCCATATAGAGGCAACTCAGAAGACAGGTCTGACAATCTTCTTCCAAAAGGTCACAGCCTTTAAAACCTAAGGAGCAGATCTACTCTGACACACATGGGGTCACCATGAGTCAGAATTGACTCAACAGCAACCAACAACAAACTCAAATTTTAAAAGAAGTCAGCTGATAGACAAGAACTTTGCAAACAGAGAGTGCACCCTCTTCTTTGGCTTAGTCCCTCTGTGCCTCTAGTTAAATGTCATCATCACCACCATCTTCCCTCCACAGGTCTTGGAGACAGTCAGGCAGGCCAGGAAGGCCTTACCCTCATCCCTACCACAACCACCAACCCCTGGATAACTTTGCCAATATCCAGCTCCACCCTGAACATAACCACTGCCTTGGGTTTTGGGAAACCAAGAAAAACAAAGAAGTATGTCTCAAGTCACATTAATTAAAGAAGGAGGTCCATAACCAGGGGGGCCGGGGAGGAGAGGGGATATAATGAAAGGTTTTGGGTCCCATTCCTGTGTCACTCAAGTAAGACCTTTACCTTCTTTGGTCTTAGCCTCTTAACCCCCATCCTCTTTTCTAGTCCATTTAGAACTGGTCTTCCTTGACCCTGGGTACTACAGACAGTCACACACTCAGCTTCTAACTGGAAGATTGGAGGTTTGAATCTACCCAGTGTTGCCTAGGAAGAAAGGCCTGGCAATCTACTTCTGAAAAATCAGCCATTGAAAAAGCTTATGGAGCACAGTTCTACTGTGACACACATGGGCTCTCTATGTGTCAGAATCAACTCCATGGCAACTGGTTTGGTTTTTAGTTTTTCTTGGCTGCCTCCCTGGGTCTTGGTGGTAACGGTGTCTTGCTAGAAGCACCCTTAATTCCCTCACGCAGAAATGGGGACATAAGCAAGATGCCATCTATCACCACCTACTTTAGTTACCTTGTGCCACTCTGACAAAAATACCACAAATGGGTGACTTTAGCAAACAGGAGTTTATTTTCTTGCAGTTTTGGAAGCTAGAAGTCTGAGTTCAAAGTGCCAAGCTCTAGGGGCTGGATGAAAGCCCTTCAACCTTGGGTTCCAGCTCTATCTCTTGCTCCTGGAGCTGGAGGTATCTCTTCACCCAGGTAGCTGCTGGCTGCTGAGGCTAACAAGCCCAAGTCAGCAGATAAAATGGCACCGTCCCAATATTATCAAACAATGCAGCAGACCACTAGTTCAAGTCCAGAGTCAGTCCCAAGATTGGCAGGAAACATGGCAGGCTGCTAAATGAAGACTCAGCTACATGCAGGGTCCAAACGTGCCAAAAAGCCTGCAGACCATTCCCAAAACTCCTTATATACTGGAAGCAGACCACATCCCCAAAGCAGCTACTCAGCTTTCGAAGCAGATTCCACAATGGAGTTAATTGCCAGTCTCATCATGGGGAATAACTACGTCCAGTTGCCCAGCCACTCAAAACCAGGCCCAGCCGAGTTGACACACAACATCAACTACCACACCACTCTTCCCCATGCTGTCCTTCTTGCTTCTTGGGCCTCTAAGGAGCTGGGCACTGTGTACTCTGACTTCAGTCCGCAGATCTTTCCTGAGCCTTGCGTCCATGACAGGCACGTTAGGCTGTCAACATCAGCAGCAGAGAGTGACCTCAGCCTAGCTGACTGTCCCATGACATCCCAGATGTTGGAGCTGGCAGAGCCTGAGACCTCCGTGGCTCCAATGGGCCAGGCTGACCTGGTTGTGGCTGCCTATGTGTGTCAGCATCTCAGTTCCCACTCCCACTCCCACTCCACTCCCCACAGACCACAACCCACTGTGTCAGCAGAGAGTAAACAGGATGGGTTAACTGCTGTCTCTATAACCAGATGCCACTCACCATCTAAACAGGAAAGAAAAAACACAACTTCCTGTGATGTGAGAGAGAAGACAGAGGGGAGGAGGGGAGAAAGGAGAGACAGGAGGAGTAGACAAATAGAGAAAAACAGAGATAGACAGAGACAGGAAGCAGTCAAGAAGAAAGAGAGAGAAGAAAGTTCCAGCCAGCAACTCCACTGGACCAAACACAGGACCTTGGGCTGCTATGCTCCCAGGGGTCTCTGGGCCTCCAAAGATGCTCCACAGGTGTCCCCACTTGTCAAGCTCCCCTGCCTCCCCCTCCACACACCCTGCCCCTGCCCCTCAGCTAACTGTCCCCACATCCAACCCCTGCCTCTGTTTGTATCCTGTTCCTCCTCCCATGAAAGCCTCCTCTCTCTTCTCCACGCTCCCACGGGCCCTGCTCAGCCCTCAGCTTGTCCTACAAATCCTCAAGGATAAGCCACCCCTAAGGTGTCCTTTCTTTTGCACAAAAGATTCCAAAGTGTGTCTCCTGTCAGATTTACTCCCAGAGGACTGGATTTAACTCCTTTCCTTTTGAGCTCCTACTGAGTCTACTCATCCCGTTTTTAGCTAACACTGAGCCATTTGGTGGTCTACCCAAGGCCACCAGCAAGTGAAGAACAAACTTAGCCTCCTAAATTTTAGCCTTTCAAGCCCCCTCCTCTTTCCTGGCTCCTTGGCCTGCCTCCCTGGGTCTTGGTGGTAATTGTGTCTTGGTGCTGGAATAACTTCTTTTAGGATTAGCACAAGGCTGGTCCCTATGAAGCAGAGGTGAAATATGTCCCAAATGTCCAACTTTCCAAATTGCTGTGCCACTCCATCATCTCTAACATCAACTCCTCCTCCTTCTCCTCCCCTCAGTACTCTCACTCCTGTCTTCTTGTTGTTGTTGTTGTTGTTGTTATGTGCTGTCGAGTCGGACCCCACTCATAGCGACCCCTCCTTGGGTTTCCGAGGCAGTATCACTAAGGAAGTAGATTGCCCAACCTTCCTTCCAAGGAGTGGCTGGTGGATTTCAACTGCCAGCCTTCTGGTTAGCAGTCAAGTGCCTAAGGCACTACACTACCAGAGCTCTGTATTTCGCTGTACCATCTCACAGAACTCACAAACTGCCGAGGAAACAGCTCTCATGGAGGTGGAGGCTGGGAGGCTGGCAAGTCCCAAGTCTGTGGATAGGTCTGGAGGTTTCTCCCCACCTGTGTGTTTGCAGGAGTTGGTGAACTCAAACCAGAGGGTCCAATGACTGGCAGCTATCTCAAGTCCAGGGGTGAGATGAAGACAAACCAAAGAAGGGGAGCAAGAGACAAAACTTTCCCAGAACATTCCCATATATACCCTCAAGGAAACTAAGGGTGGTGATTTAAGTCATACATTAAGTCAGCAAGGTGGGACTCAAGCTACATCCCACCCTAAACAGGCATAAACAGGCATGCTGTTGTTGTTATGTGCCTTGGAGTCAGACCCAACTCAGCGACCCCTCCTTGGGTTTCCAAGGCAGTATCACTACAGAAGTAGATTGCCCCATCTTCCTTCTGAGGAGTGGCTGGTGGGTTTGAACTGCCAGCCTTCTGGTTAGTAGTCAAGTGCCTTAGGCACTATGCTACCAGAGCTCTCATAAACAGGCATAGAGACTAGAATTTACAATACATCACAAAAAGGAAGATGATAGCTAGAAGGGCCATAATTAAGCAATTCACTGCATTGCACTTGGTAAGAGCACCCCAGGACTGGTGAGTCAGGTAGGGGGAAGCTGGGGGCCACCAACTTCCTGGGAGGAGCACTTTTCCATGAAACAGGCCATCCTCTGAGTCACTGGGAGGACAGAGATCCTGGAGGCTAGGAGAAGCTGACTCATCTGTGTCTTTACTCCAAAGGGGAAAGGAAGGGCCTCATCCAGGGAAGAATGGCCAGTTCACCATTTCCCCACAGAATTGAAAACAGGGATCACATTATGTGGAAAGATGGACCCAAGGCCATGACAGCCTAGAAGAGGTGACCTGAGAGAGAGATAGTCTGTAATTTTTTCAAAACACAGAGGGTAGAGGTCAAGATCAAGATACACAAAATTCAATATTCAAATGCAAGCTCAGAAAAAGAAGTACATTTAAAGGGGGACAGCATGTAACAACAACAACAACAACATTTGCCATTGGGTGTAAATGTGGGACACAATGGTGGTTCTTGGTAGAATTGTCACCTTCAACGTGGGAGATCTGGGTTCAATTCCCGGAGCATAGCTACCATCCTTCTGTCAGTGGAGGCTTCCATGTTGCTACAAAGCTGAACAGGTATCAGG
Organism: Orycteropus afer afer; assembly: GCF_000298275.1. Taxonomy (NCBI): domain Eukaryota; kingdom Metazoa; phylum Chordata; class Mammalia; order Tubulidentata; family Orycteropodidae; genus Orycteropus; species Orycteropus afer. The sequence goes on from NW_006921607.1 coordinate 332,921, forward strand.
AGAGCTTCCAGATTAAAGCAGACTAGGAAGAAAGGCCTGGGGATCTACTCTCAAAAATCAGCCAATGAAAACCTCACGAATCACCATGATGCAATCAGCAACCAATCATGGAAATAGCACAGGACTGGCAGTTTTTAGTTCTACTGTGTATGGAGTCACTATGAGTGGAGAGTCCACTCAATAGCAGCTAACAACATTGGCCTTGGGATATAACCTTTCATTAGAAAGAGCCAGAATTCCTTTAAATGGCATTCCATTCTTAGCAAGGTCCAGAGTTTGCTTATAGATCTGGCAATAGTTAAGGAGAAGACATACCCAGACCTCATGCACTAGAAACTTCTGCCTCTAAGAATCAAAGCTACTCTACATGGAAACTACAGATCACTCCCATATTCTAGGTTCCTTCACTTTCATTCAATGGTTCTCAAGCCTTCAGAATCACCTGGAGAGCTCATGAAAAATAAAAATGGCTGGGCCCCACTTCCAGAGTTTCTGATTCCTTAGGCTTCGGGAAGGAGTCCCTGGGTGGCACAAACAATTAAGTACAATTAAATTGAAAGGCTGGCAGTTTCAAACCCACCAAAAGGCACCTGGGAAGACAAGCCTGGCAATCAGCTCCTGCGAGGTCACAGACTTGAAACCCTATGGAGTAGTTCCCCGTACACATGAGGTCACAGTGAGTAGAAATCAACTTGAAGGCAACTAACAATAACAACAGGTTTGGGGAGGTACCCAATAATTTGCATTTCTAATGTGTTCCCAGGGAGCTCTGGTAGCATAGTGGCTAAGGCACTTGACTGCTAACCAGAAGGCTGGCGGTTCAAACCCACCAGCCACTCCTCAGAAGGAAGATGGGGCAATCTACTTCTGTAGTGATACTGCCTCGGCAACCCAAGGAGGGATCGCTATGAGTCGGGTCCAACTCGACGGCACATAACAACAACAACAACAATGTGTTCCCAGGTAATGCTGATGCTGCTGGTCTGTGAACCAAACTTTGAAAACCACTGGTATAGTTAGACACACACATATACCCTCCCTGACACACACACTCTCTGCACTGACCCCAGAGAACCAGAGCAGAGAGCACTCTGGGGAGAAGTCACTCAACCTGGTCACAAGACTTCAGGGCCACTCTACACTAGCTGACTGGCCCACCACACTTCCCTGGGTATGGCCTTTCCCACATGCCACTATGACTTGTTCACACATTCTCCAATACCTCTCCACAAACCTCCAATATCCCCTGTTGGCTCCAGCCCAGCTGATGACCTCACTTCACACCTCATTGAGAAAATAGAGGCTATCATCTTCCTACTAGTGCCTAAGGCATTTGACTGCTAACCAGAAGGCTGGCAGTTCAAACTCACCAGCCACTCCTCAGAAGGAAGATGGGGCAATCTGCTTCTGTAGTAATACTGCCTTGAAAACCCAAGGAGGGGTCACTATGAGTCGGGCCGACTCAATGGTACATAACAACAACAACAACCCTTCAAACCCATCTGCCTCTGGGCTCACTCTCTCCAGTCTTTCTGAAGGATGAAGGAGGTGTCCTACTCCCATGAAAGACCACTCATGCCCCATGTCCCTCCTCCTTCAGTTACCCTTTCTCTCCTGTTTCCTCTGTTACTCCCTCTTGATCAGACCATTCCACTAGCATACATTCTCCAAACACTTTCATTAAAAAAAAAAAAAAGTTTACTCTTAACCACTATATCTGCCACCAGCTACCACCCCATTCCTCAGCTAATGTGCACATTGAAACTTCTTGAAAATGTGGGTGGTTTCCATTCCCAGTTTTTTCCTTTACAATTCAATTTAGTGTGACTTCCTTCCTTAGCACTTTGCTGAAACTCCAACAACCCCAACAGTGCCAAGTTCACCTCATTCCATCTCTTGGAAATACCACTGACCATTGTCTCCTCCTTAAAAGGCTTCTTCTCTTAGTTTCTGTGGCCCCACACTCTCCTGGTTTTCCTCCATCTCACTGGCAGCTCCTCCTTTGAATGTTGGCTGATTCTGGTCTTGATCCTGACCTCCTCCCCTTCCCTACACACTCTATATTCCCTGGCTTCAAAATAGTGTCTGCTATAACATACTACACAAAAACATTGTTCTACATCCTATTTTGGTGAATAGCAACTGAGGTCTTAAAAGGTTGCAAGCAGCCATCTAAGAGGCAACAACTGATCTCCTCATTCAGAACAAAGAAGAATGAAGAAAACCAAAGACACGTGGAAAAAAATAGTCCAGGGGACTAATGAATCATGCAGATCTCAGCTTACATGATCCTGAGACCAGAAGAACTAGATGGTGCCTGACTACCACTGTTAACCACTCAGACAGGGATCAAAATAGGAGATCCTAGATTGAGTGGGACCCGAGAGGGACCGGGTCTCCGGGAGCAAGGTAAGCA
>NW_006921607.1:338867-356382 GCF_000298275.1 Orycteropus afer afer
AACAACAACAACAACAGATTGAGTGGGAAAAAAAATCTGGCACAAAACTCAAAATCATAAAAAAGACCAGACTTGCAGGTCTGATAGAGACTAGTGAAAATCCCTGACTATGGCGCCTACTCACCCTTTGGGCCTGGAATTTAATGCACTCCCATGGCTTCCAGCCAAACAACAGACAGGCTATAAGATGAATATTTAAACCTTGTAGGTACACTCCTTAGAAAGATCAACCAGGGGAAATCAGAAGGGAAGCATTTGCGCAGGGAGATAGCTCAGGGGCCAGGAATACAGAGGAAAGAAAGACACAGGAAAAAGGTAACCACAGGGAGGAAGTGGGAAGAGAGCTGTTACATTATGGGGATTGCAATCAATGTCATGAAACAAAATGTGTATGAACTGTTATAGGGAAAATGAATTTGTTGTGTACACTTTCACCCAAATCACAATTTAAAAAAAATTAGCCAATGAAACCTTACAGATCACAACAGAATATTGTTCAGTACAGTTCTGGAAGGTGAGCCCTCTACCATGGTGTAAAAAAAACAAACCAAGCTCACTACCATTGAGTTGATTCCAACTCCTAGCGACTCCCTTTGGGTTTCTGAGGCAGTAACTCTTTACAGAAGTAGATTTCCCAGTCTTCCTTCCATAGAGTGGCTGGTTTGAACCACTAACCTGGTTAGCAGTCAAATGTCTTAGGCACTATGCCACCAGAGTAGGCACTCAAAATACACAGTGACAGCAACAATGTACACAAGCATAGCAACTATTGCAAAGATGGTGCAGGAGCAGGCAAGGTTTCATTCTGTTGTGCATGGGGTCACCATGAGTATGAGCCAATTCCAGAGCAATTAACAACAAAATCTATATCTACAGCCCTGATCACTCTCTCTGAGCTTGGATTTTTATTCACCTGTCTTTTGGGCATCTACAGTTTAACATGCCCAAAATAAAACTCTTGATTTTTCCTGTCCAAGTTTTTCTTCCCCTAGTTCCACCATCTCCCCCTAATTGGCCAAGAACACTCCTCAGGAAATAAAATTGATGGCTGGCAGCTCTTCTAAGAAGGTTTCTGAGCTATTGTTCTTTGATTTTCACTTCTTAAGGCATGTCTGTTTTGTTATTAAAAATTTTAAATACAGAAAATAAAATAACCTAGAATGATATAACACTCTCACTTCTCAGGAGCACTGTGTGTCCTTTGCTTTGTCATTTTTAAACACAAGAAATAAAACGTTACTAATCAAGTGGTAGGAGCTCTGGTGGCTTAGTGCCTAAGGCACTTGACTGTTAACCAGAAGGCTGGCAGTTCAAACCCACTAGCCACTCCTCAGAAGGAAGGTTGGGCAATCTACTTCCGTAGTGATATTGCCTCGGAAACCCAAGGAGGGGTTGCTATGAGTCAGGTCCGACTCGACGGTACATAACAACAACAATCAAGTGGTAATGTTAGATGTGGATACCTACCACCAGAGGCAAAAAATAGAAAAATTAAATATACAATCATCCAGACTGTCTTTATAGTTAACATATATACCGTATTTCATCTAATCTAAGACACCATTAACTGTAAGATGAACTGATATATTAAGCCCAATTTAAAAGGAGAAACTGCTAATTAAACTATGACATGATATTTTCCAGTCTTGAAATTTTCATTTTATTGAAAGAACTTTTAGATTTATTCAGACATATCTATTTTGTCATACCATATTTCATCAGATCTGAAATGTCATCCATTTCAAGATTTATCTTGATTTCACAGTTTGAAAATATGTGTGTATATTAGGATCAGTGAATTGTCACATATCATTGTTATGCATAGATAAAAAGGAAAACTTAAGCAAAATGAAATTGTCTAAGTAGTCCTAAAACTTCTTCACATCCTAAGTTCAACTCTTCTGTATCAGTTTTTGACTTGAAGTCTTAGATTCCTATGATTTTCCATACAATGTCCTTAGCATGTCATTAAGAGTGTTGTTGATGACTGTCTGTGTTGCTTCATTTCATTGCTTAAAAGCATCTTAAAAGCATCCGGATATTCTTCCAAGCTGCTGACACCCACTTTGCAAGCTTTGATGCTGGCATTTTTTTCTTTTACCAGAAAATACATTGGAAGGTTTTTTAGATAGCAGCCATGACTCATATCCCTTCCTCAAAATGGTTCCTGACTAAAATACTGAGGGATGTCAGAGTCCAGTCATACTACCAAGTCACTACACTTTTTGGTATTCTTCTCTTGGTTTCTATGATATATGGTATTTTTTGTGTTTCTTTGGTATTATTCCATTTTAAATAATTTTTTAAAAATTATTTCCTATCTTATAATGAAAACACCCTGAGGTGTTTTCTTTTGTATCCTCATATCCTCATGTATAAGTAGAAATTTGAGGTAGAGAAGAGAAAGGTTGGCTGTATTCATCTGATCCAGTTCTTCTTGGTAAAGTAGGTAGGAAAGTCGTTCGCTGAAAAAGATAAAGAGGGCTAGAGGGAATTGTTCTGGAAATTTGACTCAACAGTAATCAAATGTTTTTGGGGTATGTGTGTAATAAATAATATTTACTTCCATGTCAAAGACAGTAAGACTTAATACCCTGAGGGTTATCTGCATTTCTTCTTCTTCTTTTATTTTTAAATAAAGTGTAGCTTGCATATGCGAGTCACAGGGTGGTACAAACAGTTAAGCACTGGCTTGCTAACAAAAAGATTTGCGGGTTCCCATCCACCTAGAGGGACCGTGGAAGAAAGGCCTAGTGATCTATTTAAAAAAAAAAAAACAGCCACTGAAACCCTATGGAGTTGTCATGCATTGGAACAAACTCACATTTGAGTTTTAATTACATATAGTAATAGTCACCCTTTTTAGTATAACGTTCTGCAAGTTTTGACAAACTCAAACAGGTGTAGTATCATCACCACAATCAATATATAGAACAGTTCCATCACCCAGAACAATTCCCTTGTATCTCTTTGTAGTCAGCCCTTTCCTTCTCCAGCTCCTGGAAACCAATGACCTGTCTCCTGTCCCCACAGTTTTGCCTTTTCTAGAACAAACAGAATTATACAGTATGTAGCCTTTTGAGCTGGTTTCTTTCACTCATCATAATGCATTTGCAATTCATCTGTGTGGTTGTGTATATTAGTCATTCATTCCTTCTTATTGCTAAGTAGTATTCCGTTATATGGATGTACCACAGTTTATTTCTCCTGATTCATTAGTTGAAGGACAGTTTGGTTGTTTCCTGTTTGGGAAAATTATGAATAAAGCTGCTATAAACATTTGTGTACAGACTTTTTTGTGAACATAAGTTTTTATTTCATTTGCATACCTAGAAGCAGGATTGCTGGGTCATTTGGTAGGTGTATGTTTATAAGAAACTCACAAACTGTTTTCCAAAGTGACTGTATTATTTTGCATTCCCACCAGCAACGTAAGAGCACCCCAGTTGCTCTGCATACTCTCTAACAGTTTTAATTACTAGTAGTTTTTATTTTTTTAAGCCAATCTAATACATGTGTGGGAGCTCTGGTAGTGTAGTGCCTAAGGCATTTTGACTGCTAACCAGAAGGCTAGCTGTTAAAACCCACCAGCCACTCCTCAGAAGGAAGATTGGGCAATCTACTTCCATAGACATACCTCCTCGGAAACACAAAGAGGGGTCACTGTAGTTTTTTTAAAAAAATAGGTGTGTAGTTTTATCTCATTGTAGCTTTAATTTGCATTTCTATAATGACTAATAATGTTAAGCATCTTTTTCACGTCCTTTTTTTGTCATATATATATCTTCTTTGATGAAGCATCTGTTTAAATCTTTCCCCGTTTTTCATTGGGTTGTTTTCTTGTCATTGAATTTTGAAAGTTTTGTATATAACCAAACACACAGCTTTAGAGTCAATTCCAACTTGTACCAACCCTACAGAACAGAGTAGAACAGCCCCATAGGGTTTCCTAAGCTGTAAATCTACAGAGCAGATTGCCTCATCTTTCTCTCACAGAGCAGCTGGTGAGTTTGAACCATTGCCCTTTTGGTTAGCAGCCAAGTGCCTTAACCACTGCACCACCAGAGCTCATACGTGTGTATAGATAGATAGATAGATAGAGATATATACCAAAACCAAACTAAACACCTGCCATCAAGTGTCAATTCCAAGTCCTGGTGACCCCCTTTGGGTTTCCAAGGTGGTAAATCTTTATGAAGTAGATTGCACAGTCTTCTTTCTGAGGAGCAGCTGGTGGGTTTGAACCACCAACCTTCTGGTTAGCAGTCAATGCCTTAGGCACTACATCACCGGAGCACACACTCTCTCTCTCTGCCTCTCTCCTTCCCTCACTCTCTCTGTCCCTCTCTTTATATATATACATATATAGATATACAGGGAGCTCTGGTAGCATAATGGCTAAGATACTTGCCTGCTAACCAGACAGCTGGCGGTTCAAACCCACCAGCCACTCCTCAGAAGGAAGGTTGGGCAATCCTACTTCCATAGTGATACTGCCTCAGAAACCCAAGGAGGGGTCTCTATGAGTCAGGTTTGACTAGATGGCACATAACAACAACAACAACATAGATATACATACATACATATATATACAGTCTGGTGTTTTAAAACATGAGACGAGTGCTTGCTTTAAGCCGTATTTTTTTTTCCTCTCTCTCTCTCTTTGGTTTTAATCACATATTTCAGAATAAAGGTAACACAGTCTTACTGAGGGAAGCAAATGTTTTGGCCTTGAAATCATTTTTTTTCTCAACCTCCACTTCAGAAGCTCCTGAGAGCTGGGTAAGCGACAGAGCCACAAAATGGGTGTATCTGGTTCTGGTAGGTGAGTAAGATGGAAAAACACATTTACCTACTTTTTTTGCTTTTCATCTCTTCTTTGCATCTCAGCCCTTGTATCTGAGTTCTTTATCCTTCTCTCTAAAATATTTTCAATCACTTCATATGTATATGAAAGCTGAACAATGAAGAAGGAAGAGTAAAGAAAAGTTGATATCTTTGAATTGTGGTGTTGGCAAAGAATACTGAAAATACCATGGACTGTCAGAAAAATGGACAGATCTGTCCTGGAAGAAGTGCAGCTGAAATTTGCCTTAGAAGTAAGAATGACCAGACCTTGTCTCACCTATTTTGGTCATGTTGTCAGAAGGAACCAGTCCCTAGAAAAGGATATCTTGCTTGGTAAAGTAGAGGGTCAGTGAAAACGGGGAAGACCTTCAGCAAGATGGATTGACACAGTGGCTGCAATGATGGGCGCAAGCATAGCAATGATCATGAGGATGGTGCAGGACTGGGCAGTGTTTCGTTCTGTTGTAAGTTGAGTTGTTATGAGTCAGAGCCAACTCTACAGCCCCTAACTACAACAACAAAAGTACTTACTGAACAATCTTCAGAATTTCTGTTAGTAAAAGTCTACCGGGAATAAACTCATATTTCAGATATTTTGTTTTTTGAAAATATCTTTATTTCACCTCTTTCTCAAAGGATGTTTTAACTGGGTATAAAATTCTTTGTGTTTTCTTTCAAACCACTGGAAATGTCATTCCACTTCTCATTTCCATTGTGATCTAACTGAAAGTAATGTGTCTTTTTATTATTATTATTTTCCTCTTATGTTTTTTCTCTGTATCTTTGGTTCTCTGTAGTCCCACTATCATGAATCTAGGTGCAGATTTCTTTTTAAGTAGACTGTAATTAAAGCAGAGATGGGGAAGATAGATAATAAGACAGGGAGATCTCCAAGGAACCAGGCAGCAGAAGGAGATGAGACAAGAACGTTCCTCCAGAGAGAGAGAGAAACAGAGTATGAAAGTCTTCCTCTAGAGCCAGCAGTTTGAATTCAAATTTCTAGCCTCATAAACTGTGAGGAAATAAATATGTTTGTTAAAGCTCTCCACTTGTGGTATTTCAGTTATAGCAGCAGAAGGTAACTAAGACACCATTCATACTAAATATCATGGAATCTTTTTGTATCAGCAGTTATATATCACAGTGATTTGCTTTTTTGGTAACCCATGCTTGCAATCTTAATTGCTTTAATTAACTGTATAATTTTGAGATATTTAAAGAACAGGAAATTTTGTCATCAATCCCTATTTGCCTAAACTCATAGTGTCACTTTTCCCTTAGTTGAACCACATTCCTAGAAATTAAACAATTTCTATTCAAAGTCAGCAAAAAGTTTCTAGGACACTGATTTCAACATCTCAGCAATAGTCCCCACATGACACATCGGGTCCATCACATCTGCTTGTCATTGTTTGGAAATGTCTTCCATCCTGTTTGAGGGATATGGGAATTTCTCCTACCTTTAATTAATGCTTAGTGAGTGACAGCCAAGTTCTTGGCCATAACACATTTTTATCTATTAATGGCTCTCATTATTGCTTGGGTTCCATAGAACTCTTGGCTGTTGCTTAATAAGAAAATATGAATTGCAGTAAGTTCTTTAATGTCAGAGGCTTTTGCCCAAATAGATGTTTTTCAATGCTATTCTGTTTCCTTATTTAGAATGTACACAACTTCCCCTTTCAATGCTGAATCACAGTATAACACAGTGAAGAAATGTAAAAGTCATTAAATTCAATACATGATATGTCAACATGCACATCATTCAATCGAAACGATCACAATATGAACAACTATGACCAAGTTCATCTGTGTTCAGACAAGGGCAACTGCATCATGACTGGCACCTGTCCAAAAGCAATAGTCAGATACTTTCAATTGTAGAATGTATCCCAGTAACAGAAATGTGAAAATGTCAAAGAAAAAAAAAAGTCCACTTTCAAATTGATGAAATATGGTAAAACAAAACTTGACAGCATTAATAGAAACATTTCACAAATCCGTGATCTTAATGTAAGTTTTTAATAAATTTCATTCGATGATTGAGAAAGAATAAATTAAAAATGTTAGAGTATGCATTTGAGCAATATTATTAGCAACAGTAGTAATTTGAGCAATTAGTAATTTGAAAGGCATCAACAAGAGAAATAAAACATCATTCTTCTGAAAAGTATACATACTATTTACAGAAAGTAACCACAAAACAGGCCATAGGGCAATTTACCACCAATGGCAAAGAATTAGTATCACAAATGTTCTCTTAATATGAAGCAATTAACTTTTAAATCTAACAAATAGAGAAGTAAAAATCCCACATTTGTGAATTATTTTAAAAACACATTCTACATATTTAAAAAATAAATCTATATAAAGTAATAAAAGGCCACAAATAAATAACAAAAATACTATATATCTCTAGATGTAGTAAGTGCTGTGGATGCCTCAGCCATAGCCCCTTTAACAGGTCAATGTACCCAACCCTCAGTTGCTGTGAACTCATGGCTGCCCCTTTTCCAGAGAATTGCCCTCAGTTAATGGGAGCTACCTCTCTGGTAACATAGTGCCTAAGGCACTTGACTGCTAACCAGAAGGTTGGCAGTTCAAACCCACCAGACACTCCTCGGAAGGAAGATGGGGCAATCCACTTCCGTAGTGATACTGCCTCGGAAACCCAATGAGGGGTCACTATGAGTCAGGTCCGACTCAAGGGCACATAACAACAACACCTCACCCAGGAAATTATTCCTCTTATCCAACACTCCTGAGGGCACTCATCCACAAGTCATTGACTCAAATAGGGGCACCAAAGTCTAGCTTGCTTGCCTCAGGGTGGGACCATCTGTGTGTCCATTAATGCTAAAGAGCTCCCTCCTGGGATCAGAATGAGGCTAGACTCCAGAGGCTCTCCCATCCTTACTCAGTTGCTTCCCCTGCCTTATCTAGTTTCCTTCAGTTGCCTTTTCCTGCAAGATCTCTCTCTCTCACAAACTTCATGCCCAAGAATCTCTGTCTTAGGCTCTACTTCTAAGAACTCTGACATAAGACCGATGTATGACCACAAATGCTAAAGAAAAAAGACGAAAAATTATTGAAAGCAGCAGCATTAGACATGAGAAATAAAGAACAACAGAATAAATCCAAAAAAGCAGAAGGCATTAAATAATAAAGCAATTTTAGGAATTAAATTTAGGATGGCCAGTGAAAAAAAAGAAGACCCTCAACAAGATGTATTGATACAGTGGCTGCAATGATGGGCTCAAGTATAGCAATGATTGTGAGGATGGTACAAGACTGGGCACTGTTTCATTCTGTTGCACATAAGGTCGCTATGACTTAGAACCAACTCAACAGCACGTAACAATAGCAACAGGAATTAAATGCATATAAAAACATGAATTGCATATAAAAACATGGGTTGTAGTAAGAAAAAAGGTACAACTTAATTATGTTAAAAATGAAAAAGGATACATAACTGGAGAAAAAAACAGAAAAATTTAAACTATAAACTATGAACAACATTTTACCATGAAACTTAAAAACTTAAATGAAGTGGGAAACTCCCTGGAAAATACAACAACCAAAACCAAGCCCACTGCCATCAAGTTGATTCCAACTCATATGGATTCTCAAAGGGTTTCCAAGAAGCTCTGGTGGCCTAGTTCCTAAGGCATTTGAGTGCTAACCAGAAGACTGGAGGTTCAAATCCACCAGCCACTCCTTGGAAGGAAGATTGGGCAATCTACTTCCATAGTGATACTGCCTTGGAAACCCAAGGAGGGATTGCTATGAGTCAGATCTGACTCAATGGCAGTGAGTTTTTGAGTAAATCTTTACAGAAGCAGACAGCCTCATCTTTCTCCTACGGAGAGGCTGATGGGTTCAAACCACCAATCTTTTAGTCAACAACCCAATGCCTTAACCACTAAGCCACTAGAGCTACTTTCCTGGAACATATATCTATCCAAAACAGACTCAAGAAGAAAGAGAAAAATCTAAATAATTTTATAACCATTTAAGAAAATTAATCAAGAGTTTAGAAGTCTACTCATTAGAAAATATGCCTTGATGGTTTTATAGGCCATTTCTTCAAATAATTAGAGCATTAAGCTGATCAAGGGAGGATATCACAGTATAGATGCCAAAGAATAAAAAAACGAGAATATTCACATGTAAATTTAAAAAACGATGCCTAACATGCTCTTTAAGGAACTCAGGTGGTGTAGTGAGTGGTTGAGACATTTGGCTACTAACCAAAAGGTCAGTGGTTCGAAGCCACCATCATGTTCTTTAAGGACCCCTAGTGGAACAATGGTTAAGTGTTCAGAGCTAACCAAAAAGTTGGTATTTTGAACCTACCCAGCAGCTCCCTTGAGGACATACAAAATAATGGGCTTAGATATAAAAGAAAAGTATTCAGATCTTTGCTTCTTGGCTAGTCCATTGGACAACCAAAAACCCTTCATGTAAGAGCCTAAAAAAACCTTTTTTAAAAAAGTACATTTTACTGAAATATAATTTATGTACAGTGAGATACACAAAACTAAAGTGACATGAGTAGATGCATTTTTTTTTTTTTTTTTGCAGTGTTCCCTGGGGTCCACTGCTTAGAATGTCTTTCCAAAGTCACCTCTTATAGGTACCTTGAATTCATCTCTTTTCCAATATTTTGCTAAAAGCAGCAAGAAGCAACAAACACACACCAATTGCGGTGGTTTTTAAACATGGCTGCAAATTCTTTAACACTCCTACTATTGATTGGCAAGATCTCTGTATGCTCCACTAGTTTTGAATCTGGACAGGCTTATGACTGCTTTGGCCAAAAGAATATGAGGGAAATGACACCATGTGACTTCTAAGGCTAGGTTATAAAAGGCCATGCATACAGCTTCCACACTTTTGGCTAGAACACATTCTTTTGGAGTCCTGAGCTGCCATATAAGAGACTGACTACTCTAAGGCTGCCATGCTCTTCAGCACTTGTAGAAGCTTTGTTTGACAGTCCTTGTTGAGCCAACCTTCCAGAATCCACAGCAGACATGTGAGTGTCCACCCTACCAGCTGAGTACCACCAAGTGATGCCATCTGGCACAGAAGAATCATCCAGCTAAACCATGCATGACCTACAAACCAAGTGACATAATAAAATAGTTGTTTTAAGCCAGGTGTCAGAAAATGTTTTCTGTAAAGGGTCAAATAGTGAATAGTTTAGACTATGCAAGACAGATGTTTCCTATTGCAACTACTCAACTCTACTACTGTAGAATAAAAGTAATATAGAGAATATGTAAATTAATGACTATGGCTGTGTTCAATAAAACTTTATTTATAAAAAGATTTGTATCCTTGGGCTATAGTTTGCTGACCCTTGTTTTAAGCAATTAAATTTTAGAATATTTTATCATGTAGAAATAGGTCACACTCATGGAAACAATTAGACCAAGGGACTAGTAGACCATGTGATCCTCAGTGTACATGACCATGAGACGAGAAGAGTTAGATGGTGCCCAGCTACCACTGTCAACCACCCAGAGGGGGATCGGTGCAGGAGATCCTGGATAGAGTGGGTGAACAATGTAGAACAAAACTCAAAATCATAAAATAAAATAAACAGATGTGCTGGTTTGATAGAGGCTGGTGAGACCCCTGAAACTATGGCCTGTAGTTACCCTTCAGGTCTGGAACTGAACTCACTCCTCCTGTGACTGCCAGTCAAACAATAGATAAGCATATGAGGTGAATATTTACATCAGGTAGATACACCCCTTGGAGCCACCAATCAATTGTGGGAGAATAGAAGTGCAGTGTTTGCACAGGTAGACAGCTTAAGGCAGGAGTGCATGAGAAGGAAGGGCACAGGGAAGAGGTAACTATGGGGAGGCAGTGGGGAGAGAACTGTTACACTGTGGGGAATTGCAGTCAATGTCATGAAACAAAATGTGTGTGAACTGCTGTATGGAAAATGAGTTTGCTCTGTAAACTTTCACCCAAATCACAATTAAAAAAAAGAAAAATAGGTCACAAAGCATCAATATTCTGTACTTTTCCAACCAGTTTTGCTATAGTTACAGGCTCTGTTAGCATGTGATCTTCCCTCCAAGAAATGACAGGGTAGAGTTTGACCAGAGGTTTTGTACTGGTATAACGTGGGTATAGAGTTTGCATTAACTTCACTGGAAGAATTTGGTCTTTGTCCTTGGCTCCTGAGAGATAATTTTTAAAACCTTAGAATTTCCCTAGTAATCATAACTATCTTTGATGAGGGCTCCAGACCACACCTAACTTAATAATTTATGCTAATGAGGTGACTCTTGGGTGGAGGTTGGCCAAGCCAGAAAGACTCATCAAATGATATCAACCTTGTGATCACTTCATGATACAGACCAACTACAGGAGAGGAAGTGAAGTTTGAAATACATAATAAAACCTCCAATAAAAGCTCTGAACATGGAAATTACATGAGCTTCCTGGTTAGTGAAAGACATCCATGAAAGTGGGAGGGTAGCACTCCACTTTTTGGGACATGGAAGTTCCACGTAGGGCATCCTCCCAGACCTCACCCCATGAATCTCTTCATTTGAACTCTTTTTGCAATAATAAAACTATAATCCTACATGTAAGATATGAGTTCTATGAGTTGTTCTAGCAAAATATTGAACCCAAGGGAGTAGTGAGAGACAGCAGGTCAGAAGTGAAAGAGCTGGGGGAAAGGGAGAGGCAACCTTTTTCACCAGTTCTGACACCAGCCATCTGCTGGGTTCTATAATTCATTGCAATGACAACACAGAACTCACAGGCAATACTCATGATTATGGGGTTTATTAGATAAGCAACAGATTACAATTCAGGTTCAGGAATGCTCAGGATACAATTCTTCAATCAGGACAGCCTCCCCTCACCCATGCCCATAAGCACGTCTTTTTTTGGCCCTTGGCCTCTCAGCCTGGCCCCAGCCCTGCTTGGGAAAGTGTTACAAAGCTCTTTTGGCTGTGCTCATTGGTGCACCCCACTCCACCAGCAAGCATTCTATCCAAAGGCACTCAACTTTCTGGCTCTGTGGGCTGGCAAGCCCGTTGCTCTGTCTCTTGCTTGTCTCTCAGTTCTGCTGCCACTGCTGCCACCATCTCTCTGCCAAGGAGGTCCAGTGCAGGGATCTCAGATCCAAGAATGAGCACCATTCCTGGTTGCTCTCTCTTGCTGATAGTGAGATCCCCATTCCCCACCTCTGGGATGGCTTATTCTAAGCCTAGCAAGATGGCTACCAGTCTGGTAGAGTAGTGCCTAAGGCACTTGACTGCTTACCAGAAGGCTGGTGGTTCAAACCTACCAGCCACTCCTCGGAAGGAAGGTTGGGCAATCTACTTCTGTAGTGATACCTGCCTCAGAAACCCAAGGAGGGGTTTCTATGAGTTGGGTCCAACTCAGTGGCACATAACAACAACAACAACACACCTTATTGGCAGTCCCACTCCCATAAGGGCACCAGGTACTTTATTTACATTACTAACAAGCTATCCAATCACCTTGGTAGGCCACAAACACCTCACCTTTGCATAGTTCCACCTAGTCATCTGGTGGAAGTCACAAAGACCATGGCTAGAAGAGCCATACCAAGTAGCTCACTGCACTGCAAGGGGTTAGGATTCCAACACATATTTTGGGGTACACAATTTAATCATAACAGGATTCCTTCTTTGGCCCCCAGGGATTTGAGATGGTTCACCTCCAGGTTCTTATACTGGGGTCACCACCTTATGCCACGTAGCCCTTTGGGGAAGGATCTGAAACAATCCCAGTTTGCCTGCTGTAGGTAGCCACATCTGGGATAAGAAGAGTAGAGCCTGTGACCCACATGTCTAGGGGTGCAGTTACTTCTCAAACATGGTTGTATTTCCATTTAGAGCTCTGGCAGCCAGTTCTAGACACACTCTTTCACAAATCAAAGTTCTCCAGTGAATCATTTACCAGTCCACTGTGTCCTGCAAGCTCCAGAGACACATGTCAAGTTTTCTGAGTAGTGCTATTGAAACCCCTCTCATCTGACATGAGATAAGGGGGAAGAACCCTTCTATCTCATCCCAGAGGAGATAGACCCATAGCAAAAGTGCCTCTAAAGAAATTCTCTCCACTGTGGAAATTGGTATTGTGATTTCTTAAAAAGTTGGAAATAGAAATACCATTTGATCCAGCAATCCCACCACTAGGTATATATCCTAAAGAAGTGAGAGGCAGGACATGAACAGATACATGCATACCCAAGCAGCACTGTTCACAAGCAAAGAGATGGAAACAATCTAAGTGTCCATCAACCAAGGAATGGATAAACAAATTGTGGCAAATACATACAATGGAATACTACGCAACTCTAAAGAATAATGTAGAATCTGCAAAACACTGCATAACATGGATGAACTTGGAGGACATTATGCTAAGTGAAATAAGTAAATCACAAAAGGACAAATACCTTATTAGTCTGCTATTGTAAAAAGTCGAGGAAAGGTTCATGCATGGAACTAAATTTTCTTATTTGTTATCAGGGATGGGAGGGGAAGGGAGGCTAAATTCCTAGATAGATTAAAAAAAAAAAAATGTGTGTGTGTGTGTGTGTATACACATATATACCAAACAAAAGAAAAAGAAGAAGAAATTCTCTCTAATCTCCAACTCCCTCCCTCTGCCTCACCAATCTCTTTTATGGGCCAGAATGTGTGTGTATGTGGTGGAGGGGGTGGTCATCAAAGTTCCCAAATCCTTTGACCACTCTTTCCACATCCTGTATAGATGGAATTATACAACACTAACAAAATGTTGTTGTTGTTGTTAGTTGCCCTTGAGTCAATCCCGACTCATTGCAACCCCAAGTGCAGAGCAGAACTGCTGCATAGGGTTTTCAAGGCTGTGACCTTTTGGAAGCTGATAGCCAGGCCTGTCTCCCACGGAGATTGGAATGGTGCCATATATTCTCTTTGTACCTCTGTTGAAATGAAGACATAAAGAGTTCCATTTCAACATCCTGCCATATTAGAGGGTGAAAAACAACCCAGCAAACCTCAGGGACATTTTTCAACTGTGAACATAAGGCTAAATTAAGCACTTCCTCTGTGGGAGGGAATATTTGGCAGGGGAGGTCACTTAACTGCAACTCATTTTCATGAATGAAAAAATAAATAAATAAAAAGCATTCACCAGGAACATCCCCCCAGCTCGGAAATTCCACTGGAAGCTCAGGTCCCAACTCCACTTCCTGCAACAGAAGGAAGATGGGTTCAGTTCCAGATATTCTGGGCCCAGCCTTGGCTGGCTTCCCTGGATGGTGTGTTTATTTGGCACCTGCCACATTCCTCCTCCACCCCTATGGCCCATCACAGCTTCCTTCCTCTCTAGCTGAATACTGGAGTCCCTCAGTGGTACAAACGGTTAACACACTTGGCTGCTAACCAAAAGCTTGGCAGTTCAAGTCCATCCAGAGGTGCCTTGGAAAAAAAAGGTGCCTTGATTAAAAAAAAAAAAAATCAGCCATTGAAAACCTTATGGAACAGAGTTATAGTCTGACTCACATGAGTCAGAATCAACTCAATGGTAGCTGTTTTTTAGCTGCATATTGAGTTCTGCTTACCACTCAAGCCCCTGGAATCTTGCTTCTGCTCTCCTCACTCCACTCACACTGTACTTGAACAATAATGACCTCAGTGGACCTTTTTGTAGCCTTACCTGACTTGCCCTCTCTGGATTGTTTGACTCACTCACCATTTCCTCCTCCTTTAGTACTCTTCTAGGTTTCTTTGACACCAGGTCCCAGCATTCTTGCTCCCTGTGCTATCTCCCTGTACAAATACTGCCTTTCTGTTCTCCCATGAAGGAGAACAGATCTACCAGATGTAAATGTTATCTTCCTGATATAAATGTTCACCCCATATGTCTGTCTGTTGTTTGGCTGGAAGCCACAGGAGTGAGTTCAATTCTAGACCTGAAGGCTAACTAGGGACCATGGTCTCAGGGGTCTCACCTGGCTCTATCAGACCAGTAAGTCTGCTCTTTTTTATGATTTTGAGTTTTGTTGAACATTGTTCTCCCACTCTATCCAGGATCTTCTGTACTGATCCCTTTCTAAGTGGTTGACAGTGGTAGCCAGGCCCCATCTAGTTCTTCTGGTCTCATGGTGATGTAGGCTGAGGTTCACATGATCCACTAGTTCCTTGGACTAATTCTTTCTGTGCATCTTTGGTTTTCTTCATTCTTCTTTGCTCTGGACAAGAAGAGAACAATTGTTGCATCTGGATGGCCGCTTGCAAGTTTTTAAGACCACAGTTGCTACTCACCAAAGTAGGATATTAAACAATGTTTTTGTGTACTATGTTATACCAACTGAGCTTGATATCCCCTTAGACCATGGTCTCGAGCCCACAGGTCCAGCAACTCACTCCCTCAGGGTGGTTGACTATGGCTAACAAGTTATCATAACTTTACCCACTGTTAGTTCTATTTATATGGACATTTTTTAAATTTTTTCCCCATGGGTCAATGCGTGTGTTTTTTTGTTTGTTTGTTTGTTTTTTGCAGTGTTCCCTCCCCTCACCTCCCACCTCTGGTAACCAACAAAGAAAGTTTCCTTCCATATATAAACATTTCCTTTATATGGACATTCTTATAGCACATACAAATACTTACATACAAATATTGTCTGCCAAGCTTACATATGGTCACACGTATGTTCGTTTTTGCCTAGACATATCTGACCATTCAGCCTGTGTATCTATCTATTTATCTGTAGATTAAGGGTGAGAATTCTTAAATGTGGCAATTCCTCCAGGTTTTGGACTCAGCCCACTTCTCTTCTCAAGCAAAATTCTCTTCCTGGGGTGCCGCTTCATTTGGTATCCTTATGCTGATGACTCAGGAATCTATATCTGCAGTCTAGATGAGCCCTGGCTTTTCATGTAAACTGCCCAG
Source organism: Orycteropus afer afer (assembly GCF_000298275.1). Taxonomy (NCBI): domain Eukaryota; kingdom Metazoa; phylum Chordata; class Mammalia; order Tubulidentata; family Orycteropodidae; genus Orycteropus; species Orycteropus afer. Next base: position 354,663 of record NW_006921607.1, read on the forward strand.
TAGTGGATGCCTCCACTTGGATGAAACTCAGACACTTCAAACAAGACATATACAAAAAGAAACCCATTTCTGCCACTGACCTGCAAAATCCAAGTTCTTTTCTTTTTCAATTTCCCTATTGGGCAAACGCACAAGTAAAAATCCAGCTGCCCACACCAGAAAGTTGGACACCTTATCCAACTTTGATTTTTTTTCCTGCTCATCTCTCAAATCTAATCAATAACCAAACCCTGTTGATTGTACCTGTTTAGTACCTCTCATATTCATCACCTCAGATTTAGGTTGCAATTATCCTTTGGATGACTGCAACGGCTCCGAAATCGTCCCTGTACCAATAGTTCTGCACTTTTCCCAATCATCCTCTATTCAGTAATTCATTCATTCGAGCAATATTTTTGAACATGTGGGGAGAGAAATTTTCTGACATGGGTACCTGACTCTGACCTGCCCTTGGTTCAGCTCCCTCCCATGAATCCTTCAGATCCTAGCTCAAATGTCAGCTGCCTCTCTGAGATATCTTCTCTGACTGCCCTGAGCTTCAGGAAGGTGCCCCTCATATAGCTCACAGCATCGAATTCTGGTGCCTCCCACGGTACTCACCACACACCATGCAATTGTATGTGTCACATCTACCCTGATGGTGAGCTCCCAGAGCGCAAGGCCCTCGGTCTCTGCATTCTTTTACTCAGTCAATGTTGAAGAAGAAGTCAATTTGAAAAGAAAAAAGGACAGTCACCATGGAATCAGTTCAACTCATGGTGACCATACAAGTGCAGAGTAGAACTGCTCCGTAGGGTTTTCAAGATGGTGATCTTTCAGAGTAGACTGACGGGCCAGTCTTCTGAGGAGCCCCTGGGTAGGTTCAAACTGCCAACCTTTCAGTTAGTGGTTGAGTGCTTAATCCATTGTAAAACACCCCCCCAAAAAAAAAGAAACTCACTGCCTCCAGTCAGTCCTGAGTCATAGCAACCCCTCCTTGGGTTTCTGAGGCAGTATCACTACAGAAGTAGATTGCCTAGTCTTCCTTCCGAGGAGTGGCTGGTGGGTTTGAACCACTAGCCTTCTGGTTAGCAGTCAAATGCCTTAGGCACTATACCACCAGAGCAGTCAAATGCCTTAGACACTGTACCACCCAGGAACTTCTAAATAATAAGATAATTCTTTTTGCATAATTAAACACCTGGTCACAAGAAGCTACTGCCATCGGATCAGATCCAGGTTTAAAAAGAGCTACAGATCCTTCTGACCCAGCAACCCCACTTCACCAGAAACATCAGCCAGAAATAAATGTATTACCAGTAGGGGGCAGCAGGGAACACAGTGAAGGGGAGCGAAATGGAAGCAACACTTCACTGCACAGAGGGCTGGCGGTTCAAACCCACCAGACCTCCTTGGAAGGCTGATTGGGCGATCTACTTCAGTAGAGATACGCCCTCAGAAACCTGAGGAGGGGTTGCTATGAGTTGAATTGACTCCACAGCAGTGAGGTTTTTTTTTTGTTTTTTTTTTTAACTTTTAAATCATGCAAAAGTTTTACATATTCAAAACTAATAGCAAATCAAAAAGGAAAAAAGTGAACCCTAGAAGTGAACACAAACCAATATATCCAACTATATATCAGATTGGTAACTTAACCACTTAGAAAATATATTTGTTTCAATAGACTTTGAGGAGCTCTGGTAGCATAGTGGCTAAAAGCACTTGACTGCTAACCAGAAGG
>NW_006921607.1:356992-357724 GCF_000298275.1 Orycteropus afer afer
ATGTCATCTCTCACTAAAAAGAACCAGAACTCCTTGGAGAAATGGCTGATTCCTGGGTGGAACAGGAAAAATACAAAGTGAGCCTAGAACATCGGAAGCCAGAAATAGAGCAAGGAAGTACCCAAGGATTTAACTGGGTCATATCAAAAGGACGTAGGATCCAGCAAGAAGGAGCTCCCAATACCTAATTTGTGACACTTTGTGCATCAAAAAGAATCATGATTTTAATTTATTTGCAACACATGGAATACATCTATGAATTCATAATGATATTTTTAAAATCAACATTTCTTTTTATTTATTTTTTACTGTAATTTGGGTGAAAGTTTACAGAGCAAATTCATTTTCCACTCAATAGTTCATACACATTTTGTTTTATGACATTGATTGCAATCCCCATAATGTAACAGCTCTCTTCCCACTTCCTCCCTGTGGTTACCTTTTCCCTGTGTCTTTCTTTTCTGTGCATTCCTGCCCCCTGAGCCATCTCCCTGTGCAAATGCTGCCCTTCTGATCCCCCACGGTTGAAAACAATCAACATTTCTTTAATTTCCAAAGTAATAATTGATTTAAGAAAGAATCATTAATAGGTTTTAAAACCATTAGGGAAATATTGACAGGAATGGCGTATTTACAAAATGCCAAAATAAAACCCCACAGATCACTTACTAATTGCAAGGGGAAAACATGCCTGTTCATTTGAGAGATAACCAGCTTTCCCAAGTGATCAAA
>NW_006921607.1:359129-360574 GCF_000298275.1 Orycteropus afer afer
GTAACAACAACAACAACAAGGTTCCCCTCAGGCGTCTGGGTATGTTGGAGACCATAATTACACAGGCTGTGCTGTGCTTGCTCCAGATTCAGAACCCCGGATTCCTAAAGCCTCAAAGCAGGGAGGTAGCAGGATCCCAGACAGGTCATCCCACTGCCCTGTCCCGTGCCTCCTTTCATACTCCCAGAAGGCTCCACAAGGGTAGCAGGTGAGGGCTGTGTCTGCTGTAGGCCTGAGCAGAGACCTTGAGCTGAGAGAGAGACTGGTACTCTCTCAGGGAGTGATGGAGCTTCTGACCTCAGTGGCTGTCTTTCTATAATTGAACCCAAGCCCTAAGCTCACATGTGCAAACACACCGCCACACACACAAGCACACCCTGCATACACCTCCACACACTCTCACACATAGACATGCACACACACAAAGACATGCCTGCCATTTGTCTGCTATCCCCCAGAAATTAATTGGTATCTTGTCCCTCCCCCACCTCCCACCCCATTGAGGACAGCCACCATGTGTTGGTCAGTTTGTCAGACTATGGTGTTGCTATAATTCTGGATGGTATGCCACCAGTATTTGAAATATCAGCAGCGTCACCCACGGTGGACACATTTCAGTGGAGCTTCCAGACCAAGACAGACTAGAAAGAAAGGCCTGACGAACTACTTCCAAAAATCGTTGTTGTTGTTGTTAGGTGCTGTCGAGTCGTCTCTGACTCATAGCGACCCCATGCACAGCAGAATGAAACACCACCTGGTCCCGCGCCAGCTCCATGATTCTTGCTATACTTGAGGAACTACTTCCAAAAATCGTTGTTGTTGTTGTTAGGTGCTGTCGAGTCGTCTCCGACTCATAGCGACCCCATGCACAGCAGAATGAAACACCACCTGGTCCCGCGCCAGCTCCATGATTCTTGCTATACTTGAGCCCATTGCCACTGCCACCGTGTCAATCCATCTTGTCGAGGGCTTTCCCCTCTTTCATCGACCCTCCACCTTACCAAGCATGACATCCTTCTCCAGTGAATTGTCCCTTCTGACAACATGAACAAAGTACGTGAGACAAAGTCTGGCCATTCTGGCCTCCAAAGAGCATTCTGGCTGCACTTCCTCCAGGACAGATCTGTTAGTTGTTTTAGCAGTCCACAGTACATTCAGCATTCTTCACCAGCACCACAGCTCAAAAACATCAACTCTTGTTCAGTCCTCCTTATTCATTGTCCAGCTCTCACATGCATATGAGGCAATTGAAAATGCCATGGCTTGTGGCAGGCTCACCTAGTCCTCAAGTAGACATCTTTGCTCTTCAGCACTTGAAAGAAGTCCTTTGCAGCCGAGTTGCCCAGTGCTATACATCGTCTGGGGAGCTCTGGTAGCATAGTGGCTAAGACACTTGCCTGCTAACCAGACGGCTGGTGGTTCAAACCCACCAGCCACTCCTCAGA
>NW_006921607.1:363344-369402 GCF_000298275.1 Orycteropus afer afer
GCTCTTTTATCTTGTTATTTCTTCTATTTGCTTTAGCTACTCTTTGCTCAAGGGCAAGTTTCAGAGTCTCTTCTGACATCCATTTTGGTCTTTTCTTTCTTTCTTGTCTTTTTAATGACCTCTTGCTTTCTTCATGGATGATGCTCTTGATGTCATCCCACAATTCCTCTGGTTTTCAGTCATTGGTGTTCAATGTATCAAATCTATTCTTTAGATGGTCTCTAAATTCAGGAAGGATATATTCAAGGTCATTTTTTGGCTCTTGTGGACTTGGTTTTAATTGTCTTCAACTTCAAGTTGAACTTGCATATGAGCAGTTGATAGTCTGTTCCACAATCAGCTCCTCGTCTTCTTTTGACTGAAGATACTGAGCTTCTCCATCACCTCTTGCCACAGATGTAGTCAATCTTATTTTTGTGTACTGCATCTGGCGAAGTCCACATGTATTGCCATTGTTTGTGTTGTTGAAAAAAAGGTATTTGGAATGAATAAATCATTGGTCTTACAAAATTCCATCATGCGATCTCCAGTGTTATTTCTGTCACCAAGGCCAAATTTTCCAACAACGGGTGATTCTTCTTTGTTTCCAACTTTTGCATTCCAATCACCAGTGATAAGCAACACATCTTGATTGCATGCTCAGTCAATTTCAGACTACAGAAGTTGATAAAAACTTCACTTTTCTCATCTTTGGCTTTGGCGGTTGGTGCATAAATTTGAATAATAGTAGCATTAATGGGTCTTCCTTGTAGACATATGGATATTATCCTATCACTGACAGCATTGTACTTCAGGATAGATCTTGAAACACCCTTTGTGATGATGAATGCCATGTCATTCCTCTTCAATTTGTCATTCCCGGCATAGTAGATCATATGGTTGTCTGATTCAAAATGGCCTAAACCAGTCCATTTCAGCTCACTAATGGCTAGGATATCAATCTTTATGCATTCCATTTCATTTTTGACAACTTCCAATTTTCCTAGATTCATACTTTGTACATGCCATGTTCTGATTATTAATGAATGTTTGCAGCTGTTTCTTCCCATTTTGAGTTGCGGCACTTCAGCAAACAGAGGTCCTGAAAGACTTACTTTATCCATATCATTAAGGCTGGTTCTACTCTGACTTTGAAAAATTAGCCAATGAAAACTCTATGGATCACAATAAAGCATTGTCAGATACAATGCTGGAAGATGAACCACCCCTCCCAGGTTAGAAGGTATTCAAAACGTACAGTGGCCGCAACGAAGGATTTGAGCATACCAACAATCATGAAAATGGCACAGGACCAGCCAGTGTTTTGTTCCATTATATGTGGGGTCGCCTAAGTCAGAGCCATCTCAGCAACAACTGACAACAACCTTGAGGACAAACAGAAAGAAACATTTTCCTCCTCTTCTCTCCCAGTAAGGGTGATCAGCAAAAGAGGCAGTTGACAATTCCCCGGGCTCCTTGTGAAACCCATTCCCGTGAGGTGTGGACCCAGGGTGGACCGCACTGAGAGCTGGTTCTCTGGCACCCAATCCCAGCAGCGGCCACCCAGGGAGTGATCCAGGGGCCTCCCCAACTTCCCCGATTGTGGGAGGCCCTCCAGGCTGACTTTCAAACCAGCCTGCAGAGTGAATAACCAGGCACAGACGGCTGGCAACCTGGTGAGTAGGGCCTCAGAGCCAGGTCTATTTTTATTTCCAAAGCCAAGCCAAGTGATATTTTTTTTTCTGTACCAGGGTGGTGTGCAGTAATTCATACCTGCTGTACCAGCATCAGCTCTAGGCACTTGGAATAAGCAACTTGAAGCAATTAAAGTCTCAAAACTAACCAAACTCACTGCTGTCGAGTTGGATCCGACTCAGAGCTACCCCTCCTTGGGTTTCCCAGGCAGTATCACTATGGAAGTAGATTGCCTCATCCTCTGCCTAATTCACAGAGGGGTTCTGGAGGGTAATTCACACCAGAGTGTACCACCTTGAGGCAAGGAGACCAGCCTCTCAACCTCATGTGCACCAGTCATTGACTGTGGACCAAGGGTGTGCACATAATCTCCCAGGCATTTCTGGGAGGAGTGCTTCAGCCCAAGGCAATGCTCAAGAGAAGGGACAGATGGACGCCATTAGCAGAGCACTCATTCACAGCAGGTGAGGAATGGTGCCTCTGCTGCTTGAGGGCCTCTTGGTGGCCAGAATCTTCCTCTACATGCACCTTTGTGCCAGCAACATCTCCAAGTCAGTGCTACACACACTTCTTGTTGTTATTTGCTATGGATTTGATCCTGATCCATGGTAACCCCATGTGTGTTGTCTTCTACTCCACAGAGTCTTCAAGGCTGTTATCTTTTGGAAGCAGATCACCAGGTCTATCTTCTGAGGCACTGCTGGCTGGGTTTAAACCTCCAACCTTTCAATTAGTTGCTGAGCACTTAACCATTTGTGCCTCCCAGAAACCCCTGAGCAAGCCTCAGCCACCCGGAGATTACCTGGCCCTACCCCAGAGAATCTGATTCAGTAGGTCTGAGGCAGGAGCCTGAGAATTTGCATTTCTAACAAGCTTCCAGATGATGTTGATGATGCCGGTCCAGGGGCCACATGTTGAGAACCATGGCCCTAAGTAGGTGGAACAGGTATTTCTCAGCAGTGAAAGGCTGAGTTGTGAGAGCAGAAAGGAGCTCTGGTGGTTCTGTGGATAGAGCATTGGTTAGCACTGCTAACCAAAAGGCCAGTGGTTTGAACCCACCAGCTGTTATCCAGGTAAAAGATGAGGCGGTTTGCTTTGTAAAGATTTACATCTTCAGCAATCCCATGGTGCAGTTCTACCCTATCCTAGAGGGTTGCTATAAGTCGGAATTGACTCGATGGCAGTGGGCTGGCTTAGGTTTGGTTGGTATGAGAGCAGATGGGATCTGCTGATAATATTACCAGCATGTGCTCAGCTCCCTGTTGTACACTGATTTGGGACAGGGGTATGTGTGTGTGTGGAGGGGGGGGATTGCCCAGAGAAAGAGGGAGAGGCCAGGAGTGCAGAAGGAGGCTTAGCTGCCAAGGTATTAGCCTCCCTCTCTGGCTGGGAGCCTGTGATCTCTGAATGAGGATTGAGATCCGGAGAGCCCTGGCTCCTCTCCCAGGAGCAACAAGGCCTTAGACTAGGAGAGCCAGGTTTGAGTCAGCCGTGCTCCTGCCCTCCACACCCCACTGGAAGCTCTCAGGGAATGATGCTAATACTCAGCCCCATTCCTTGGCAAAACCTGTGCTCCAAGCAAGCTGCTCTTCCCAGCACTCTTGTTTGGTCTTGCCTGCAGCCCTGATAGAGAGGCAGGCAGTGTAGAAAGGTCTCCCTGTGGCTACCCTTGAGAAACCCAAGACCCTGAAAGGTGAAGGGTGGTGTCAGTTCACCTCGCTTGTTAAAAATAGACCCAGGTCTAAGCCCAAGCCTCGCATCTGACACTCTGGAAAGTGTTCTAAGCAGCCTCTCCCAAGCAAGGAGAGGCCTCTTCTTGTGCCTACAGTTTCATCCTGATTCCTCTCATACTGAACAGTAGGCCAGTGAGCAAAGTTCCAGGACTTTCATGTCACCCAGGGTACTTTCTTTTGTAAGGTAAAAAACACCCTGCACAAACTGGCTTGAGCAAAAACTGAGTAACTAAACAACATAACTGAAAGTTTCCAGGATCACTAACTTCAGGAACAGCTCGATCAAGGCTTAATCAATGTCTGGGGTTTCAAGAGGTCTTTTAAATGTGTAGGAAAAACCGATGGGGGCAAGACTGGAGGCAGAAAGGGCCTTTGGTCCCCAGACTTTGAGACTGTGGGTGCTTTCAAGTAGCCTGTGGTCACCTGTGCGGTCCTACGCTGCCCCCCAGTGGTGGTTCCGCAGAATTGACGCATTCACTAAGGACCTGCAGGCAGGTTCTTGGAATGTAGAGTTCAAGGATTCTCAGACTTAGACCTGCATCAGAATTACCTGCCTGGAGCTTTTGTCTACACACCGGGATCCTGACTCAGAAGGTCTGAACTGGACCCGAGAATTTTCACTTCCAACAAATTCCCAAATGACGCTGATGTTGCTCGTTAGTCTGGACACGACACTTTGAGAACCACGACTTTAGTTGTTTTCAAGGGAATTAAAAAGGATTCCAAGTTTCAGGAGCTGCGACCTCAAAGACCCCTGAAGCAAGTGAAGAAAGACGTCCACATGAGACTTAGAGTTTCCCCTCGCTATCCGAAAGAAGAGCATTTCCTATGAAACTTTTCATGAACCACGATGACGTAGAGCGAAGAAACAATTACCATTTGGGCGCTCTCGTGGCGCAGTGCCTAAGGCATTTGACGGCTAACGAAAAGGAACCACCAGCCACTCACTCCTCCGAAGGAAGGTTGGGCAACCTACTTCCGTGGAGACACTGCCTCGGAAACCCAAGGAGGGGTCGCTATGAGTCAGAATCGACTCCAAGGCAGTGAGTCTGGTTTTTGGTTTTTATGGTGTATGGGAAAAAATTTTGAGCGTTACCAGACCCAAAAAATAACCTATAAATCATGCCAAATAACACATAAAAACCTAACATAATACTAACATATAGTAGTAATAATAATAATAACTTCTGCAGCTTTCAGATTTCTCTCTGTGCTGAGACAGTACAGTTGGTGGACGCAGGCAACTTCAACACACGCGCACTGTCTTTATTTCATCCACCAAGATCGAAGCTCTTAGTTCGTCCACTTTTAGGCTAAGATAACACCCTTGCGCTCTCTTAAGCTTTTCTGATACCTTAGGCTACATCTTGGTAACAGATAAATGGAGACAAAGAACAGATGAAAGCTAGGGCAGCATGATGTTAAGACGCTGAGATGCTGAGTGCAGTTTTGCCGCTTGGCCAGGTCGCTCTCCCCGTCTGGGGTGGGCGCTGCTACCTCTACGGTGTCTCACTACCAAACTAATGCTGAAAGGCCCCTTTGACTTTTTGGTTTTTTTTTTTTTTTTTTTGAACTTCATTTGTTTCTATTGGTGAGTAATATTCTCTCTATATTTTTTGTGAATTTTTTTTTTTTATGATTTGGGTGAAAGTTTCACAGAGCAAATTAATTTTCCATACAGCAGTTCATACACATTTTGTCTCATGGCATTGACTGCCATTCCCCATAATGTGACAGTTTTCTTCCCACTTCCTCGCCATAGTCACCTCTTCCCTGTGTCCTTCCCTCCCATGCACTCCTGCCCCCTGGGCTGTCTCCCTGTGCAAACACTGGCCTTCTATTCTCCTATGATTGATCTCTCCAAGGAGTGTATCTACCTAATGCAAATGTTCAGCTCGTATGCCTGACTATTGTTTGGCTGGAGGCCACAGGAGTGGGTTCAATTCCAGACCTGAAGGACAGCTAGAGGCCATAGTCTCAGGGGTCTCACCAGACTCTATCAGACCAGCAAACTTGGTCTTTTCAATTTTTTTTATATTTTGAGTTTTGTTCCACATTGTTCTCCCACTCTAACCAGGATCTCCTGCACAGATCCCCCTCCGGGTGGTTGACAGTGATAGCCAGGCACCATCTGGTTCTTCTGATCTCATGGTCATATAGGCTGAGGATCACATGGTGAACAAGTTCCTTGGACTAATTGTTACCATGTGTCTTTGGTTTTCTTCGTTCTTTGCTATGGACAGGGAGAGACCCATCATTGCATCTAGATGGCCACTTGCAAGCTTTAAGATCCCAGTTGCTACTCACCAAAGTAGGATATAGAACAATGTTTTTTGTTTGTTTGTTTGTTTATTTATTTATTTAATTGTGATTTGGGTGAAGACTTACAAAGCAAATTGACTTTCCATATAGCAGTTTACATATACTTTGTCTCATGACATTGACCACATTTTACCACAATGCAACAGCTTCCCTCCCACTTCCTCTCCATAGTTACCTCTTCCCAGTGTCCATCCCTCCATGGATTCCTGCCCCCTAAGCTGTCTCCCTGTGCATAGGCAGCCCTTCTTTCTCAATGATTGTTCTCTCCAAGGAGTGTATCTACTTCAGGTAAATGTTCAACTCATATGCCTGTCTTCTGTTTGGTTGGA
>NW_006921607.1:393313-394008 GCF_000298275.1 Orycteropus afer afer
ATACAGTTTGCAGTATGGATTACATCTCAATATAAAGAAAACAAAAATCCTCACAACTGGACCTACAAGCAGCATGATAAATGGAGAAAAGATTGAAGATGTCAAACACTTCACATTACTTGGCTCTACAATGAACAGCAATGGAAGCACCAGTCAAGATGTCAGACTTATAGCACTGGGCTAATTGTCTTCAAAAGACTTCTTTCAAGTGCTGAAGAGCAAAGATGTCTCCTTGAGGACTAAGGTGCACCTGACCCAAGCCATAGTATTTTCAATCGCCTCATATGTATATGAGAGCAGGACAATGAATAAGGAAGACCAAAGAAGAATTGATACTTCTGAGTTGTGGTGCTAGAGAAGAATACTGAGAGTGCATGGACTGCTAAGAGAACTAACAAATCTGTCCTGGAGGAAGGCAGCGGGAATGCTCCTTGGAAGTGAGAGTGGTCAGACTTCATCTCACCTACTTTGGTCATGTTGTCAGAAACCATTTCCTAGAGAGGGATGTCATGCTTGGTAAGGTAGAGGGGTCGATGAAAGAGGGAAAGACCCTCAACAAAATGAATTGACACAGTGGCTGCAGCGATGTGGTCAAGTATAGCAAGGATCATGGAGCTGGTGTGGGACTGGGAGTATTTCATTCTGCTGTGCATAAGGTTGCTGAGTCAGAGACAACTCGATGGCACCTAACAACA
>NW_006921607.1:394608-403120 GCF_000298275.1 Orycteropus afer afer
GAGAGTGCTCCCAGCATTGCATCTGTTTGTTGAAACATCTCAATTTGTATTCCATCAATTCCTGGAGTGTTGTTTTTAGGCAATGCTTTCAGTGCAGCCTGGAATTCTTCCTCCAATACCATTGGTTCTTGATCATATGCTACCTCCTGAAATGATTGAACATCAACCAATTCTGTTTGATACAATAGCTGTGTGTATTCCTTCCATCTGTTGAGAATATACACAGCAAAACATACACCAATTCAACAGTTTTTACATGTGTCCAATTCAGTAACATTGATTACATTCTCCAAGTTGTACAACCATTCTCACCCTCCTTTTCTAAATTATTACTCTTCCATTAACATATAATTACTGTCCCCAATGTTCTTATCTAATCTTTTGAGTTGCTGTTGTCATTTTGATCCCATGTAGACAAATCTTTAAAGAACACAGTACTCAAGGAAGACATTTTTTACTATTGAAGCTAAAAAACCAAACTTTTATTCACTTTTGAGATGACTTCTGGGGATGTTTTTGGTTTAAGGTTTAAAGACTATCTCAGGGCAATTTTTTCTGGGGCTTATCCAATCATTATGGCTCCAGAAAGCATAGAATCCATGAGAACTTGAAGTTCTGTTCTCCATTTTCCCCCTTTTGATTAGGACTCTTTTACAGAATTTTTTTATCAAAGTGGGAAGTAATAGTAGCCAGGCACTATCCAGTTCTTCTGGTCTCATGGCAAAGGAGGCAATTGTTCATGGAGGCAATTAGCCACACATTCCATATTCTCCTCCTATTCCTGACTCTCATTCCTCTGTTGCCTCAGGTGAAAAGAGACTAATTGTTGTGCTTTGGATGGCTGTTTGCAGGTTTTTAAGACCCCAGGCATGATGCAACCAAGTAAAAGATAAAACAGAAGCACTAAACACATTATTAGTTCAATTAACTGGAATGTGCCATGAAACCATGACCCTAAATATCCAAACCAAGAAACTAAATCCCATAAGGTGTTTGATTGCATATAAGAAGCTTCATTAGTAAGAAGCTTTTTTTATCATTATTATAATAGCCAATAGAATAATCAGCTATGCAAACTTTCCCTTAATCAATATGATTTTTCCATCACTATAAACTGAAACTCAATACTCCATAAGCAATAACCTCCTTTTCCCCTCCATCCCAACCCTGATAACTACCAATAAACTTTAATCTCTATACATTTGCCTTTTCCTGTCTTTTTATATAAGTGAGTCCACACTGTCCTTTCGTGATCGACTTATTTCACTCAGTATAATGTCTTTAAGCTCCATTCATATTATAGCATGTATAGTATAGACTTCATTTCTACTACTGGCTGAGTAGTATTCCACTGTAGGTATGTATCACATTTTGCTTATCCATGCATCTGTTAATAAGCATTTAGGTTATTTCTACCTTTTGGCTATTATGGATTGTGCTTCAGCGAACATTGGTGTACAAGTCTCTGTCTGAGTTTCTACTTTCACGTCTTTTGGGTATACACCTAGCAGTGGAATTGCTAGATGATACGGTAGTTCTATTTTTAATTGTTTGAGGAACTGCCACACTGTTTTCCACAATGGCTGTACCATGTTGCATTCTTACCTGCAATAAGGGAATAAGGGTTCCAAATTTCCCTTATTTGTTATATTGTTTTTGTTTTTGTCTTAGCCATCCTACAAACTAAACCAAACTCACTGCCGTCAAGTCAGATCAGACTCATAGCAACCTCTCCTTGGGTTTCCGAGGCAGTATTACTACAGAAGTAGATCTCCCAATCTTCCTTCTGTTAGCCATCCAATGAGAATTAAATAGTAAGTCATTATGGTTTTGATTTGCTTCTCTCTAATGGCTAATGACATAGAGCATCTTTTCATGTGTTTTGTGGCCATTTTAATATCCCCTGGTGAACTGTCTATTGAAGTCCTTTGCCTATTTTATGATTGGGTTATTTGTCCTTTTTATTGTTATCAAAGTTAAATACATATATCAGTTATTAGATTGGTATCATATATATGGCTTCTAAATATATTCTCCAAGTAGGTAATGTATCTTTTCACATTTTTGGTAAACTGTTTTGATGAGCGAAAGTTTTTAACTTTTATGAGATGCTATTGATTTATTTTGTTTTTTGCCACTTATGCTTTTGTAATTATATTGGATAATCCATTATTAAAAGCCAAGCCCAAAGTCTCACCCCTTGCATTTTCTTCTAAGAGAGTTATTTGCATTTCTATCATTGAGTTGTGACAGTTCTTTATATATTCTAGAAAAATAAGTCCTTTATCAGATACGATTTACAAATATTTCCTCCCATTCCATGAGTTATCCGTTCACTTTATTGATGGTGTTCTTTGAAGCACAAAAATTTTTAAGCTTGAGGATGAATACTGGGATCTTGAACAAGACATTCAACAGAACTTCCACTTCCCTAACTTGTCTCATATGTAAGCCACAATGGCTTATGTAAGTTCAGCTTCAATTAAATGAAACCTGACACATTTCTGTTGTCAGTCAAACATCAGGAAAGAGTTGTAATAGAGTTTGACCCCATTTTTGATGTTTGATTCTTGATATCTTCCAAGCCCCTTTTTCCTTTTTCCCTCTTGCCCTATATCTGGGCATGCCAGTAAGAAAGCCCTGTGCTCCCTTCCTTGGTGCTGGCAGAAAGTTCAAACCATGCAAGGCCTTGCGCTTGTGAAGAGGGGCCTTACTCAGTCCCACCCCAGCCACAATAAAAGCCAAGCCTGGAAACAAAGACACACCCCTATCTGCTTTCTCAAGCTACATTTGAGCCTGCTGAGGACCCTGCTCTGCTCTCCCCAGAAAGTCTCATTATATGAGTAATAAACCTTTTCATGCTTTGCATGTGTGGCAATCTTAGTCTCAACATCCAAACCAAATTTTTGATGAAAGGCCCATTTTGTATCTGTAGAGTGACGACTGCAATAACTCAGAGGCCCTAAAAACAACATTCTCATACATCACCCCCATTACCAGTGCAACATCCAAGAAAATTAACAATAAGTAGCAGAAATAACCTAAGAGATAATCCCTATACAAATATACCAAACTGTCTCTAAAATCACTTACAGAATCAGCCAGCTCCTAATCCCAGCTTCCGTACTTGGCCCTCACAAGCACCAAGGTTTTCTGAGTCAGACCACTTCCTCTATTTAATCCACCTAACCTTTTCCCTGAAAAACTACTCTCAGTTTTGCAGGCTACAAATTATCACCCTGAGCCCTCTCTGGGCCTCCTGGGTCCCAGTGCCCCACTTTGAGAAAAACAAAGTAGGTTGGGAAGTATACGAGGCTCACCAATGTTTTCATCAGATCAAAGAGAGGACAAAAGCCCATGGATTTGCTGTGATGCTTTCTCTGGCTCCCAAACTCATATAAATAAAAAAACAAACCCACTATCATTGAGTGGATTCCGACTCATAGTGACCCTAAATGGCGAGAGAAAATCTGCCCACAGAACCTCCAAGCTGTCAGTCTTTATGGAAGCAGACTGTGCCATCTTTCTTCCACAGAGCTGCTGGTGGGTTCAAACGGAGGACTTCTTGCTTAGCAGCCTGATGCTCTTAACCTCTACACCACCAGAGCTCGTTGTCCAAACCTGTGGGAGGGAGGAAATATAAAGCAGAGAGAGATGAGGCCCAACTCTGGGTTTGGGTGGGTACCCAAGGGCCGTGGGAAAGGAGATATGCCCTCATATCTACCATGGGAAAGGCCTCTGTCACCCCCACTGCTAGGCACAGATGTCACCTCAGCTGAACTCTAGCCTCAATTTGATCTCACAGAGGACCTGAGTCAGGGTACCATGGATTATACTCCCCAGGCAAGGGGGCTGGGCTTTTTGATGTAGCACTCACTCATTGGTTGTAGACTGCTGGGGCAGAGCATATAAACTTCCAGGCAAGGTGTCTCCCTTTGGGCCAATGGTAATTCTCTGGAGAAGGTACCTGTGAGCCTGCAGGCAACAGCACAGTAGCTAGGTAGGGGTGGTTCATCAGCTGGTGGAGGGACCTAGAAGAGGCACCAACAGTGCCCACTGCAATCCCATGTCCAGTTTATTTCTGTCACCTTCCAGCCTCTCTCCTGCTCTCTACCAGGTGAGAACAGGAATGCCCTGTCCTTTTGGGGACCCAGACCCAGGGAGCAGGTTTTCAGAGTTACTGGGGCAGAGCCTATGTGGGTTCTGCCAGGGTGCTGGGATCCTCCATCCAGCTCATTCTTTCCAGGCCAGGGGAACCCCCCTTGCACGTTTCCTGACTGACTACTGAGGAATTAAGTCATCCTCTTAGGTTTTGACCTATTACTTTTTGCTCCAAAGGACCCCTCACTGGATTTTTCCTCTTTGTGGCTTTGCAAAGAAGCTTCCTGGGTGGTACAAACAGTTAAGTTCCATTAGCTGAAAGGTTGGTGGTTCAAACCTACCCAGAAACACCTTAAAAGACAGGTGTGCTGGTCCACTTCAGAAAGGTCACAGTCTTTAAAACCCTATGGAGAAACTCTACTTTTTACACATTGGGTCACTATGAATGGGAATTGACCCCACAACATGGCTTTGTGCAGTGTAATGGATCACTTTGATAAATGGCCTCTCTAGCCGTGGACTTATAATCCCATGAAATGATTGGGTGGGACTATGCAAATACCAAAAAGAATTGGTCCGTGTTCAACCATTTCAGGAGGTAGCATATGATCAAGAACCAACAGTACTGAAGAAAGAAGTCCAAGCTGCACTGAAGACATTGGCTAAAAACAACACTCCAGGAATTGATGAAACACCAATTGAGATGTATCAACAGATGCAATACTGGAAGAACTCACTCATTTATGCCAAGAAAGTTGGAAGACAGCTACCTTTCCTACTGATTGGAAGAGATCTATATTTGTTCCCTTTCCAAAGAAAGGTGATCCAACAAAATGAAGAAATTATTGAATCATATCATTAATATTACACACAAGTAAAATTTTGCTGAAGATAATTCAAAAATGGCTGCAGCAGTACACCAACAGGGAACTGTTAGAAATTCAAGCCAGATTCAGAAGAGAACATGGAATGAGGGATATCACTGCTGATGTTAGATGGATCGTGGCTGCAAGCAAAGAGTACCAGAAAGATGTTTATCTGTATTTTATTGACTATACTAAAGCACTTGACTGTGTGAATCATAACAAATTATGGATAACATTGTGAAGAATAGGAATTTCAGAACACTTAATTGTGCTCATGAGAAACCTGTAGACAGACCAAGAGGCAGTTGTTCAAACAGAACAAGGGGATGCTTCATGGTTTAAAATCAGGAAAGGTGTGTCAGGGTTATATCATTTCACCATACTTATTCAATCTGTATGCTGAGAAAATAATCCAAGAAACTGGACGATATGAAGAAGAACATGGCATCAGGATTGGAGGAAGACTCATTAACAACCTGCAATATGCAGATAACAAACCTTGCTTGTTTGACTTGAAGGACTTCCAGATGAAGATCAAGACTACAGTCTTCAGAATGGATTACACCTCAATATAAAACAAAAATCCTCACAACTGGATGAATAAGCAACATCACAAAAAATGGAGAAAAGAATTGAAGTTGTCAAAGATTTCATTTTACTTGGATCCATGATTAATGCCCATGGAAGCAGCATTCCAGAAACCAAACGATGTATTGCACCAAGCAAATAAGCTGCAAAAGACCTCTTTAAAGTGTTAAAGAGCAAAGGTGTCACTTTGAAGACTGACCCAAGCCGTGACATTTTCAAAAGTCTCATATCCATGTGAAAGCTGGACAATGAATAAAGAAGACTGAAGAAAAACTGATGCCTTTGAATTGTGGTGTTGGTGAAGAATATTGAAAATACCATGGACTGTCAGAAGAACGTACAAATCTGTCTTAGAAGAAGTACAGTTGCAATGCTCCTTAGAAGCGAGAATGGCCAGTCTTTGTCTCATATACTTTGGTCATGTTGTCAAAAGGGACCAGTCCCTGGAGAAGTATATCATGCTTGGTAAAGTAGAGGGTCAGCAAAAAGGGGCAGGACCCTCAATGAGATGGATTGACACAGTGGCTACAATGATGGGCTTAAGCATAACAAAGATTGTGAGGATGGTATGGGACCAGGCAGTATTTCATTCCTTTGTACAACAGGGTGGCAATGAGTCAGAGACAGTTCAACAGCACTCAACAACAAAAATGCAAATAAGGTGCTTGTGGGCCACCAAGGGGATTAGATAGCTTACCGATTACGACTCATAGCAACCCCACTGGGTTTCTGAGGCAGTAAGTCTTTATGGAAGTGGATTGCCCAGTCTTGCTTCTGCCTTGTGGGGATGGGACCATGCAAATAAGGTGTGTGGAACCCTAACAGTGGAACTGGTCAGTTTTGCCATTCCACTAGGCTTAAACTAAAAATCACCATCAAGTCAATTCCAACTCATAGCAAGCCTATGGGACAGAGTAGTACTGTCCCATAGGATTTCCAAGGCTGTAAATCTTACAGAATCAGACCACCTCATCTTTCTCCCATGGAGTGGCTAGTGGTTTCAAACTTTCAACTTTTTGTTAGGAGCCAAATGCTTTAACCACTGTGCCAATAGAACTCCTCTGCTAGGCTTGAAATCAGCCATCCCGGAGGCAGAATGGGAGACTTCACTACCACCAAGAAGAGGAGATGGGAGTAGAGCTCATGCTTTGGACCCATGGTCCCTGCACTAAGAACCTCCTAGACCCAGGAGTCAGAGAGAGAGAGAGAGAGAGAGAGGGAGAGGGAGAGGGAGAGGGAGAGGTGTTAACACCAGAAAGAATGCAAGACAGTAAGAAGCCGTGGCAGAGAAATGGTGGGAGCAGAACCAGGAGACCAACACAAGAAGGTGCCACAGAACATGGCGGCTACATCGGGTATGCCAAAAGACAGGCCACCAACCCACAGAGCAAGAGTGCTGAAAGCCTTCAGGCAGAAGGCTTCCTGGCAGGGTGGGGTGCCTCTGGGCAGTTGGCTACAGAGCTAGGCTTGCCAACCCATGGACTGCGAGAATGAAGGATCTTTGGGCCAAGGCTTATTGATAGAATGTGATGCCCTCAGGAATTTATTGTCAGAGCTAAAAAGCTTAGAAACACTTGCTCTAGTAGAGCAGGGACTGAGGGACCAAGAGGTGGAGGACCAGAGAAAGGCCTGCCTGCAGGCACGGCTGAAAAGAAGCTGTCCTATCAGATAACTGTATCCTGAGTTGTTCCTGATCCTGAATTTTAACCCGGTAGTTCCCTAATAGGGAGCTCTGGTGACATAGTGACTAAGGCATTTGACAGCTAACCAGAAGGAAGATTGGGCAATCTACTTCGGTAGCGATACTACCTCAGAAACGCAAGGAGGGGTCGCTATGAGTTGAATCGATGCGATGGCAGTGAGTTTTGAGTTTAGTTCCCTAATGAACCCCACAGTCATGAGTATTGTCTATGAGTTCCATGTAGCCATTGCAACAAATTATCGAACTCAGCAGAGGAGTTGCAAGTGCTATGGGAGGGACAGCTGGTGTAGGAATCAGCAAAAAGGTTGGAGAGAGGAGGAATGTCTGACCTCTGCTTCAGAAGCAGCCTTGGGCTGCTGATGCTGGTCTTGATTCTCCTCTCTACCCCTGAAGTTAGAGGACCTCTGGTTACTGTGCCATTTTTACATTTTGAAAGAAAAAAAAAAGATCACTGTCCTCACTACCTTGTCACTCATATCAAAAGGAGTTTATTACTTTTAACTGAAAGAATACTTAATGACAGCAGGAATATCACATACCAGCTAAGATGCCCAATGGCCCCTGAGGGTTTGGATTTCAGAATAATTGAATGTCCACTCCAAAGAGAGCCTGCTGGCTAGGGTCATCACTAGGGGGTAAGGAGGTTTAGGACAGCACCAGGAGACACAGTCAGATGGGGTGACACTAAAATGGCTATCTATAAATTTTGTGCAGTATTTCAGCAGAAATTTAGTATTTTTACATAAATAATCCTATAGTTAGTTATAACAGCAAAACCATTTTTTATAAGCCCAGCTTATATATATCAATATACCTACAAGGCTAAAACTCTATGCTAATTTACTTTTTGAACCTTCTAATGTCCCCTAGTATGTGTTGATGAAGAATACTGAAATGTACCCTGGACTGCTAGAAGAACAAACAAATCTATTCTGGAAGAAGTACAGCATGAATGGCCAGATTTCATCTCTAGTACTTTGGTCAAGTTGTCAGAAGGGACCAAGCCCTAGAGAAGGA
Source organism: Orycteropus afer afer (assembly GCF_000298275.1). Lineage (NCBI taxonomy): Eukaryota > Metazoa > Chordata > Mammalia > Tubulidentata > Orycteropodidae > Orycteropus > Orycteropus afer. The sequence continues at coordinate 402,883 of NW_006921607.1, forward strand.
TATCATGTTTGGTAAAGTAGAAAAAGAGGAAGGCCTTCAATGAGATGTATTGACACAGTGACTGCAACAATGGGCTCATGTATAGCAATGATTGTGACAATGGCACAGAACCAGGCAGTGTTTGGTTCTGTTGTACGTAGGGTTGCTATGAGTCAGAACTGACTTATCGGCACCTAAGAAGAACAGCAATGTGCTCTGGTCAGAGTTAGCACCCGATTACAAAGATGCTCTGAATCAC
>NW_006921607.1:404735-406297 GCF_000298275.1 Orycteropus afer afer
GACGATATCCATACATCTACAAGGAAGACCAGTTAATACTACTATTGCTCAAATTTATGCACCAACCACCAAAGCCAAAGATGAGGAACTTGAAGATTTCTACCAACTTCTGCAGTCTGAAATTGATCAAATGTGCAATCAAGATGTGTTGATTATCACTGGTGACTGGAATGCAAAAGTTAGAAACAAAGAGTTACCAGTAGTTGGAAAATATGGCCTTGGGGATAGAAATAAGGCTGGAGATCGCATGATAGAATTTTGTAAGACCAATGACTTATTCATTGCAAATACCTTTTGTCAACAACATAAGCAATGACTATACACATGACTTCACGAGATGGAATACACAGAAATCAGATTGACTACATCTATGGCCAAGAGGTGATGGAGAAGTTCAATATCTTTGGCCAAAACTAGGCCAGGACATGGTTGTGGAACAGACCATCAACTCTCATAGGCACATTCAATTTGAAGTTGAAGACAATTAAAACAAGTCAATGAGAGCCAAAATATGACCTTGATAATATCCCTCCTGAATTTGGAGACCATTCAAAGAACAGATTTGATGCATTGAACACCAATGACTGAAAACCAGAGGAATTGTGGGATTATATCAAGAACATCATCCATGAAGAAAGCAAGTGGTCATTAAAAGGACAAGAAAGGAAGAAAAGACTAAAATAGATGTGAAAAGAGACTGAAACTTGCCCTTGAATAGAGAGTAGCTAAAGCAAATGGAAGAATTGACAAGATAAAAGAGCTGAACAGATTTCAAAGAGCAGCTCAACCAGACAAAGTCAATTACTATAACGAGATATGCAAAGCCCTGGAGTTAGAGAAGCAAAAGAGAAGAACACACTCAGCATTTCTCAAGCTGAAAGAACTGAGGAAAAAATGTAAGCCTCAAGTTGCAATACTGAAAGATTATATGGGCAAAATATTGAATGATGCAAGAAGCATCAAAAGAAGATGGAAGGAATACACAGAGTTACTTAACAAAAAATAATTAGTTGATGTTCATCCATTTCAGGAGGTGGCATATGATCAAGAAGCGATGATATTGAAGCTGCACTGAAGGAATTGGTGAAGAGCAGGGCTCCGGGAATTGGCAGAATACACACTGAGATGTTTCAACAAATGGATGCCCCACTGGAAGCACTCACATGGTTATGCCAAGAGATTTGGAAGACAACTACATGGTCAACTAACTGAAAGAGATCCATATTTGTTCTCATTTCAAAGAAAGGTGATCCCACAGAAGGTGGAAATTATTGAACGATATTGTTAATATCACATGCAAGTAAAATCTTACTGAAGATAATTCAAAAATGGTTGCAGCAGTATATTGACAGAGAACTTCCCAAAATGCAAGCAGGATTCAGAAGAAGACATGGAACATGGGATATCATTGCTGATGTCAGATGGATCTTAGCTGAAAGCAAAGAATACCAGAAAGATGTTTACTTATGTTTTATTGACTACTCAAAAGCATTTGGTTGTGTGGATCATAACATAATGTGGACAACATTGAAAAGAATGAGAATTCCAGAACACTTGATTGT
>NW_006921607.1:406829-414789 GCF_000298275.1 Orycteropus afer afer
TTTTCAATTGCCTCTTATGCATGTGAGAGCTGAACAATGAATAAGGAAGACCAAAGAAAAGTTGATGCTTTTGAGTTGTGGTGTTGGAGAAGAATGTTAAGAGTACCATGGTCTGCTAAAAGAACTAACAAATCTGTCCTGGAGGAAGTACAGCCAGAATGCTCCTTGGAAGAGAGAATGGCCAGACTTTGTCTCACCTGCTTTGGTCATGTTGTCAGAAGATATCCTGGAGAAGAATATCATGCTTGGTAAAGTGGAGGTCAATGGAGAAAGGGAAGGCCCTCAATGAGACAGATTCACACAGTGGCTGCAATGATGGGCTCATGTACAACAAGAATCATGAGGCTGGCACAGGATTGGGCAGTGTTTCATTCTGCTGTGCTTAGGGTCACTATGAGGCCGAGATGACTCGATGGCACCTAACAATAACAACAACAATAACAAGGATTCTGTATGGTCTGGTATGGGAGGAGGTCCGTGGCAGAGGCAGGAGGTGGATGAACACCATGAGTTACCACACCAAGGGACACTTAACATCCTAATGATGCTGCTGCTGGCTGCTGTGAGAGATTGGAGCATAGCTAAGGCAAATGTGAGTAGAGCAGTTAGATTGGTATTCTAGATGGGAGTACAGATGGGACTCCTTGTTAGGGTGGTGGCAGTGGTTGGATGATTTTGGAGGCAAAATCAAATTGGCTGATGTGATGAATATTTGAGAGGAGAAAGGAAGGAGTCAGGATGGCACCCATATTTCTGTCTTTAGCAAATGGGTGCTGTGGTAGATTCATTGCAAAATGACCCCAATTCTCTACCCCACCCTTTCCAATGTGATTTTGTAGCCCCTCCCATCAAGAGGTGGAGCCTATTTCCACACCCTTTTAAACTAGTGTTGGCCTTGAGATTTGTTTGGCCAAAAGACTGTGATGGAGGTGATAGAATGTCAGTTCCAAGTCAAGACCTCATAAGGTCTTACTTGTTTTCACGGACCTCTGCAATCACTATCTGGACAAACCTGGGCTAGCTTGTAGAGTGGATATTCTACACCAGCCAGCTGCCATCCAACCCAGTATCTGACCACCAAAGTCTAAATGTGCTCAGCCCCCAAACCAAGTGTAGCAATGGGTACTGTTGCCTGAGCCCACCCAGTCAATCTATAGACCTGTAGACTCATGAGAGATAATAAATAATGTTTTAAGCCACTAAGTCTTAGGTTGGTTTGTTATACATCAAAAGCTAACTGATTGGCCTTCACAACCCTGAGACCAGAAGAACTAGATGGTGCCCAGCTACCACTGCCAACCACTCTGAAAGGGATCACAATAGGAGATCCTGGATAGAGTGAGAGAAAAATGAGGAACGAATCTCAAGATAATAAAAAGACCAGCTTATTGGTCTGATAGAAACTTGTGGAACCATTGCATGCACTCTCACACCTCAACATTTAGCCAAACAATAGACAGGCCTATGAAGTGAACAATAATACCAGGACGATAAGCACTTCTTAAAAACTAAAAAACCAAACTCACTGCCGTTGAGTCAAATCTGACTCATAGCAACCCCTCCTTGGGTTTCTGAGGGGGTATCACTATGGAAGTAAATTGCTCAATCTTCCTTCTGAGGAGTGGCTGGTGGGTTTGAACCGCCAGCCTTCTAGATAGCAGTCAAATGCCTTAGGCACTATGCCTCCAGAGCTCCTATGCACTTCTTAAAATAACTAAAACAAGAGATCAAAAGGGCAGCATTTGCCCAGGGGTATAGTTCAGAAGGCAGGAATGGATATAAAAGAAGGACAAAGGGAAAAGGTTACCACAAAGAGGAAGTGGGAAGAGTTCTGTGACATTGTGGGTATTGTAATCAATGTCACAAAACAAAATGTGTATGAACTACTGAATGGAAAGCCAATTTATGCTGTAAAGTTTCACCCACATCACAATTAAAAGAATTTAAAAAATTTAAAAAAGCTAACTGATAGATGACAGAGAGATGACAGATTGTAGATAGATAGATAGACAGACAGACAGATAGCCATTAGATAGATAGCCATTCCAACCAGGCCCACCACCCTCTGTTTTTTCAAGTGTTCTTGGACACCTATACTTCTGCTGTTGTCTTCTGCCCCTAAAACTGCCTTTCCCTATCCCAAGGTTGGCTGAAGTACACTTGAGCTTGCTCCACCAATTCGTTGCTCTTCCTTGGACATCCCAGTAGCCCCTAAGAGCAGCCTCTGATGCCTCCAGAAGTCTCCTTTTACGCCAGAGTCCCCTGCTTCTGGTCTTTGGGATTTGCTTTGGTTTGGTTGTATGACTGGGTGAGGGCCAGCCCCATTATGCTCCCTAAGCCATGGTGCTCAAAGCACCACTCAGGAGACATCAGGCCCCACACAGAATAGCTGGGGTGAGTGATTCTCACAATCCCTTGCTCCCACTCTCCTGGCCTCATCTTTAGCCCTTCTGGAGCTTCTGTGACTCCTGGATCTTCCCAATACCTCTAATAGCACCCCCTCTGCTTCTCTCCACCAAATATTCAATACTGGGTCCCTGTGGAGTGCCAAGCTCTATGCTAAGACTCTGCCTGAGGGCAGAAACCATCTCTCCACACCAGGTCAAAAGCTCCAGGCAGAGAGGGCTGGGGGTGGAGAACTGGGGACTGACCCATTTCATCTCCTTGGAAAAAAAAACAACCCAGAAGACAACTGTCAACATAGAAGGATGGTTTGGTGGGTAAAACTCCATCAGCTGACAGATAATTTTGCATCTTAGCTATACATCTTTCCTTTGCAGACATCTAGGCCTGGTGGAGACACAATTTTCTCTTCTGTTGTGAGCCATTCTCTCTTGAAGCCAAACTGGGATCAGATGCTCATCAACGCTTGTGCCTGAGTCAGGGAGGACACTAGAGAAGGCAAGAAGGTGAAAGGGATATATTCCTAGTAATGGGATCACTATGTCAAATGGTATTTCTAATTCCAGCTTTTTAAGGAATTGCCATATTGCTTTCCACAGTGGTTATATCATTTGACAGTCCCACCAGTAGTGTATGAGAGTCCCAATCTCTCCGCATTCTCACCAGCATTTGTTATTTTCTGTCTTGTTGAACTTTTTGCCATTAGTGCTGGGGTGAGATGGTATCTCATTGATATTTTGATTTGCCTCTCTCTGATGGCTAATGATCATGAGTATTTCTTCATGTATTTGCTGACCACCTGAATATCCTCTTTGGTGAAGTGTCTGTTCATGTCTTCTGCCCATTTTTTAACTGGATTTAACTGGATTTAACTGGATTTAACTGGATTGTTAATCTTTTTGCTGTTGAGGTATTAGAGTTTTCTATAAATTTTAGAGATAAGTCACTTGTCAGATATGTCATTGCTGAATATTTTTTCAAAATCTGTAGGTTCTCTTTTTACCGTTTTCACAGTGTAATTATTGACAAGTATGAATTTGTTGCTGTCATTTTCTTACGCCTTTTTCGTGGTGTTGCTGATTTCTTTGTTCCATATAATTTTCTATGCTGAGTTCGTTTTGTTTATGAATCCTTTATCACTTCCTTCATTGCTATTGTTTTAGCATGTGCTAAATATTTGTGCTGGTCCTCTTTTTTATTTTGATGTGAAGGTTTATCATTTTTCTTCAAGGTTACCCTGTGATTTATGATTTTCTTCCCAAGTTTAGAATAGTCCCTTCTATCTTGCAGTTGTCTTGACTTCCCTACCATTTAGAAGTTCTGTAACTACAAAATTTTTTCCCTCTTTTTGGTTTGTAGTTGTCCTCATTTGTCAATTGATGTCTCTGGTTCCCTGTTTACAATCTTGTAGGCTTATTTACTTTGGATACTTCCATAACTTGGTTGGTTTCTGGGTTATGTCTTCATGTGTGTTAATGGTCAGTTGTTGTTTGCTATTGTTGGTGCTCTGTCCAAAGAACTCCCTTTAGCATCTCTTGTAAGGTTGATCTGGTTTTAACAAATTACCTTAATTTCTGCTTATCTGGAAATGTCCTAATTTACTATCATATTTGAGGGAAAATTTTGCTGTGTTCTTGGTTGGAAATTTTTTTCTTTCAGGGTTTTATATATACCATCCCATTGTCTTCTCACCTGCATGGTTTCTGCTGAGAAATCAGAGCTTAGTCTTATTGATTGCCCCTTGTAGATAACTTTTCATTTTTCCATGCTACTGTCAGGATTCTTTCTTTGTCTTTTGCTTGGGTGAGTTTGATGATGATATGTCTTGGTGATTTTCTTTTGAGGTCTAGCCTGTCTAGGGTTCTTTGGACTGCTTGAATGGCTATATTCTCATCTTTCATCATACCAGGAAAATTCTCTTCCAACAAATCTTGGACAATTTTCTCTGGGGCTTTATTTGGCTCTTCCTGTTCTGGAATTGTGATTATATGTAGCTTATTCCTTTTGATGGTATCCCACATGATCGTTAGGGTTTCTTCATTTTGTTTTGATCCTTTTTCTGATTGTCCTCTTTCAAAAGAAATATTGAGGTATTTGTCTCCAATCTCACTAACTCTGTCTTCCACTGATTCAATTCTACTCCTTTGCCTGTTCAATGCATTATCTATTTCTGAAAATTTAGTATTAATCTTCTGGATTTCTATCTGTAGATTTTGTATCATATCTAATTTTTCATTTATTTTGTCATTTTGTTCTTGTATTGTCTTCTGAAATTGTTCTAGGGTTTTCTCTGTGTTTTCCTCAATTTTGTCAGGGTCTTCCTTGATCCGTCTCTCAATCCATTGAAGGTACCTAAATATAATTCTTTTGAATTCCTTATCAGGGAGTTCCAATGCTGCTTCTTCCTCAGGGATGTGTTCTCAGTCTATATCCTAGTCCCTTGTTTCTCTTGTGTCTTTGTGTGGACTGTGATGTTCTGCTGCCTCTGAGACATTGTGACATTTTTGTGTTTATATGTAATTGGTGATTGTATGTTGGAGTGACTTGCCCATGATTTTTGTTTTCTTTGGATGTTGTCTACATAAGCAGGGTACTGTGCTCCTCTATTTGCTAGTTGGCAGCACTTATACACTCACCACTCCTATTGTCAGCCTCCCATATGTCCCTGCCATCCTTAGCAAATGGAGCCTAGTTTTAGGTCCCCAAATGAGAATATTGTCACTTTAAGTATCCAAAATGACCACCACTTGTAAACAATCAAAAAGGCTATGCCCTCTGGACAGCCAAAAGTGCACAGCTTAGGTTGTCTCCCTCCTTGTTATTTCCCTTCCTAGTCATTGGTCACCAGCACAGTTGTCCCTGCAGCCCTTGGTGACCAGGGCTGATCTTTAGGTTAATTCTCAGGTCCCAACACCACTTGGAAATATTCAGACTGTTGGTGCTGTCAGAGTACCTGATGGACCGTAGCTCCATGCGTCTCCATACTCACTGATTCCATTCAGGTTTTTCTACTAGTTGGTGCCTACTCCACTTCTGTATATTTCCTTTCAAAGCTCAGAGCTCCAGGATTATCTTCTGTATCTCTGTCAATTGGTTTCTCTTTTCTTTGTTGAAGAGGGTCTGTGTAGCTTGTCTGCCAGTTTCGCCATCTTCAATACATAATACCTTTTATAACTAGAGCATGGCAGTTCAAACCCACCAGCCACTCCTTGGAAGGAAGATGGGGCAATCTACTTCCGCAGTGATGCTGCCTCGGAAACCCAAGGAGGGGTCGCTATGAGTCGGTCAGACTCAACGGCACATAACAACAACAACAACAATAGCTAGAGCAATGGTCCCTGAGCAGAAATTTTGCATGATAAAGAAACAGGCTTAAGTGATAATGAGAAAATGATGTAACTTTTTGCAAATGGGCATGCTTACAATGTTTGTGTATGTTTAACATGTGTCTAAACCTATAATAATATCACTTTCTTGGCTCAACAACCTATGAAAGCAGCAAGCCACACCCAGAGGAGAGAGAGAATCTGAGGTTAGATACCTCTCTATCCCCCTCAGCACTGAAGAATAAAGCCCTCTCTTTCCCTCACCTCAGTATGGTTTGTAATTGGCAAGAGTCACACCTGGCACAGATCTGCTTTAGGTAACAGTATGGTCTCATTAATATAACAATAACACACAAACCTTTATTTCTAATCAGGATTATATATACAGATACAGGGATTTCAATACATATTTTGGGGAGACAAAATTCAATTGATAATAGCAGCCACGTACCCCAGGTGCTACACCACGGAGACAACATGTCCTGGGCTTTCTATCAGACAATATTGGAGGGAAATCCTCATTATTTGATCACAAATATGAGAAGCCAGTGCCCAGGGTCTGTGCCATTCTGTCCATTATAACTGCCTAGAGTATGGGCTGCCTTCAGCTACAGCTGCCCTGAAAGATCATGTTCAAAGAACTGTCATGAGGAGACCTTACAAAGAGGCACAGGGCCTTGGGGAGAGGAGGCAGCAATGAGAGAACCCCAGAGGTCAGTGCTGTCCAAGTGCCTGCCTAGAACTGCAGACACAGGCCCCTGTAAGAGCTAGATGAACAAAAATTTTGAACAGATAGGGGTTGGTGGGAATCTCAATGGTAGTATCTACAGGGTGGCAAAGGGCTGGGGTGTGGAGAAGGCCAAAGAGAGTAAAGGTTAGGTCCAATCAGGGAGGTCTGAGAAAGGTCATTCCAGGACTTGATACTCTAGGAATCTTTCTGAACATAATAAAATGGCTTTGGAGATCTGGGGCCAGGAATCTGCAGTATTTTCAAGATGCTGAAAAGAGACCCAGGCCAGATCTTCCCCAAGATCTTCCCTGGTGAAGATGCAAAGGAAGGAGGGCTAAGGCAAAGCAGGGACATCTGGTGAGCCCTCATCCTTGTTCCCTCACCATCTGGGGCCTGGGAACCCAGAGCCCAGAGTTGGGGTGTGTGGAGTTTTTCCTGACATGCTGGGAGGAGAAGGCATCAAAAAGCAGGAGGAAGTACATCTTGCTGCCAGGGAGCAGTTGTGAGCCCCACAGACAGGCACAGCTCTCTTGGGAAAGAAAGCCACTCTCTGACTAGCTGAAGCCTTCCTTTCAAAATCCCAGCCAGGGGCTTCTCCCTGGCCCCATGAGGGGTCCCTGGGTTGGGAAGGACTGGCCCTTTGATCAGGGGTGACAAGATGTTAAGTGCCTCTCTGGGATGAAATATCCTCCAGGCAAACTTCGTCCCAGTCATAGCAGACCCCTAAGTAACCACAGTTCCCTGGGTGGCACAATCCATTAAGTGCTTGACTACTAATATGAAAGTCTGGCCATCAAACATATCCAGAGGTACCTCAAAAGACAGGCCTTGCAACTTGTTTCCAAAAGGTCACAGCCTTGAAAACCCTATGGAGCAGTTCTACATTGTGAAAATGTCAATTCTACCCAAAGCTATCTATACAATGCAATTCCAATCCAGATCCCATCATTGTTCTTTAAGGATATAGAAAAAGCAATCACTAACTTTATATGGAAAGGAAAGAGACCTTGGATAAACAAAGCACTATTGAAGAAGAAGAACAAAGTGGAGGTCTCACACTGCCGAATCACAAAACCTACTATACAGCAATAGTAGTCAAAACCGCCTGGTATTGGTATAATGACAGACACACAGACCAATGGAATAGAATTGAGAACCCAGAAATAGATCCATCAACCTATGGTCAGCTGATCTTTGATAAAGGGCTGAAGTCCATTAAATGGGGAAGACAATGTCTGTTTAATAAATGGTGCTAGCAATTTGCAGAAAAGTTAAACAAGATCTATACCTCACACCATACAGAAAAACTAACTCCAGATGGATGAAAGACTTAAATGTGAAACCTAAAACTATAAAATTCCTCAAGGAAAAACTAGGGGCAAATTTAGGGGCCCTAATATATGGTATAAATAGACTATCAAGCATAAACCAAAATGCACAAAACCACAGAAGAGAAACTAGATGAATGGGACCTTCTAAAAATTAAATTTTTATGTGTTTC
>NW_006921607.1:415064-423471 GCF_000298275.1 Orycteropus afer afer
AAAATAACAAATGCTGGTGAGGATGTGGAAAGATTGGGACTCTCCTACACTGCTGGTAGGACTATAAAATGATCCAACCACCATGGAAAGCAGTATGGCAATTCTTTAAAAAGTTGGAATTAGAAATACTATTTGATCCAGCAATCACATTACTAGGTATATATCCTGGAGAAGTGAGAGCTAGGACAAGAACAGATATATGCACACCCATGTTCATTGCAGCACTATTTACAATAACCAAAAGATAGAAACAACCTAGGTGTCCATCAACAGAAGAATGGATAACCAAATTATGGTACATACACACAACGGAATGCTATGCAACCCTAAAGAATAACATAGAATCAGCAAAACTGTATAATGTGGATGAACTTGGAGGACATTATGTTGAGTGAAATAAGTCAATCACAGAAGGACAAATATTATATTAGTCTATTGTAAAAAGTCAAGGAAAGGTTTATATATGGAAAGAAATTTTCTTTGTTGGTACCAAGGATGGAAGGGGAGGGGAAGGAACACTGTTAGATAGGTAAAGACAAGTATTGATTTGGATGAAGTGAAGGACAATGTACCAAATGTGAGTGATCAATATAGCAGCATTGAGGAAGAGAAAGACATAGAGAGGAACATGGGAGGTACAGACAACAAAGATGAACCCTTTTGCACATACAGTACTGCGTTGTCAGTGAAGGCAAACATAAATATATGGGTGGATAGATGGATGGACAGGCTGAACTATTAGGTATGTCTCTGTAGGGGGAAGTGTGCCCAAGACCATGTATAGAGTTAGCAGACAATGTTTCTACAAGTGTATTGGTATATTCTGTAAGAATTCCCAGGTATATAGTAGAGTTGACAAGGGACAAGGTTGTAGTCACTTCTTGGCCACAGCCAGCTACCCAGAGAAAGTGAATAGTTGGACCTATGGGCTCGAGACCATAGTCACAGGGGACATCAAGCTCAACTGGCAAAACATACTACACAAAACATTGTTCCACACCTTACTTTAGCAAGTAGAGACTGGGATCTTAAAAGCTTGCAAGTGGCCATCTAGATGCAACAATGGGTCTCTCCTTGTCCAGAGCAAAGAAGAATGATGAAAACCAAAGATTCATGGAAGCAATTAGTCCAGGTGACTAGTACACCATGCAGTGCTCAGCCTATACAACTGTGAGACCAGAAGAACTAGATGGTGCCCAGTTACCACTGTCAACCACTTTGGGGAGGATCTTTGTAGGAGATCCTGGATAAAACAGGAGAACAATGTGGAACAAAACTCAAAATCATTTAAAAAAAAGGGGGGGAGGGGTGATCAGGTTTGCTGGTCTGATAGAGCCTGGTGGAATCACTGAGACTACGGCCCCTAGCTGCCCTTCAGGTCTAGAACTCAACCCACTCCTGTGGCTTCTAGCCAAAAAATGATAGGTATTTGAGGTGAACATTTACATTGAGTAGATACACTCCTAGGAGAGAACAATCATGGGAGAATAGAAGGGTTGCTATGCACAGAGAGACAGCTCAGGGTGCAGGAGTGCATGGAGGGAAGGACACAGGGAAGAGGTTACTATCAGGAGGAAGTGGGAGGGGAGCTGTTGCATTGCAGTAAATTATAGTCAATGTCATGAGACAAAGTGTATGTGATCTGCTTTATGGTGAGTGAATTTCCTCTGTAAACTTTCACCCAAATCACAATTAAAAAAAAACAAAAACAAAAACCCTATGGAGCAGTTCTAATCAGTACATATGAAGTCACCACAAGCTGCAATTGACTCTACAACAACATGGTTTAATAACCTGGCCTGCCCACCCTGCTACACCCGCCCCTAGCAGCCTTCCTCATGCTTCCAGCACCCAGCAAGATGCACTATGAACAAATGGAGCAAGCAATGGTGGCCAGGCTTGCACTGGGCTGTTGGTCCTGGTGCTGCTCCTCCACACATGTATTTACTCAAACAAGTGCCATAGCACCTTCAAGTAACTCCTCCCAGTATACCTCAGCTGCCACAAATTGACCTTATGCCACCATCAAGGGAAATGGAAGTCCCCTGAAGTGTACAGCCAGTCTTCTTGTGATCTCTCTCCTTTCTACATCTCTACTGAAACACCTCTGCTTCCCCAACTTCTAAACCCATCCGAAGGGCAGCAAGGAGTCCAGTGTGGCAAGGATAAACCAGATCTCCACCTACTCTACTAATTCCATGCAGTAACTTATTGACACAGAAAGCATTGAAACTCTCAAATTTCACTGATTTGAAGAAAACATGAAGGGTCTGATTACATGATGAATGTCAATATTATGTATGTCAGAGTTTCATGTACCAAATGAAGAGCAACAACGGCCAAAAATTAAGACATGGTTTCCTTAAATATGGCCTAAGATATATGGACATTTAAAACTCTACTTAAAAGGTAGTTTCATCTTATCTAGAGATAAAGGATGGGGTGTAGAATGGAATTCAATTTTCATTTTGTCCATCAAATCCATAAGTCCATAAAATGATCAAACCTATTACTGTCAAGTTTACTCAGTGATCCTACAGGACAGAGTAGAACTGCCCCATAGGGTTTCCAAGGCTGTAAATCTTTTCTGAGGCAGACTACTACATCTTTCTTCCACGGAGTGGCTGGTGAATCATGATGCTTAGATGTTCTAGTACCTGATATAAACACAGTAGTTTTGATAACCAAAGTCATTAGTTTTCCATCTTTAGAAACCTCTACACAAGAACAACCAGATCCAACAGATCTCAGGCTACTGTGTGTGTGAATGAGCACTCCCTTTTGCTTCCTATCTGACTGCAGTACATCTGTTTTGGATTGTATATGGTGTTTGTGTATTTATGCTTTGATTCCAAGTAACTTCTCATATAATGGAACTGATTTCCATTGAACACAAACTGTAAATAAAAATAAATGGCTGAAAGAGAAAAAACTAAACGAGCCTCTAAACCTGGCCACAGACTGCCCTTCAATCCATTGCACTCCTTCATTCGTTCAATATATATTGAGCACCTACTATGTACCAGGCATTCTGTTAAACACTTGAGATACATTGATAAATAAGTCAGACAAAGGCCCTTGCCCTTCTGGGGCTTCTGATCTCTGAAAGTGTGCCATCACACTCTGTGGTTATTTACAGTTACCCTTGGCTGGCCAGAATGATTTGGGTGACTCTGAATTAAGCTATCACACAATTCATTCAGATAGGCCAGTCCAGTGGTTATAAGGACCCTTCCTTTCCTTGCAGCTTGAACATTAGGCCTTCTCACCATCAGACTCAACACAGAGTTAGAAGGGAAGAAGACTGAGAAGGCTTGAGTCTAGGAGAGCCTTCAATTTTTATAATTTAATTAAATTTATAATTTTTCTGTGTTTTATAAATGTCAATGGGGTTCTGTTGAGAACTTCTGTATCTGTGCCAATTTTCCATCCAGTTGTTCTATCAACTGTTGATAGAGGGATGTTAAAGTCTCCAACTACAGGTTGTACTCAGCTTATGATGAGATTTCATTCCTATAGCTCCTAAGTTGGTTGTGATGTAAGTCAAATACCTCTCTCTTTTTTTTTTTTTTTAAGTTTCCATTATTATTGCCTTTTATTCTCAGTGTCTTCGTAAATCCAATCGTCATTTGTTGTTGGGGGTTGGAAACATTACAAATAAACTTATAGATATATTTTAATACATTCATTCATTTTTTAAAAATACACAAATCATAAAAATTTACTCCAACAATGAAGAAGAGTTGGACTATGTTGGCATTTCTTCAGTTGAGGTAATAGCTCCTCTTGTGGAAGGTTCTGGATCATCTGGATTATCCCTGGGAATAGGGATGGCATTTTTAGTCAGAGTATTAGTGAGAATTGTCTGTGTGGTCCTTTTCTATTTTCTTTTTTTTCTCCATGTATTTCATGGTAACATCTCACTGCTTCCCGAGTCTGCCTATTGACTTTAGCAGAGCAATCAGCATTTGGATCCATCTTTTCAAGCAACTGAAGCTTCTGATCTAGTTTACAAAAAGCTTTAGTTAATCATTTCACTGTAAAAATTTTTGACAACTTCCCTCCTTCCTTTCCTCATTACACTGTATGTAGTACATATTGCTAACAATGAAATGTCTTTAAAGTGCTGAAGAGCAAAGATGTCTCTTTGAAGACTAAGGTGTGCCTAACCCAAGCCATGGTACTTTCAATTGCCTCATATGGGTGTGAAAGCTGGACAATGAATAAGGAAGGCTGAAGAAGAGTTGATGCTTTTGAGTGGCAGTGTTGGTGAAGAATACTGAAAATACCATTGCTAAAGGGGCAAGGAGGTGGCACCTTTTGACCTCCTCTAATTACACAAGTGGAAGACAGAATGACCATCAGCAGCCCAAGGTATGAGACCAGATATGCCACCACCTTCCAGCCCTCTTCCAACCTTGACACCAACTGTTGTTCTCATGGCACCCACCACTTCTCTACTGGGTTCGATAATTCACTGCAGTGGTCATACAGAACTCACAGATTATGGGGTTTATTAGGGAAGCAACAGGCTACAATTGAAGTTTGGGAATGCACTCAGTATCTCTTAGCCACCAGTCTCTCTCAATAGCACGTCTCTCTCTCCCTCAGCCATGCATCTCTCTCTTTTAGCAGCACACCTCTCTCAGCCAGCAGTCAGATTCCTTTGCCTCTGGGAGGGATCATTTTGAGCCTGGTAGTGTGGCAAAACCAACCAATCCCAACATCAGAGTTGTACACACCTGAGAGAGAGTGAACTTTCCCAGAAGATTACTTCGTGCTGCCTCAGGTAGATGACTAATACGCAGCTATTCAGTTGTTCATGGCAGTGGGAGCTACAAAGACTATAGCCAAAAAAACCATTCCATGTAATTCATTACACCACAACCATGGACTGCCAGAAGAACTAACAAATCTATCCTGGAAGAAGCATAGCCAGAATGCTCCTTGGAAGCAAGAATGACCAGACTTCATCTCGCCTACTTTGGTCATGTTGTCAGAAAGAACCATTCTCTGGAGAAGGATATCATGCTTGGTAAAGTGGAGGGTCAATGAAAGAGGGGAATGCCCTCAATGAGATGCAATGACACAGTGGCTGCAACGATGGGCTCACATATAGCAAGGATTGTGAGGCTGGCAGTGTTTCATTCTGTTGTACATAGGGTCACTATGAGGTAGAGCTGACTCAACGGCACCCAACAACAACAACAAGATTATAAAAAACAAAAAATGGATGGTCGTTAAATGTAGTTCATCATAACTTGAATACAAGTTAGTCCTGAACAATGGTGGATTTGTCTATTTTTCCTTCCAGTTTTATAATTTTTTGCTTCATGTGTTTTTCAGTTATGTAGTTTGGTGTACATACATTTAAGATTGCTATGTTTTCTTAAAGGCCTCTGGTGGCAAAGTGGTTAAACCATTTGGCTGCTAATCAAAAGCTCAGAGATTTGAATCCAGCAGCTGCTTTGTGGGAAAAAGATGTGGCAGTCTGATTTTGTAGTCTTGGAAATCCTACAGTTCTATTCTGTCTTATTGGGTCACTGAGTCAGAATTTACTTGATGGCAGTTGGTTTGGTTTTGGTTTTACATCTTCTTGGTGAGGAGCCCTTGTGGGGCAGTGGTTAAGCACTTGGCTGCTAACCAAAAGGTCAGCAGTTCTAACCCACCAGCTGCTCCACAGGAGAAAAATGTGGCAATCTGCTTTAGTAAAGATGCCTTGGAAACCATATGGGGCAGTTCTACTATGTTCTGTAGGGTCATTATGAGTCAGAATACACTTCGAGGGCAATGGATTTAGGTATGTCTTCTTGGTGAATTGACACTTTTTTTTTTTTTTTAATTGTGCTTTAGGTGCACATTTACAGAACAGAGTTTGTTTCACATTCAACATTTCATGTACATTTGGTTTCACTCCCCAATTACCATCCCCAACACTAACCCACTCTCCTCCCCTCCTTTCCCTGTAAGCTGCCCCCCCTTGCCCCTCATAGTTATACACTCCTGTGTGTCCTGCATTTCCTCCATGAAAATGTTGCTCCTTTGATGCCCCATGGTCAATTGATCCAAAGAATGCATCTCCGTAGAGTGTGTAGGTGTGTCACCCTGGGTTGAGTGGTCTGCATGTATTTTATTCCAGGCCCGAAGTGTATCCTAGGGCCATAGTATTGGGAGTCCCACCAGACCATCTGACCAGTAATTCTGGTCATTATTGTGTTTTTGGATTTTGTTCCATGTTTTTCCTCCCACTCTATCCAGGATCACCAGTCTTGATCCTTTCCTGAGTGGCTGGCACTGGTAGCCAGGCATCATCTAGTTTTTCTGATCTCAAGGTCTGTCATGTCCTAAGGCTGATTGCTTCCAAATGCCCTTGGTTTTTTTTCACTCTTCTTCCCTTCTAAAGATAGGAGACCATTAGATCCATATTAGATGGCCACTTGAAAGCTTTTAAGAGCCCAGTTGCTACTCACCAATGTAGGTTGTGGTACAAGATTTGTATGTATTTTGTTGTGCCAATTGAGTCTGGTGTCCCTCAATACCATTGTCCTGAGTTGGTAGATCCATTGGCTCTCTCTCCCACAGTGTGGATTGACATTTTTATTCATTAAATAATGTCCTTGGTAATTTTCTTTGCTCTGAAATTTATTTATCTGTTATGAATATAGCCACTCCTGCTTTCTTTTGATTAATGTTTACATAATATAACCTTTTCCATCTTTTTACTTTCACTATCTATATTGTTATGTTTGAAGTGAGTTTTGTGTAGACCATGGTTAAAGATCACTAAACACTTAAAAAACAGTGATAATACCAAATGTTTGAGAGAATGTGGAAACACTGACTCTCTCATACATTCCTGATGGGGATGTAAAATTATACAGCCAGTCTGGAAAATCGTTTGGCAGTTTCTTTAAAAAATGAAACATGCATACCTACATGTGACCCAGCAATTACACTCCTAGGCATTTATCCCAGAGGGGGAGAAAACTTTATATCCACACAGAAACCTGTCCAATGATCATTAATTACAGCTTTATTTATAATAGCCAAAAACTGGGGGAAAAAAGTACCTACAGTAAGTGAATGATTAGACTGTGGTACATTCACACTGTAGATTATTACTTAAAGGATCAGATGATTAATACACACAACAACCTGGATAGATTTCAAGAGCATGATTCTGAATAGAAGAAGAAAAACCACCTCAAATAGTCACATACCATGTGCTTTCATTTATATAACACTCTCCAAATGACAAAAATATAAAGATGAAGAGCACAGTGTTTGCCAGGGATTAAGGGTGGGGACAGGAAGGATGAATGTAACTTTAAAAGAATAGCAGGAGGGAGATCTTTGTAGTGATGGGATATAGTTCTTTTTCTTGACAGTAGTTGTTGTTACAGGAATCTACATAAGTAATAAAGTGACACAGAATTATACACACATATCAGGAGGCTGTCATTCGAACAAAACAAGGGGATACTGCATGGTTCAAAATCAAGAAGGGAGTGCATCAAGGTTGTCCTTTCACCCTTCTTATTCAACTTGTATGCTGAGCAAATAATCTAAGAAGCTGGATTATATGAAGAAGAGCATGGCATCAGGGTTGGAGGAAGATTCATTAACAAGCTGTGATACACAGATGACACAACTTTGCTTGCTGAAAGTGAGGATGACTCGAAACACTTACTGATGAAAATTAAACACTACAGTCTGCAGTATGTGCTACACCTCAAATAAAGAAAACAAAAATCCTCACAACTCATCCAATAAACAGCTTCATGGTGGATGGAGATATGAGTGAAGTTGTCAAGGATTTCATATTTCTTGGTTCTACAATCAACACCAGTGGAAGCAGCAGTCAAGACATCAGACAATATATTGTATTGGGCAAATATGCTGCAAAAGACCTCTTTCAAGTGATGAAGAGCAAAGATGTCTCTTTGAAGACTAAGGTGCGCCTCACCCAAGACATGGTATTTTCAATTGCCTCTAATACATGTGAGAGCCAGACAATGAATAAGGACGACCAAAGAAGAGTTGATGCTTTTGAGTTGTGGTGTTGGAGAAGAATGCTAAGACTACCATGGTCTGATAAAAAGACTAACAAATCTGTCCTGGAGGAAGTACAGCCTGAATGCTCCTTGAAAGCGAGAATAGCCACACTTCATCTCATCTACTTTGGTCATGTTGTCAGAAGGAATCATTCCCTGGAGAAGGATATCATGCTCGGTAAAGTGGAGGGTCAATGAAGAAGGGGAAGGCTCTCAACAAAATGGATAGACACAGTGGCTGCAACGATGGGCTCAGGTATAGCAAGGATCATGAGGCTGGCACAGGACCGGGCAGTGTTTCATCTAGCTGTGCATAGGGCCACTATGAGTCAGAGACAACTCAGCAGCATCTA
>NW_006921607.1:424104-442814 GCF_000298275.1 Orycteropus afer afer
CCCTTCCAAGTGGATGACAGTGGTAGCCGCAATTCCCCAGTTTTTATATTATACTATAGTTACATAAGATGTAACCATTAAGGGAAAACAGGAAATGTGGTGTGCACAGTTAAGTGCTTGACTACTAACTAAAAGATTGAAGGTTCAAACCCACCCAGAGGTACCTCAGAAGAACTGCCTGGTAATCTGCTTCTGAGAGGGCCCAACCGTGAAACCTATGGAGTGCAGTTCTACTCTGCACACACGAGATCTCCATGAGTTGGAATCAACTTAAACACAACAGATTTGTTTGTTTGTTTGTAGGATGGAGGGTGATAAATGGAATCTCTCTGTACTATCTTTATAACTTTCTGTGAATCCATAATAATTTCAAAATAAAAAGTTTTTTTTGTTTTTGTTTCTTTTGTTTTTTTTTAAATAAAAAAGTCTATGGGTTGAGTTTGGGTTTCTGAAATGAGAAAGAAGTAAGCTCACTCTTTTGGTAGCAGGGGGCAGGAGAGGACTAGGACAGACATGTCGGTTTCAATTATTGTTTGCATACACTTTTTCCTTCTTGGAGGCAGAAGTGGTAGGCAGGCTGCAAAGCCCTGGTAGTGAAAGTCTCTGAGGTGGGGCAGGACTGATAGGGCTGCTTATAGTGTCGTCCCTAGACAGTAGGGTGGTCCTCTAACCTACTGTGGAGTTTTTCTCTATCTAGAACACAGCCAGCCACTTGGAGCCATGATACCACAGAAACTGCTCTGTACTGGTCCCTGGCAAGTCTCTACACAAATGTCTCCTTTGACCGATTGAGCACTAAGGCTGAGAAGGGCAGCACTTTTCCCAGTGTCATGAAGCTAAATTATTGCATCAGAATGAGAACATGAACAACCCTGTTTTCTGACTGAAGAGTGGAGAGGATGGGGTGGTGGGAAGGCAGTAAGAGAGAATAGAGAGAGATCAGGCAAGGGCTGTTGAAATAGTCAAGGTGGACAGACAAGAGCTATGAAAAGTAAATCAACAGCACTCAGGACTTTGAGCTAGGTGTATAGGGGACATGAGGATAAGGAAGGTGTCAAGGCTGACCTCAGCCTACTGGTCTGTGCATTAATTGGTGGGAGTCACCATTTTACTGCAACAACATATTGAGACAACCATACTTTCAAAAAGTCTATGGATTCCATCTGGGATGTGCTCAGCTAGAAGTCCCTGGAGACATACAGAGGCAGTTGTTTAGAAGACATTGGGCTACTTGGGACAAAGCTCCAGAAAGAAGTCTACCCTGATCATTCAAATAACTTTAGGAACAGGTAAGAACATGAAAAGAATGTCAGATTCCATCAGGCGTTAAAAGAATTGCTGGATCCATGTAGTAAAGGACCATGAAGGGAAATGTTGTTGTTGTTGTTGTTGTTGTTGTTGTTGTTGTTGTTGTTAGGTGCCATTGAGTCATCTCTGATTCATAGCAACCCTGTGCACAACAGAAAGAAATACTGCCAGGTCCTGTGCAAGCCCCATGATCCTTGCTATGCCAGAGCCCATCACTGCAGCCACTGTGTCAATCCATCTTGTTGAGGGCCTTGCCTTTTTCTTTGACTCTCCATTTTACCGAGTATGATACTTTTCTCCAGGGAATGGTCCCTTCTGACAACATGACCAAAGTAGGTCAGACGAAGTCTGGCCATTCTCCTTTCCAAGGAGCATTCTGGCTGCACTTCCTCCAAGACAGATTTGTTAGTTCTTTTAGCAGTCCACGGCACTTTCAGTATTCCTCTCCAACACCACAACTCAAAAGCATCAACTCTTCTTTAGCCTTCCTTATTCATTGTCCAGCTCTCACATGCATATGAGGCAATTGAAAATACTGTGGCTAGGGTTAAGCACATCTTAGTCTTCAAGGAGATATCTTTACTCTTCATCACTTGAAAGAGGTCTTTTGCAGCAGATTTGCCCAATGCAATACGTCATCCAATGTCTTGACTCCTGCTTCCATTGATGTTGATTGTAGAACCAAGGTATGAAGTCTCTGACAACTTCAATCTTTTCTCCATTTATCATGATGCTGCTTATTGGATCAGTTGTGAGGATTTTTGTATTCTTTATATTGAGGTGTAATCCATACTGCAGACTGTAGTGTTCACTCTTCATCAGTAAGTACTTCAAGTCATCCTCACTTTCAGCAAGCAAAGTTGTGTCATCTGTTTATCACAGCTTGTTAATGAGTCTTCCTCCAACCCTGATGCCACATTCTTCTTCATAAAATCCAACTTCTCAGATTATTTGCTCAACATACAGATTCAATAAGTATGGTGAAAGGATACAACCTTGAAGCACCCCTTCTTGATTTTATTTTTCATACATTTTATTGAAATATAATTTATATACAGTGAAATACACAAAACTAAAGTGACCCCTTCTTGATTTTAAACCACGGAGTATCCCCTTGTTCTGTTTGAATGACAGCCTCCTGGTCTATGTACAGATTCCTCATGAGTACAATTCAATGTTCTGAAACTCCCATTCTTCTCAATGTTATCCATAATTTGTCATGATCCACACAATCAAATGCTTTTGCATAGTCAATAAAACACAAGTAAATATCTTTCTGGTATTCTTTGCTTTCAACCAAGATCCATCTGACATCAGCTATGAAATCCCTCCTTCCACGTCCTCTTCTGAATCCAGCTTGCACTAATGGAAGTTCTCTGTCAATATACTGCTGCAACCATTTTTGAATTATCTTCACTAAGATTTTACTTGTGTGCGGTATTAATGATACTGTTTGATAATTTCCACATTTTGTGGAATCACCTTTCTTTGGAATGGGTACAAGTATGGATCTCTTCCAGTCAGTTAGCCATGTATCTGTCTTCCAAATCCCTTGGCATAGCCGAATGAATGCCTCCAGTGCAGCATCTGTTTGTTGAAACATCTCAGAGAATTCCTTCAATTCCTAGAGCCTTGTTCTTCACTAATTCCTTCAGTGCAGCTTCAACTTCTTCCTTCAATACCGTTGGTTCTTGATCTTATGCCACCTCATGAAATGGATGAACATTGACCAATTCTTTTTTTGATACAGTGATTCCGTGTATTCCATCTTCTTTTGATGTTTCCTGCATCATTCAATATTTTGCCCATAGAATCTTTCAATATTGCAACTCAAAGTTTAAATTTTTTCTTCAGTTCTTTCAGCTTGAGAAATGCTGAGCGTGTTCTTCCCTTTTGGTTTTCTAACTCCAGGTCTTTGCACATTCATTATAATAATTGACTTTGTCTTCTCTAGCTGCTCTTTGAAATCTTCCGTTCTGCTCTTTTATCTTGTCATTTCTTCCATTTGCTTTAGCTACTCTCCAATCAAGGGCAAGTTTCAGAGTCTCTTCTGACATTCATTTGGTCTTTTCTTCCTTTGCTGTCTTTTTAGTGACCTTTTGCATTCTTTGTGGATGATGTTCTTGATGTCATCCCACAATGGCTCTGGTTTTCAGTCATTGGTGTTCAATGCATCAAATCTGTTCTTTAGATGGTCTCTAAACTCAAGAGGGTTATAATCAAAGTCTTATTTTGGCTCTTGTGGACTTGTTTTAATTGTCTTCAACTTCAACTTGAACTTGCATATGAGCAGTTGATAATCTGTTCCACAATCAAGGGAACACAATGAAGGGTTACAAAATTCCAAAACAGGTGATCAATTTGGAAAGAGGAAGCCAAATAATTGGGTGAAGGGTGTGCTGAAGTGACATTGATTCCTGCTGCACATTAATGGATTTGAGAGTCAAAGCTATCCCTCGATAAAGGCATGATCAATTTTTTTTTTTTTAAATGTGTGGCTTCTGGGTCTGTCCATGACTCTCCACAGTGTACCACCTTCTCAGTCAGATTGCACTCCAAACCCCTTTTCTTTACTAGTGTTATAATAATATACACACACCAAAACACATAGCAACTCATCAGTTTCTACATGTACAATTCAGCAATGCTAATTACATTCTTCAAGTTGTGCAACCATTCTCGTTATCCCTTTTCCCCAACCCCTTCTTTATAGAAATTCTGGAGCTGTAGTGCCTCTTCTTCACATCCAGCAGGGAACCAGGATTCAGAACTGGGCAAACTTGGCACAAAAACCCTGCAGTTTATCCAAGTCTGGCTGCCCTGGGTCCCAAGTCCACTTTGGCAGGCTTGTTTGCATGCTAATTTGCACTACTCTGCAAACCCTGGCTTACCTTTTAAAGGGACAATGCCTGTCTTCCCACTGCCATTCTCATCTCTTCACCCGCACCCCTTAGAAGCATGAGCTTGGATGATGAAAAAGAGGGGGTCTTCATTTGGTGGGATTCCTAAACTTCTTCATTCATTCAAAACCCATTTATCGAGGATCTTCCAGCCTCTTTGCCTGGGGGGCACAGGCTGCCTGCTTGAGGGAGGATAGGTCTTGTTTTCCTGCCTCCATCCTCTGGCAAGCCCAAAGAAATGAGGTGGCCCACAGCCCCCCCCTCTACAAGACTCACAGACTGGAAGCTGAGCTGGTGTGGTAAGGGAATAAGGATTAGAGTCTGAGGACCTACACCCTCTCTCAGGACCCAGTCATCCAAACTCCTCGAAAACCCAATTGGAGTGACAGATTCATAAAGCCAACTGCCCATTTTTCAATTTTCTTAGTTTATATGTTGCTATGATGCTAGAAGTTTGCCACCAGTATTATCAATACCAGCAGGATCACTCATGATGACAGGTTTCATCAGAACTTCCAGAGACAGACTAGGAAGAAAGACCTGATGATCTAGTTCCAAAAATTAGTCATTGAACACCTTATGAGTTACAACAGAACATTTTCCAATACTGTTTTTTTTTTTTTTTTTTTGCAAATAACATGACCACTTCCTCCCCTTGGAAGTATTTTTGTAAATGCGTTATGCTAATTTTTTTCCCCAGCAACATGTAACAAAAATTGGCATAGTGGCCCTTAAGAAAATAGCTGGTGGGAAGGAGGGAGCAATTGGAAAACAAACATAGAAGGTGCGTGTTATTTGCCTGTAGTGCTAGAACATGAGCCCACCAGGATGGAAGTCATTCAATACATACATTGGCAGCAACAATGAATTTGAGCATACCAATGACCATAGAGATGGTACGGTATCAGGCAGTTTTGTTTTGTTGTGCATGGAGTCACCATGATTTGGAGCTGACTTCACAACAACTAACAACATTTATAAAGCACATGACCACATAATAACCATCCTTAAGGGGTGGAGGGTGACTCTTACTACTGAACTTGAAGGCAGGAGAGGTCTCATGGGACCACAACCTGAAGACTGACCTTACCAGGCCCCATGGTACAGAGGAGACTCCTCACACCCCATGGTCTGCCAAAAACTTCAGGAAGGGAAAGACAAATGCCGAGGTCTAAAGTCGTCACTTCATCACAGTGCTTCTACACCCACTCTTCCCTTGAACCTTGACACACCGGCTGAGAGGTTGTCCTCAAGGTTCTGGACCACTGTGTCCAAAAAAAACCTAAACCCATTACTGTAGAGTCTATTCTGACTCACAGTAATGCCATGGATGACATAGTAGAACTGCTCCATGGGGCTTTTTGGCTGTAATTGTTATGGAAGCAAATTGTCAGCCTTTCCTCCATGGAACCACCAACCTTTAGGTTAGCAGCCAATTGCAAACCACTTGTGCCACCCAGGTTCCTTGGGCACTTGTGTCTGGGGATATAAAAGTAGAGATCAGGTGACCTCCTTCAGGAGTATCACCACCAAGAGAGGTCCCTCCCATTGCAACAAGCCACATGACAAACTAGGGCTGGAAACTGGGACAATGTTCCATTCATTTGGAACAATGCTCTGGCCCAATGCTCCTTGCCACAGTCTTCTGCTGAGCACTGCATTCTTCTGTACCTGTTGCTGTTGCAGCTTGTGGTGCAGTGAATTACTTGGTATGGCTCTTCTAGCCTTGGTCTTTGTGACTTCCACCAGATGAATGAGTGGAACTATGCAAATGTGAGGTGCTTGTGGCCCACCAAGGGGATTGGATAGCTTGTTAATAATGTAAATAAGGAACATGGTGCCCTTCTGGGGGTGGGATTATGGAAATAATGTGTATCCCCTAACATGGGGATTGGTCAGATGTGCCATCCCATTAGGCTTAAAATAGACATCTCACTGCCATCAAGAGAGAAGAGCCAAGTGTGGAGTGCATCCTTGGACCTGAGATCTTTACATTGAGATGGCAGAGAGACAGCAACAGCAGAATCAACAGAACCAAGAGACCGGCATGAGACAGAGCAGTAGGCTTCCCAGGCCACGGAGTGAGAAAGAGGTGTGCGAATGAACAGCTGTCCTGACTGAAGAATTATATTCTGACTGTTCCTGTTACTGGATTGTAATGTGTTGTTACTTCCCTAACAAACCCCATAATCATGAGCATTGTCTGTGAGTCCTGTATGGCCTTTGCAGTGAATTATCAAACCCAGAAGAGAAGTAGTGCTGTGGGAGGGATGGTTGATGTCAGAATTAACAAAAGGGTTGGAGGATGGCGGCATGTCTGACATCATAGAAATCAGCCTTGGGCTGCTGCTGATGATCGTCTCTCCTCTTTGTGAAATTAGAAGAGATCTGAGGATGACTCCCCCACACCCTTTTTGGACAGCTCCAGGGGGTTGACCTCATGATACTCGGGACAGGATAAACCAGAATCACCAGGTTCCAAAGAGGTGTGTGTTACTCTGTGTAAAATAGGAGGTATTACTGCATTAACCCCTCCAAAATGGCCCTCAGTGATCCTCCTCATGTCTTAGTATTCCTAACTTTATATAGTCTCTTCCCACATTGAACAGGGCTGACCTATGGAATGAATAGAATACCCGGAAATGTCAGTGTGTGACTTCCAAGACTGTCATAAAAGGTGTTTGCAGCTTCTGCCTTGCTCTCTTGGATCTGGGGGAAGCCAGCTGCCATGTCCTAAAGTCACTCAAGCCTCCCAGTGGGGAGATCCATGGAGAGAACAAAACCCCTCACCAACAATTGGCACTAATTTGCCAAGTGGTGAGAAAGCCAGCTTGGAAACAGACTTGAAGACCCATCAAAACTTCATATTAACCGGACTGCAACTTTATGAGATCCCCAGCCAGAATCACTAAAGCAACCTCCCCTGACTCACAGAAAACTAAGGACAATAAATGTTTACTGTTTTAAGCTGCTGAATTTTGGAGTAATTTGTTACACAGCAGTAGATAACTAATATGATATGTTTTCATTTCTCTTGGGTAACTACTTAGGAGTAGAATTGCTGAGTCATATGATAAGTATAGGAGCTCTGGTGACATAGTGCCTAAGTATATGTTTCATTTCCTAAAAAACTGCCAAACAGTTTTCCAAAGTGATTGCACATTTTACAACATTCCCCTGCACCATATGCAAGTTCCAGTTGCTTTCTTTAATAAGACCAGTTTCATCAAAAACATATAACATTGCCTTTGATTATAGAAAGGAGCTCTGGTGGTGTAGTGGTTAAGGCATTTGGTTGCTAACCAAAAGATCAGTGGTTCTAACCCATCTTCTGCTCTGCAGAAGAAAGATGAAACAGTCTGCTTCCATAAAGATTTACAGCATTGGAAACCCAATGGGGGTCATTATAAGTCAGAATCAACTTGATAGCAGTGAATTTAATCATAGAATGTGGTGAGGTACAGGACCTTGGCTGCACCAACTGGCTGCACCAACAGCCATACCTTCCTACTTGGTCCCCCTTCTTTATCAACCAACTGTGAGCCATGGCCAGGATTGGGAGGGGTCTGAGGTCCTTCCACGGGGTGAGGATCTACCTCACAAACTCATCAAGTATATGGCCTTGGAAATTATCCTGCACTTTAGAGTTGACGAAGCTCTTTCTTGTATGTGTCCAGAGTTCTTCCAGGCCTCACCAGCCAGTGGACACAAAGGAGGTTAGATTAACAGAATGACACACATTCCACAGGCTTTTGCCCCATCTGCAGACCACAAATGCTCCAGAGTCCCTCAATTTATCTTACTTATTTCTGAAAGTTGCAAGGGTATCTCACATGAGCTTAGCACAGCTCCCATTTTGGAAAGTCAAACCCCAAGGGACCACTTGGGGGCAGCACCTATCCACTGCCTCTGCCTTCCAGGTTCCAACCATTCAACCTCCAGCACTCTCCAAGTTGCCAACCTGATACCATAGTGAGTCTGTGTGTCATGCAGAAACAGGGAGTAGATCCTTGTAGTAGATGCTGTTGGTACACTTCCCAGATCCCCTTTCCTGGCCCATGCACTGATCCACCAGCTGCTGTGAATGCTGCCCCTTCTCCCAAGAACTGCCCTTGGCTCAGGGGTAATCCTTGGCATGTTATACTCCCCACCCTTCTCCAGAGAACTGATTGACACAATTGTGCAAAAATCCAGCCTGCTTGTCTCAAGAGGGGACAACTCTGGTCTAGTCATACCCTAGAACTCTCTGTGGGACCAGACTGAGGCCAGACTCCAGCTGCGACCACATCCTTGCTCAGTACCTTCCCCTGCCCTGCCTGCTTCTTTCCATCCCTTTTACGTTTCCCCTGAGAGCTCTTCCTCAATAAATCACTGGCTCAAGAATCCCCAACTCGGGCTTTTCCTATAGGGAAGAAAACACATCCTTCTTCCCAACTTTGTGTCCAGAACCCCATTATAGGGTTCAGAGACACTCACAAAGACCCATGAAGTCAGTCTTTCCTGCTTTTGCCTCTCTGTAGGCCTAGGCATAGTCTATGGGCCCAAGTGGACACAGATACCATCCCATCCTTCTCAACTGCGTTCTTCTCCATCTTCACCCCATTTTCTCATCCAGGAGCCTACCCACCCTCCTCCATATAAGCCCTCTCCCTTTTTCACTCTCTGAAAAACTGCCTTCCTGCCAGATAACACTCACTAGCATCCTCTCTCTCTCTATGTGATGCATTTTATGTGAAAACTCCTATTTTACTAGTAAGGAAGCCAGAAGTGGATTTACCTTGGAGATAATGAAGCTTAAGCTTGCATGGGCTCTTTCCAAGGCTCTGCAATTTTGTGACCACAGTTTACATTCTGCTGAAACAGGGTCCCAAAATTGAATTGGCTGCAGGCCCTACAAAACCTACCTCTGCCCTTGAAGAAACTAAGACTCTGAATGATGGAGTAAATTACCCTGTGACACAAAGCTGGTAAGAAACAGAAGTAGGACTCAACCCAGACTTGCTGCCTCTCATGTTCTTCTTTTATTTTTATTATTGTGGTGGAAATATACACAATAAAACATAACCATCTCAATAATTTCTACATGTACAATTCAGTGACATTGATTATATTCTTCAAGCTGTACCACCATTCTGGCTATCCTGTTCCAAATCACACCACCATTAACATAAACTCAATGCTCCCTAAGAAAAAATTCTCCCATTCTGCCTCCCTCCCACCCCTGGTAACCACTCTAATCTTTGGCTTCTATATATTTGCTATTTCATGTAAATGAGATTATACACTATTTGTCCTTTTACAATGACTTATTTTGCATAGCATGATGTCTTCAAGGTTCACCCATGCTGTAGCATGCATCAGGACTTCATTTATCTTTATTGCTGAGTAATATTCCATTGTGTGTATGTACTTCATTTTGTTTATCCATTCATCTGCTGGACATTTTGATTGTTTCCCCTCTCAAGTTATTTCCCTTTCCTTCAATCTAGGTCCATCTCTGCAACTCCCCAGGCTCATGGGGGAGCCCTGGAGCTTCCTCAATCTCCAGCATGCCAACTTCCAGGCCGCCAGCCTTCAGCCCCTCTAGCACATTGTTGTGGATGTGTACCAGGCCAGAGTGTGCTTGCACAGAGCTATATTTAAATATCAAGGTGAAAAAGTATCTGTCTACAGAGGATACAGACATCCACAGAGCCTTTATTATAGGCTGAAATAGCCCTTCTGTTTTTCTGTGTCCTCACCTTCATCTAAGGTGACAGAATGAGGGTGTACTTGTCCTGGAGGTACTGCAGGGGTTGCACTGTGTATCAGTTAATTTTTGCCGTGTAACAAACCACCTGAAAACTTAGTGACTTAAAACACCAAATTTGTATTTAGTTCACAGTTCTAAAAGGCAGCAATTTTGGCTGGGCTCTTCAGGGCAATTTGAATCTCAGCTGGGCTCTCCATGCCTATGCGGTCAGCTGCCAGGTTGGGCAGAACTGGCATTCACTAGTGTGGCTCATCTCTGCTCCACGTGGTCTCTCATCCTCCAGTGGCTGCCCAAGATCCTTCCCATGGCACCAAGGCAGGATTCCAAGAAAGTGAGCGGAATTGAGCAAGTCCTCTCCCAGAAGCAGACCTGAGGCTCAAGACTCATGCGCCATCACTTCTGCCATATTCTATGGCCCAAAGCAATCCACAGGGCAGCCCAGATTCAAAGAGCAGGGAACAGACTCTGCCTCCTCATGGGAGGAGTGGCAAAGCCACATTACAAAGGGCAAGGGTACAGGGAGGGAAAGAATATAACCATCGTTGCTAAGGCCTGGGACGGTTGCTCCCAACTATGCAAAGGACCTCAGAGCCCAAGTCACAAGGACAAGGGGCAGGAGGCTCAGATCTTCCCAGCCTACCTCACAGCCTTCTTGAGTGCCATCAGTGCTGACTCTGTCCTATTCTGTCACCAACTTTGCTCAGCACACTCCACTATAGTTTTCCCTGTCAGTCACCTCCCAGTTCCCACTCCTAACCTATCTCTTCCCAGGCTCTGTGACCCCTATCTAGTCTCTAGGTAAGATCCTTCTCACCCTCCTTCCAGGCTCTGTGAGCCCCACCTAGGCTCTTGGTAAGAAAGCTAGACCTTGCCACATGCCCTACAGACTTCCCCTTCCCCTAGATATAGCCCTGGGCTCCGGGTTGAACCAGAAAGGGAGGAGGAGCCAAGGGAGAGAAAGCAGCAGGTGTGCAGGTGGGGCAACTGGAGTCAGCCTATGAGACACCGAGGACAGGGCCTTTTTTTGTCCAGAAGACTTAGGACAGCCGGTTAAAAAAACAGTGAAAGGCATTAGACTCATAAACTCTGAGCTCCAGTCTCCGTTTGTCACAAACCCACTGTGTAATTTGGGCCTGTCATTTTGTTTCTCAGTTTCCGTATCTGCTGAATGGGGGTATTAACTATCTATAATGGGTTCTGTAGGTACCCTTCTCATCTTCTTGAGACCTTGCCATTTCAGGGAGTCCAGCTACCTTCTAACTACCTTCTAATTTCTACATGTTTGCATCTTGGAGCTTTCTTTTCTGAACTGCAGAAAGCCAGAGGGCAGGCTGCAAGTACCAGGGAACTAACACAACTAGGAGCCCTCTGTTAGCCCCTGACAGGAGTTGATGGACAAATACTCCAGATCCCTTCCCATCAGGCAGGCCCAAGACCACTCTGATTCCTAGAGTTTCCCAGCAGGAATAAGCTCCTGTTGCCCACAGTGATGGCTGTCTTGATAGCACATATTGTATTGGCTGCCTCCCCTTCCCCGTCTCACCCCCACTCCCCTCCATGTTCCTACCAATACAATGAACTACTTACACTTGAATCCTTGTTTCAGGATCTACTTCTAGAGAAGCCCAAACTTACATACCAACCTAGATCAAGATTGGCCCATGATCAAAATGACAGCAGAGGCCACCAGCAATAGAGCAAGTGCCTGAGCCTAGGACTGGATGAGAGGCTTTCCACCTCTCATCTCCATTGTAGACCCAAACCCACTGGGTAGTGTTTCAGCACATTGGTGGGACTTTTTCTGCTGTGCTGGAATAGGACTGAAGGCCTGAAATAGGAGAGGAGATGCTCAGTACGCACAATCTAGAATGAGCAGCCAATGAGTCACCAACAGCTGGGCCATTCCCCCACTCCTGGATTACTAAGAGGTAGCACAACCTGTTCCTCCACCCCTTTTATATAAATAGAGTAAAGCAATGACTGGGAAGGGAAGAAAGGGCTGCAGGGAAGCACACTGTCCATGATGACCAGATTTCCCTCTCACTCCCTGAAGCAAGGAAGGCAGGGAGCCCAAGCTGATCAGAGGATAGTCAATGGTTTGCAAATCCCTCCAGACCTGGTTCAGATCTCCCACAGAATCCTGTCCATTCTACACCTAACTCACCTTCTCCTCTCCACCATGACCATCACCCCCTGGGCTTTCATGATCCCCTGCCTGGAGTTGTCAGAAGCCTCCATTCTGGCCTCCTCTCCTACTTCCTCTCTCAGGCCCCTGTCTATCCTAACCCATCCTTCTAAAGTGGATCTTTACAAAACAGGAGTCTGCAAAGAACAGCCCATGAGCCAAATGCTGCCCCTGGCTTGTTTTTGTATGACCTGTTAAATACGGATTTTTTTTTTTTTTTTTTTTTACACTTTTAAGGGTTGTAAAACAAAAAGAAAGTGTGGCAATTGACTTCTGGAAAATAAGAAAGTGGAAACTCTATGGAACACGATAGTCTGGTCTGCACCCTATCTTGGGGACAGTGCAGGAACAGGCAGCATTTTGTTCTGTTGTGCATTGGGTCACCATGAGCTGGGGCCACGGCAACAGCAGCTAACAACAAACCAAAACAAAGAAGACTGCAACTTAGTGGAACACTTGAAAGCCATCAAAATTGATCATGTAGAAGAATATCAAGTGACAAATAATCATGTTCACATTTAATAAAACAAAGATCAAGACATATATATATATATATATATATATATATATATATATATATATATATATAACTTGAATTTGTTTATATGTATACATCAAAAAAATTCACTGCTGTTGAGTTGGATCTGACTCATGGCGACCCCTCCTTGGGTTTCTGAGGCAGTATCACTATGGAAGTAGATGGCCCAATCTTCCTTCCGATGAGTGGCTGGTGGGTTTGAACTGCCAGACTTCTAGTTAACAAGCAAATGCCTTAGGCACTACACCATTAGAGATCATGCGTGTGTGTGTGTGTGTGTGTGTGTATTTGCTTGTAGATTCATAAATATCTCTGGAAGGATGTACACAAAACCCAACAACATTGATTGGCCATGGAAAGAGATTTCTAGGTTCCTGGCAACAGGGATGGAAAAAGACTTTTCCCTGTGTACACTTTGTGAACTAACAAAAAAAGAAAAATACAAAACACAGAATTGAAAGCTGAGGAAAAAAAATAGGAAAGTGTCAAAAAGTATAAACATGTGTGTAAGATGCCCAATCTAGAGTGTTGCTACTCAAAATGTGGTCCACAGGCTGGTAGCATCAGAATCACCTGAGAGCACCGTTAGAAATGCTAGATTTAAGGCCCCACCCCAGACCTACTGAGTGGGAATCTGCATTCTAACAAGAACCCAGGGAATTCAAGTGTAGATGCAGTTTGAGACAGGCTGGTGTAGGCAATTGAATAACTCACTCTTAGCAGCACCACCTGGTTTCCATGGGCTACTACTAATAAAACAGCTGCCTTTTTCCTCTAACTGGGGCTCCAGGCTGGTGAGACACCAGGGCCCAGGCTGTTCCCATTCAGGGTGGAAGTTTTTGGCAGCTGCTCCCAGGCCTTGACTGGCCCAGAGCCCAATGCCCTGGCGGGTCCCCAGGCAAAGAGACAGCCCCCTTCCTCCCCCGAAGCTGCTGGGACTGCTCAGAACGGAAATATTTGAGTTCCCCACTCCCCCAGATATAAACTCTTTCCTACACAAATAGAGATGCATTTGTCTGACTCAGGTTTACTCAAAATTGTATTTATTTATCCATTCACTGGGGCCTCCAGGACACGAGGTAAGGCCCTGACTGAGAGTGGAAGAAAAGACAAGGGAAGGGTAACGTTGGAGGAAGAGTGAGAAGGAAAAGCCAGGAGCTGGGCCATTGCCTCTGCATCCTTGACCACCTGGAAATGCTCCAGGCCACATCTGGAGGCCACATCTGGAAGCAGAGCTGCTGCTGGACTTTTCAGAGCAGCAGGGAGGAGATGGGAGGGGGGAGGGAGCAGCGATGCTGACGTTGGTCCAGACCACCCAGGAGTTCACTCAGAGGACAAAGCAGGATGACTAACTTCTCCCACTTCATTCCCCAATCCCATTCTCAGCTCTCTGACCTCAACATCCGAGCAAGCACAGATCCAGTGTCCCACAAACTGGAGGGACTCTGCACAGGATGAGGCCTCCCTCCATTTTTCTGGATCCTTCTACTCCTTCCACCTCCTAACTGCACCCCTACCCCCACCTAACCCCTAGTCTTCTTCTCCCTTCAAGTTCTCACCTACATCCCTCATCTGTGTGGCTGATGGCTCTTAAATTTAAAACAAAGCAAAACCATAAAACCACTAATAAGTGTACATGCTGAAAGAGTTTACAAAATGCTTCTACATACTGTGCTTCAGTTCAATCTCTAACAGTCCTACAAAGTCAAGATTGTTACCCCCATTCTACAGACGGGAATATCAAGTTTCAGAAACTTGGATTTGACAAGTTCTCCTCGCTTGTATGTAGCAGAGGCCTCGGGACATAAACACACACTTGAACCTCCTTCTCCCAAGACTTCAAGGCCCTTCCAGTGCAGTACTCCAAATCAGGCAGGTCTTCCTCCCTCAAAGGAGCTCTGGTGGTGCAGGGATTAAATCATTTAACTGCTGATCAAAAGATCAGTGGTTTGAACCCACCAGCTGCTACGTGGGAGAAAGATGAGGCGGTCTGCTTCTGTAAAGATCGACAGCCTTGGAAACCCTTTGGGGCAGTTCTGCTCTGTCCTATAGGGTCTCTATGAGTCAGAATAGACTTGATGGTGGTGGGTTCGTCTACCAATAGCTGCCTGCTGGCATCACTAGTTCTGTGAATAGTTATATCTCTCACCTGGAACAGCCAGGTCCTAAATTGAGAGACTTCTTTCTTTCCCCTCTGTTCTAGCATCCCCACCGCAGGTCTATCCTATCTTAGAGTATGGACAGCATCCTAGCCCTGTCTTCCCAGTCATCAGGACTACTGTGATTGTTTCACAACCAGTCTTCCTATCCCTGGATCTCTTCTCCTGCTGTGACCGAGTGCTGCTATAACACAAATACCATAAGTGGGTGGCTTTAAAGAATAGAAATTTGTTTTCTCACAGGTCTGGAGGGTAAAAGTCCAAATCAGTGCCTCAGTAATGTTGATTTCTTCTTTGTCAGTAGCCCCAAGTGTTTCTTGGTTCTTGGCAATCCTCACATAGGATCTATCTTCCCTAGTATGTGAATATGAATGTGTCTCTGTGTCTAGGCTCTCTTCATGTAACTCAAAGGGGTTAGGTTTAAGATCCACCCTACACTAGTATGAGCTCAACTGATTGACTAATTATGTTATATTTCATTGCATTATGAGAGGTGATTACATTGCATCAGATTGTATCATCTCTACAGGTATAGAGGTTAGGACTCTAACACGTATTGTAGAGTTGTGCACCAACTGCCCTCAAACACACTGTGGTAGATTAATTGCAAAAGATGGCCACAGTTATTCTCCTGCCTGTATCTACAGCCTTTGCGATGTGACTTGAGGCACAGCCTATTTCTCCACCCCTATAAATTTAGGCTGGCCCTGTGGTTGCTTTGCCAATAGAATGCCTGGAAGTGACAGCATGCCAGTTCTGAGGCCATATGCATTTCTACTTCTCTTGGAGCTTTGCCCAGCAACCATTTGAACAAGCCCAGGCTAGCCTTCTAGAGGATGAAAAACATGAGCCCGGGCACCTCCAGTGGCCCAGCCAATAGTCAGCCAAGTGCCAATCATCTGATGAGACCATCCTGAATCAATCATCCTCTAATCACTCATCAGCTGACTGCAGATGCATGAGGGAATCACCATGATCAGCTAAGCCAGCACAGCCCTACAGATTAGTGACAAATAATAAAGGATTGTAGTTGATGACACTAAGTTTTGATATGTCTTGTTACATAGCAAAAGCTAACAGTTATGACATTTGTCCTCTACCCACTGATTCTCAGAGATTTCTCAGGCCAAACTTTTCACTCCAGGTATTCAAAGACTTTCTAATAAAGTTAGTACGTCAAGTGCAGTCAATTGCTTAATATGGCCCTTCCAGCCATAGTCTTCCATTTTGTGATATTGTAAATCCTAGCCCCTATGCCTGTGGTTATGGTCCCATATTGGGGTCAGTTGTCTGTTGATTTATGAGACAGGATTAGAGTTAGATGCATCTTGAGTTCTGCCTTGCTAGAGGGTGTAACTCAAGTCAGGACCCTTAGTTTCCTCTAGGGTGTATATGTGAATGTCCTGGTAAAATTCATTCTCTTGCTCTGGGTTGTACATTTGGTTCATCAACAGCTCACCCCTGAACTTGAGACAGCAGCCTGACCTGCTGATTTGGGTTCATTGGCCCCTGCAACCATGTGAGTGAGGAGAATCCTCCAAACCGATGCCTGAGCCACAGATTTGGGACTTGCCAGCCTCCACCACTGCATAAGCCCATTTCCTTGACAGTTTGTGAGTTTTGTGAGACATTACTATGAAATCATGTAAACTGGGAGGGAGAGTACTAAAGGAAGGAAGAGTTGATGTTAGAGATGATGATGGACTGTTACAGCACATGGACATTTGGGACATCTTTAACTTCCACTTCATAGGGACCTGCCTTGTGCTTTCAAGTAAGAAATCATTCAAGCAGTACCTCAGCTATATTTACTTCAACTTCTCCAAAGCTTTGTCTTCACAGTGTTCCCAACATTTTGTGTTCCAAGCCTCATAAATTTTGCTTACACAGTTTTCCCTCTCATCTCTGCCCTTTTCCCCCACTTTGAATATCACTTTACCCTCCTCTGTCCAAAATTATATCCTTCCTTCAATTCCCAGCTCTGGGTCCACCTCACTCTGAAGTCTTCCATGATACTGCTTCTTATGGGTCTAACTCTTTTGGCATTTTTAGAACCAAGCTTTGCTCTAATTTTTTGTGTTTGCCAAAGCAGCATTTAATATCTTCATTTTGCCTTGCTTTCTCTTGCATTGGTTCATATATTTCATAATAGACCAAAAACTAAAAACCAAACTCACTGCCATCGAGTCAATTCTGACTCATAGCAACCTCCGTTGGGTTTCAGAGGCAGTAAAACCTCATGGAGGTAGATTTCTTCATTACAGACCTGGAAGGGCAAATGACTTGACTTCATATGTCTATACAGATGGATCAGTACAAGATGCCTGGAGTACAATTGGGATCTGCTAGAAATATGTCCATAATTGATTAGTAATGTCTGCCATTGGTGCAGAAAAGAAGAGTACCAGTTTATAGTCAGTCTAGACCAGGTTTGTTTGTTTGTTTTTAACTTTTTGTCTGGTGAATGCTGTGGATATCGTCTCAGAATAATATTTTTAAATGCATAAAACAAATTACATAGGATTACAAAGTAAACCATTTATAATCGGAAAGATGGGAAATAGTCCACTTTGGGAAAGACGCATGGAAAGGAATCCTTTCCACTTTTGTGTTTGGAAGCTTAAATTAGTTCGAACTTTTTTGAGGAGGGTGAGTCTTATCTGTTAAAATTCAAAATGTGCACCCCCTTAAAGCCAGCACTTAATCTTCTAGCTATATACCCAAAAGACATAAAGACATTCACAGAAACACTGTCTCAACTACTGAAAAACTGCAAAAAAACCTTAAAAGCCCATGAAAGGACAATGATGGAATAAACCAAAATGTATCCATAGTATTGAACATTAAGCTACAATAAAAAGATTTAGGGGAAAAAGAGAGAAGTGCATATGCACTGATGTAGAAAGACCTCCAAGGCACACTGTTAAGGGAAAAAAGTAAGTTTCAAGAGTGGTCATCGCCTGCTCCCCCTGGGTAGCATGAGTGTTTGCACCACAGAGTGAGTTTGGGCTTAAAGAACTTCCCTACAACAAAGATTGAGGGAGAGGGGTACAGCACAGGGCAGCTATTGTTATTAGTTGCCACTGAGTTGATTTTGATTTATGGCAACCCCATGCGTTACAGAGGAGAATTGCCCCATAGGGTATTCTTGTTGGTAATCTTTATGGAAGCAGATCACCAGGTCATTTCTTCCACAATACCACTGAGTGGGTTTGAACCACCAACTTTTGGGGTAGCAATCAAGTGTGAGCCATTTGCTCCACTCAGGAAACTTGGAGCAGCTATAACGGGGATATAATTAACCAAGGAGATTAGAAAACTCCTCTGGCAGATTTCAAACCCCAGTGTGATGCGTCAGGGGTGGACAGGTCACTTCTCAAGGCAGAGGGATGGACCTATTGATTTCTGGAACACCCTAGCACAGGTCAGACCTCTCCTTGTTTAGACAGGTCAGCTTCATTCTTTTCTGTCCAGAGATTTGTTTGGACAAGGCTACTGCATATTCATCTGTTCAGGAACACTGCAGATTTGGTTTATTAAGGAATAAGTTTCTGCCAAAAGGGTGTGGTGACGGTGTCTGATCTCCTCTAACTTCACAATGGGGAAGGAGGATTCAGAACATCAACAGCCCAAGGCTGATTCCTGTGAGGTGTAGGTCAGACATGCCACCACCCTCTAAACTTTTTGCCAGTTCTGACACCAACCATCCCTCGCATGGCACTCTCTACTTCTCTGCTGGGTTAGATAATTCATTGTAATGGCCACACAATTAATAAGGACAATGGATAAGGAAGACCTAAGAAGAGTTGATGCTTTTGAGTTGTGGTGCTGGTGAAGAATGCTGAAGGTACCATGGACTGCCAAAAGA
>NW_006921607.1:443604-447527 GCF_000298275.1 Orycteropus afer afer
GCCATTTTGTACCGGTCTCTTGGTTCTGCTGCCTTTGCTGCTGTATCTCTGCCACCGTCTCTCTGCCATCTCAGTATGAGAATCAGGTCTTAGGACATGCTCCACTCCTGGCTGCGTTTTCTTAATGGTAGTAAGAGTCCCCTTTTTACCTCTGGGATAGCTCATTTTAAACCTAGTGAGATGGCAAAAGTGACCAATCCCCATGTTAGGGTTCTATACACCTTATTTCCATGGCCACCTCCACAAGGGCACCATGTACTTTATTTACATTATTAACAAGCTAGCTAATCCCCTTGGTGGGCCACAGGCACCTCACATTTGCATAGTTCCACCTAGTTGTCTGATAGGAGTCACAAGACCATGGCTAGAAGAACCATATTAAACAATTCACTGCACCACAGTTTCCTTGCACAGATTTGCTTCACTGCTGTTGTTGTTATGTGCTGTCAAGTCGGACCCGACTCATAGCAACCCCTCCTTGGGTTTCCGAGGCAATATCACTACGGAAGTAGATTGCCCCATCTTCCTTCCGAGGAGTGGCTGGTGGATTTGAACCTCCAGCCTTCTGGTTAGCAGTCAAGTGCCTTAGCCACTATGCTACCAGAGCTCTCAAAAAAAAAAATCTGATAATAAGCAGGCTGGGACTGATGATGGATATTAGGAGAACAAGCAGGAGTGGGGGTGCTGGGAGATGTCCCTAAAAGGCCACCTGATCAGCATTAGAGGGACTGGTGATGGTGGCCCTCTTTGGGGACAGCCCTTCCGAGACACTGGTCAGTGCCTCACTTAAGCAGTACTACCACAGGCAGACTCTGCTGTCCTTCTGTCCTCTGCTTACCCAAACCCCTTCTACCCTTCCAATTTCAGGTTAATTTCATCACTTCCCAAAGCCGTTTCCAATACCAAGCCTACACTGAACTCACATAGACTGTGAGGTGTAGAGCTTGAGTCCAAACTACCTAAACCTCTAAGAGGTCAGAGAAAGCCCAAAGGACACAATTAACAATGCCTTAATGAATCAAACAGCCAAATTGTCAGAAGATTCCAGACTTGATTATCCCTTGTATGTGTGCTCTCAACCCTTCTGTGTCTCTTATATGGCATGCCCCATGCTGTTTTGGACACTAGAGGTATAAGTGTAAACTAAGCCAAATCCCTGTCTTCATGAGCTGGCAAGCTGATGGGGAGAAAGATAAACAGAAAACATATAAACAATTAAACAGACTATGCCTGATGGTGGTAAGCAGTACAGAGAAAAATAGAGCTTGTAAAGCCTATGGGTCTAAAACAATGTAAATTAGGCAGTCATGTGGGTATCTGGGGAAGAGCATTTCACTGGGGGAACAGCAAGCACATAAGTTCACAGGCAGGAGCATTCTTAGCATGTTAAAAGAACAGGCATTATATGACCTAACAGGAGAAAGGAGTGAGAGATGTTAGGAACTGGGAGATAAGACAGGGCTTTGTAGATATTGTAAGGACTGTAGCTTTTATTTCAAGTGGGATGGGCATCAATTGAGACTTTCAAGTACAGGAAGGACATGGCCTGTAAAGGGTAGATTTGGCTGCTGTGTTGAGGATAAACCATTGCAGGGGGAGGGTAAAAGTGTAAGTAGAGTAGGGGAATTCTACAGTGATCCAGGTGACAGGGTATGAGGATCTAGACCAAACTGGTGACAGTGGAGATGGTGAGTGGTCATGTATTTCCAAAGCATATATGATGGCATTTGCTTGCCTTGAAGGCTAGAAAAGAAAAGAGAGGAGTCAAGGATGGCTCCAAAGTTTCTGGCCTGAATGACTAGGCCAGAAACACACTGAGATGGAGAAGATTGAGAGAGAACAGGTTAAGGAGCATAGACCAGGAGTTCAATTTTGGCTGTGAACTGTGGCTTCATGGGAAACTCAACTCAAATATCTTGCTAGCTGAAGTCTGTGGCTAACTTGGTGGGGAAATTTTCCAGTGGGGCAGGAAAGCAAATAAAACCCTTGGGTAGAAATAATGCTTGACCACAGAAAGACGTGTACATGTGCAGTGTAGTGAGTTGCAAGGTACAGCTTTTCTACCCATAGTCTTTGTAACTCCCACCGGATTACTGGGTGGGACCATGCAAAATGTGTCAACTTGGCTGGGCAGCTGGTAGTAGTTACTTCCTATAAGTAGACTGACAATTAACTCCATGGTGGAATTTGCCACAAGCAACTGAGTAGCTGCTTTTAAACTCCCAATTGTTAAAGTCATCTACCTGGGATATTTCTGTTGGAACAGCAGGAAGTAATCTTCTGGAAAAGCTTGCTCTCTCTCAGGTGTATAGAACTCTGATGTTGAGATTGTTTAGTTTTGCCACTCTGCCAGGCTTAAAATGAGCCCTCCTAGAGGCAGAGGGGCAATCTCGCTGCCAGCTGAGAGAGACACCCAAGTGAGAGAGACACCTGGCTGAGAGAGACGCCCAGCTGAAAGATGGCAGCAGTAGAACAAAGAGGCATGGGACAGACTGGCAGGCTTATCTGGCCAACAGAGGCAGAGACCAGGCCAAGAGGCCAAGGGATAGAGAGGCGTGTCTAAGGGCACAGCAGAGGGGAGACTGTCCTGATTGAAGAACTGTATCCTGAGCATGTTCCTGAACTTGAATTGTAGCCTGTTGCTTCCCTAATAAACCCCATAATCTGTAAGTTCTGTGTGGCCACTGCAGCAAATTATGGAGCCCAGCAAAGAGGTGGTGGGTGCTGCAGGAGGGATGGTTGGTGTCAAGTTTGGTAAGAGGGTTGGAGGGTGGCAGCATGTCTGGCCCCACAGGAACAGGCCTTGGGCTGCTGATGGTGATTTTGTCTTCCTCTTGTGTATCTCAAAAAAAAAAAAAAAAAAAAAAAACCTCACTGCCCTCAAGTCAATTCCAATTCATAATTACCCCTCCTTGGGTTTCTAAGGCATTATCTATATGGAAGTAGATTGCCTGATCTTCCTTCTGAGGAGTGGCTGGTGGGTTTGAACCACCAGCCTTCTGGTTAGCAGTCAAATGCCTTAGGCACTACACCACCAGAGCTCTAGTGTAGTTAAAGGAGGTCAAAAATGCTGCTTCATTGCCCCTTTAGCAACATGAATGTTCATGTCTTTATTCAGAAAAGCCCAAAACTAAAGGCAATAAAAACATGTATATACAAGAGAATGGATAAACAAATCATGACACATCTTATATTGGAGTACTGAAACGAAATACAAGAAAATAGAACAAGCTACTGCTCCATGCAACAAGGATGAACCTCAAGTGCACTATGCCAAGTCAAAGAAGCCTTACACAAATGAGAACAATCTGTATGACTGTTTATGAAGTTCAAGAACAGATAAAGCTAAACTAAGATCAGAAGAATAGTTTTCTCTGAGGATGGAGAGGAGTTGGTTATTCAGGAGAAGCACAAAGGATCTTTCTGGGATGCTGGAAATACTTTATATTTTGAGCTGAGTAGTGGTTAAGCAGATTGTCTTAGTTTGCCAGAGCTGCTGTAACAGAAAATGCAGCGAATGACTTTAAAGAAAAGAAATCTATTTTCTCATAGTTCTGGAGGCTAAAAGTTCAAATCAGGATCCCAGCTGTAAAGATTCCCTTATTGCAGGTAGCCCCAGGTATTCCTTTGCTCCTTAGCATTCTGGCTTGTAGATGATCCTCACATAACATCTGTCCGCCCTCCCACCCCCACCCCAGGTGTGTATATCTCTGGGTCTACTCTGCTCTTTTTGTAACTCAAAGTGACTAGATTGAGAACTCATCCTACTCAGTTATGATGAAAGTAAAATAATAAACTCACTCACTGCCGTAGAGTCAGATCTGACTCATAGCAACCCTTCCTTGGGTTTCTGAGGCAGTATCACTATGAAAGTAGATTGCCCAACCTTCCTTCCAAGGAGTGGCTGGTGGCTTTGAACCGCC